>NC_063350.1:36534538-36603497 GCF_021869965.1 Rhincodon typus
AGCAGTAGGTGTCACCCTTGGCAGTATCTGAAAACCAATAAATTATTACCTTTAACAACCGTTAAAAATATTCCATTCTGTATATTAAAGTAATCAAACTTTATTAAGTATTCAACGTTAAGATCTAACTTTGTTACCAGCACAAACGATTTATTAAGTGATTTTCTGAATTTTCCAGCTTTTACAATTTTGATGAAAATCTCCGGTGTGCTAAACGCAGTTATTAAAATTAAATTGTTACACCTAAAGGTATAAGTTTGGAACATAGCACATGAATATTTGTTTTAACTTGACTATGTTTCTATCTCATTTATATAAAATAGAGATTCTTTATAAATAAAATTGGTTAAGAGGTGTGCAATTATTGGCAGAAAAAAAAGACTTTTTGCATGGTGCATCTTTGTAGAAATTATCGTATTTAGCAAGATCGCCAATTAAATTCTGGATTCATAACAATTCTAACAATTCCGGTGCATAATTTTGTCGTTAAAAGATGGCAGTATTTCAATCTCATGTCAATATTGAAACATTTTGATCAATCTAACATACATAAAGCATATTATTATGCTTAATGGCTATTTTAAAAGCATCCATTGAGGGATTAGCATAGTAGAGTTTCTGTTTCTTGATACTGATGCTCATTTCCCGTGTAAGTTGCTCAGTATGTAACATGCTCAATATGCCTAAGGCCAGGTTAATATAGATACCAGTTGTTAAGAGCCAAACTTTGCAGACCCCACAATGACCACGGGGGTAATGAACCATGCAGCTTACCAGCACAAAGACTGCTTGTCCATGTACGACCTGGGTTAAAGCACTGGGTTATAATGGATCCCATCAATGAGCCAGGACACTAGTCAATCATCAGTGACCCGATAACGTACAACAGACCCGCCTGGCCTCAAGTAATGGTTGACCAAGCCTGTCATAGAGCATTAATAATCATTGATTTCGTTCTAATCTTCCATTACTGTCAACAATTTTGATCTCATAGTCTACTGACCAATGTCTCCCCACCCGCTCCCAACAACCACCCCTGCCCAAAACACACGCACACATTGTCGCCAGTTGGGCATCGGCAACTGAAACTTGTAGGGTGGTGTTCTCCCCGGCCAGACACACACACACAAAGTGTGTATCAGGATCTTCTCATCATTAAGATTATGTCTGTTTGTTTGCTCTCACTCTGCTCATTATAGGATGAAGGCACTATTGGGGAACACCCCCGGTCAGTCAATTGATAGAAATAACAAATGGAGTGAACTAAAATCCCAAATGAGTAAAACGGCAACTGAATTCTTCCAGGAATGTGTGAAACGAATGACGCCTTGCAAGGCAAGCTTGATGAAGACGTTGAACAATGTGATAAGCGATGTACGAATTGGCATGACTGTTCTTTTTAGTTGAAAATTTCGTTTAAATCTGCAACTTTCCTTCTGAATTCCACTTTAAAATGAATTCCAATGCCATATTTTATAACGACTCAGTTATGAAGTATCTTGAAATGCAGCTTGCATTTGTGTGATGGAATAGTGCTAAATGCTACATAAACAGAAATTGCAATTAATCTGAAACATGCACCACTTTACATCTAAATTCGTGTTCGTTTCTGAAAATCAACCAAAGTCTCTGTACATTGCGGTTAAAAATATAACATTGGGCACTGCATTACATGTTACTGCTGCGCAAGAGATATCTTTGTTAAACTGTTGGTCTTTATTAACTCCCCTTGAGTTCTACACAGTCAGATTTCACGGAAAAGCTTATAATTATATGGCAATCTGCTTGTTTTTCATGTACTGGTGCCACTTTCAGAAATTGTTTCTAAATACTAGCCCATTTCATCAGGGCCGGCATCCAAACGTGGATCCGAAACATACAGAGCAAGGGCTCTTAGAAATGGTCTGCAGCCACCTGTCCTGCGAACAATTCTGTCCAATGTTATCATTACATTAAGCTGTGGTATGATCTGAATTTTAAACAAAAAAAAAGGAACATCTTGAATAATGCTGGGATTATCTGTAGGTGCCTTTGTCCAGGCGGATATTTTGCTATGCTGGTTCAAAGGGTTAATATGGAATCACTTGACAAACTGCCCTTAAGGCATGGACTTTCTCTGCAGTTGTATCCAACACAAGGAGGAGTCCCTATGTGCAGGAATACCTGTGGCTACCTGCACCTGTCCCGAAATGTCTACCTTATCTGTCCTCACACCTGGATGACAGCGGCAGAGGGAGGCGAGCGCCAGGCAGGTGCATCCTGTCCCGACACGTGGCTCCCAGCCTGGCTGGGGTGGGGTGCTTTGGAGGAAATCTGAGTCACAAGCCAGTGTTTTGTTTGCCTGCATGGAATGCTGTACGTGCCAAGCACTCCGAAGCTGAATCAGTTACTGCTCTTCAAACATGCAAGCAAGACGCGACTTGCATTGGCATCCCTAGCATTAGGTATACATGACTCTAAATTCACGCTATGAGGCTGGTACAACATTAGGCCACATCTATTTAGCTTCTATTGCGGTGCATTATTCTCAGCTCAAAGAGTCACCTTTAAGTTTTGAAGGGAGGATCCGAGTGCGCCTACATTCAAAAGCACCAGCATTCGATCTGTTGGTATGCTTTTAGCAAACTGGCGGGGCTCCATTCAACGAAGAGATCAACAAAGAGGAAGCGCAGCTTTCCCAGCTGCGGCTCACTTCATATTTAATGTCTGATGAACAATATAGTTCTGTTTGCAAGTGCTAAGCGCTTGGCACTTCCGGCATCAGACATGTGTTTGAGATGTGTTTAGAAAAATTTCTGTGTTGTAGATCTCTGTGTCTAATAACAACTTTGTGTGTGTGTGTGTGTTCACCGACAGTCATAGACTGCACACGGTTCAACAGTGCACAGTGACTCATATGTCTGATTTTAGTTTTTGTACCTGGCTCACACAAGTAAATGATCTTTTCCCAACTGGTACAAACGGAGTGAGGGTGTCGGTGAAGTAATGCCTCGCTATCTGTGCGGAATGGGCTGCAGTAATGACCAGATTTACGCGAAGAACCACACGTTTCCAGCTACAGTTTTTTTTAAAGGAATGTAACACACGCAGTCATGATTCTCAAACCAAATAATTAATGTGCAACACTTGGAAACGCTTTCGACGTATACAAGTTCGAAAGGCATTCTGGTAACTTTGAAGTGAGATTTGACAAACTGATAATTGGAACGGGACTGGGATTTACAACTCAAAACCAGTGACAATCATTAGTTCAGGCAAACTGGAGGAGAATCCAAGCTAATTGGTGCAGGAGCGAACAGGTCAAAGCAGGAACCATTCTTTTGCCTATAGGATATTAGAATCTCATATTCGCAATTAATATCGATTCACTCATTAAAACATTTGGATTCTGGTATAAACAGCCACTTAGTTGAGCCTCCTATTCCTAAAACTGAATTTTAATGCAATACTGCATCATCCTCACGTTACTAAATGCTCCACTTAATGCACAGTTGCGAGCAGCAGTTTATAGCTCTTTATATTCCTGAACGGCTGTGAATTGCTGTTGTTGAGCTAAGCGCTTATTCCGCCCAGACAATGGGCTTCGATCAGTCCGTTAATGTCCTTCAGTCGCTGGGAAGTCTGTGCACTGAGAGCCTGTGCTTTGCAGCTTTGTACAAACACCTGTTGGGAGCAGATCCCGACGCGAAAGCCCCTCCCTGTCTCTCGGCTTCCCCCCGGTGCTTCTAACCGATTGGATGGCGATGTGACAAATGCAAGTTCTTCCTCCTCCTCCAGCCGGCTCCTGAAGCCAATATGTACACCAGATCGCGCACATTTTCCACAAGTGGGCTCCCTGCAGCAAACTAACGGGCTGTCTTCGATCCAGGCACCCTCGCTGCTTAAACAGGACTTGGAGAATTTAGGCAACCCGGAATCTCAAAATGCCTCGGTCATTTCTAATTAAGAAACATTTCTCGACCACCAAGAAACCGAACTACAGCGAACTCGACAGCCAGACAGGTAGAGAAATTGATGGCAATGTAAACTTGGGTTGTGTTAGCAATGGATGGTTTGTTTTATTCGTTCCTATATCTATGGATGTAACTTACTGTGAATAGTGAAAATGGAAATGTCAATGTATCAAATGCTGTCTATTAAAGTTAGGATTAAGAAAAGAGTAAAGCCTTTGCTTTTGGGGGCACATTAACCGGACTGCGAGACAGCATCGATATGACCTGCAGATATGTTGTTACTTCCGAGTTAGATTTTTGAAAGTAGTGTTATCACTCTGGTCTGTGAAAGAGTGTGTTTGGTGCGGACAGATATTGGGAGCTGCATTCACTGATGTCATGTTGTTTGTTGGTTGCAGTGATTATCTCTCCATTTCTCTATGAGAAGTATCCGATCCCAGTCATCCCTCAGCCTGAAATCCTCAGTACCGGATCTTATTATCCCGCCATCGTGTGGGACACCGGGATAATCTCCAGCCTCTGCTCTGCCGAAATCGAGAGTAACCTGGCCAGTCAGAAAAGCGAGACCCCCTCGGCGGACAACTCCAAACGACGCAAACCTCACGACCTGGCATCCCTATCGAGCGAGGAAGAGGACGGCAAGACATCGGAGCCGCCCAGCCCAGACTCTTCGGCCACGGAAGCGGAGAAATTTCAGTGCAGTCAATGCAGCAAATGCTACTCGACTTTCGCGGGACTGTCTAAACACAAGCAGCTGCACTGCGAGCCCCAGACCAGGAAATCCTTTAACTGTAAGTACTGTGAGAAGGAATACGTGAGTCTGGGAGCCCTCAAGATGCACATCAGGAGCCACACGCTGCCTTGCGTTTGCAAAATCTGTGGCAAAGCCTTCTCCAGACCGTGGTTGTTGCAAGGGCACATCCGCACGCACACCGGTGAGTATTGCATTCCTTGCAAATCCACTTGTCTCATCAATCCTTTCTTGGATTGGGAGATTTAAACGTTCCTCTAGCATTTTTTTTTACTTGGGGAATTTACTACCAAACATGATTTTTTTTCCAAAAAAAAAGCTTTAATCCTCGCCGACACAATACATTAGAAGGTGACTTGCACAAAATTCTGGGTGTTTTACAACATACGGTACAATTATCTGACCTGTGCAAATCCGCGGAACCTTCATCTCTGAAGAGCCATTTCCGGGATATTTAATGTACCTCAGTGAGAAGGATGCATAGGTGGGCAGCTCCGTCTCTGTACGTCGTTCTGAGAAATAGTCAATTCTCGTTACCTTCATGGGCCAACTAGCATTTTATGGTGCATACAGTTGTGCCAGCATTTACAGTTCACCTTTACCAATAACCGAAGGTAGCCCGCTCTACACAGTTTATTTCACTTTTTTATACGCGTCACATATTTCACATACTGGTGTGTAACTTACTTTCCTTTGAATCAGTACAAAAGGCGCACATGGTGCAATAAAACCACCTTTCAGGCAAAACATTGTTACTGGCTTTCCAGGCTATGTTTTTGTCCCTTACATTGTCTCCAACAGTTAAAAGAGGATGTTCTTAGTGGGGAACAAAAAAACCCTGTTGTGATTCTTCGTTTCACCACTATTGCATTTAATTCTTTTTGAGAGGTGGTGTTGTCCTGCGGTGGACCATGTATATGAATGGTTGACAGACATGGGGCAGGTGCATTGATGTAACAGTGCAGTTTGTACAGTGCACCTGTTACAGTACACTGCAGGCACAGCTATAGACTCCAGCTGTCACCTATTGGGGCCATCAGTTTTAAATACAAGAATTATCACTTTTCACAATGCGGCCCCTCCAGATCTATTTATCAGCCTCTGGCGTGGGTTAATTCCCACTTTGTTGTTGATTTCACACCTTCTTAATTAACAGCAAATGCCCTCAAAGGAATTAGTTAATGAAAACTTCTATTAAATTTTGCCATAAATCGACCAGTAATCATAGTTTCTTTGAAGGTGCCATTCTTAACTTTGGGTTCCAACTTGTTTCCTCTTTTATATTTTGTTAAAAGTTTAATATTACACTTTTATTTTGTTGCTGGTTTATCACTATTCAATTAGGATGTTTAAACTATTTAATACATTATACAATTTATGATAAATTGATAAAATGGTGCCTTTGTTAAATCTCAGATTTGTAATGTTGTATCTATTGTTAATATAACCAATTGAATTATTTGCTATTTTAAAAGTAAGCTAGCTGCATGAAAATCCTGGAGAAATTCAACAGGTCTGACAGCATCTGTGGAGAAAAAACAGAGGTAATGTTTTGAGTCCAGCACAACCCTCTTCAGTTCTGAAGAACAGTCACTGGATTTGAAACATTAACTCTGTTTTTGTCTCCACAGGCACTCCAGGCCTGCTGAGTTTCTTGATCAATTTTTGTTTTTGTTTCAGTTCTTTGTTTTATTTTGGCTGCATTAGACTGTGCAAAAAAATCAACACTTCAGAGATCAAATGATTTAATTTAACTTGTATCAACTTTCAACCCTTTTCACCAAACATATTGTTTCTATACACTGTGTATTTTATTTCTGGGTAAAGTAGAACCACGATAAGCAAGTTAAATGCATTTTTGATACTAAAAATACCCAAGGAATCAATTATCCTCTGAAAATTCACAGCATTGCTTATTGTTACTTTTTCATGTTCCTTCAGGTGAGAAACCTTTCTCCTGCCCTCATTGCAACAGAGCATTTGCAGATCGATCCAACCTCAGAGCCCACCTGCAGACTCACTCAGATGTCAAAAAGTACCAGTGCAAAAACTGCTCCAAGACTTTCTCCAGAATGTCTCTTCTCCACAAACATGAGGAAACAGGATGCTGCGCAGCTCGCTGAAACTCTTTTAAAACAAGAGCTGCTGTTTGCATTTCAGCCCATTTCATTTGATAATACAGTGAATCTCTTATGCTGGCCTATGCCAATTTTTATTTATTATTTGAACATAAATATTAACATTCTGTTTTTGTATGTCAAGGCTCCCACCTTTTTGAGGGGGCAAGGGAGGAACAACAGAAAAAGCTGGCTCTCTTAGGGATTCCTTAAGGGATATCGAGAACATTCAGTATTTTATTCAGTATAACCTCCAGAAGAAGAGTTTGTCCCTTACTGTGTAACTATGCAATATAATGTCTTTTTCTGAGGGCTGCTGGCATAAAATGTTCTCAGTGGAACAATGAAGCCCTGCAGTATCTAAAGATTTGTGCAATGGGTTTAGCAGACATCACTTGCTATCTGAAACAAGATTCCTGTTTACAGGCGAGCTGAAGCACCTGTTAATATGAACCTTAACAACTGCTTTTCAGTGGATGTACAACTAATGGCAAGCAGTTGTCACATGTTACAATGCAGGGCTTAGATAAATGCCTCACTATTGACAGGTGTGTGCCAAAAGATTTTTATGGCTATTGACAGGTGCCTGGTGAATGCATCTTTTTTTTCTATACAGTGTTTGTACAGAATTGTCACAATATATATTTGTTTACATTACAAGGGTACACTGGTATTACTTTGTATACTGTAATTTTCTACGTGACAGTTTTGTATTGCTGAGACTTTTAACAGGTACAGTATGTAAAGAATATGTAATAAAATTTTTACCTATAACAAAATGTGAAGTGTTTCATGGTGGTTACATAAGAAATATCAGTGAACACAGCAATTATCTATTTGCTACTTTATTGACTACTAATAAAAAACCTCAATCTAATGTTCTAAAATATGTCAAAGCAGACAATATAGTTGAACCGTAGAATATGTTTGATTGATAATTCCTTTGTTAACTAGTATGGAAGGGTAAGATGTCACCTATATGTGGAGCTGCACTTTCTAAAGTTAGAAAAAAGTTTCAGTTTCTTCTTTACATAGATCGGCAATAGATATAAAAATACATTTGCTAAATAAAACTTTCATAAACAGAAATTAAACCATTTTGAAATAATGCGCATATCTGCCATTTATTTTAGTATTATTCAGGTCATATTTCCCAGTTTCACAGGTGAAACAAGTTAGTTTCAACTCTATACACTAGTTTTGAGTAGTTCTATTTAATCTATATCCAATGACTGGGAGACAATGGCCTAGTGGTTTTATCGCTGGACTGTTAATCCAGAGTGATGTTCTGGGGACCTGGGTTCAAATCCTACCACACAGATGGTGGAATTTGAATTCAATAATTAGCTGGAATTAATCATCTACTGATGACCATGAATCCATTGCTGATTGTCAGAAAATCCATCTGGTTCACTAATACCATCCTTACCTGGTCTGGCCTACATGTGACTCCAGACCCACCGCAATGTGGCTGACTCAACTGCTCTCTGGGCAATTAGGGATGGGCAATAAATGCTGGCCTAGTCAGCAATGCCCATATCCTGTGAATGAATATAGGAGAAAAAGAAAGTGACGTATTTGAGCTTTGCTTTCTGAGTTTGGAAATCAACAGTAAGTTGTACCTGTTATATCACCACCAACCCTACAGTTGAATGAAAACACTCATTTCCAACATGTAGCAACCAATGTATTGTTAAATTTTACACAGCTATGAACCTGAACCATTTACATAATTGGTGAAATTAATTTACCGTGCAAACAACCATGAAGCTGGAAGTAGAATCTTACGAATCTGATGATGATCATTCTTGATTGTTCTAGCTGGAGGAGAGTTGAGAATTCACATAAGTATGCGTGGTTGTATTATTACTCAGAATATCAAATTTGATTTACCTTCCTGCCTGCTGTGCTCACTGACCTTTACTGGCTCCTGGAGGCTCAATGTGTCAAATTTAAATTTTTTCCATCTGTCCAAGCCCTTCCATGTTCCCATTCCTCCCCATCTCTGTATTTCTTGTCCCATGAACTCTCATTTCCTCGAACTCTACACTCTTCTGGATCATCAGCCCTTTGAGTGCTTTGGAATTCTCTCATTAAACCCCTTTCTTTCCATCTTACTCTCTCACTTTGAGACATTTTAAAACTCAATTCTTTTGCCAAGGATGGAGCCCTTGCTGACTTTGATTTAGTAATTTTAAAATGTAAATTTCACTTTGAAGTTGGTACCATTTGTAGGGGGATCTGTGGCATTCAGCAATGGAGAAGACAGCCGAGAGCCTTATCAAACAAACATATCAAAGAATTATCATAAATAGCAAAGAGAACTAAAAAAAATGCATTTTACTCACTGTGCATATTGCAAGTTAAAGATTGGTACACATGATCAAGGGAGAAATTGAAATATAAAGAAAGGCTTTTTTATAAAAGATAAATCTGTCTTTAAAAACTGTGCAATTTTGAATGTCTTGATAGAATGACACTCCACAATTATAAAATTAGTTTATTTACACTCAGGGAGATGGTTATTATTAATTATGATGTAGTCCAGCATTAGAAACTTAGTAAGAGAGTCTAGAATGATACCAGGCTCAAAGCATTAGTTCAATTTCTCTCCACTGATGCTGCCTAACCTCCTATGTTTCTGCAGCAATCTCTGTGTTTGTTAATCAAAACTCAAGTTACTGCTGACTAAGCAAAATTTAACATTTTGGTTATTTTTTTCTAGAGGAAGAATAATGTGCAAACAAGTTGAAGTTCACCGATCCTGTCATCTGACAACTTCTGGATTTCCACATTTAACTGCACATGTGCAAGTGCCAGAAGCTACTAGCACTTTGAAAAAGTAATGATGACAATCATTGATGGCTTTAACTGTCTTTATAGCTGCAAATTCTGGGACTATATTAGCTCAGAATATGTTTGCATGTGTTACCCAAATGTAGACAATATATGGCAATATTAAAAAAAACTCAGCCTGAACAATGAATGTTCTCATCCTATTTAAAAGCCACAGATATATGAATTAGATTGGAAAAGTTAAATGTAAACAACAAGTTGTATTTAAAACTAAATCATATGAAGGAAACGCTGCCATCATAATGTCCTGGTTAAAATGTTGAAAACTACCTATTACAACAATGCAACAAATGTCAAAACCCTGGAAAGCAAGAAAGGAAAACTTTACTTTTATATACCTTTTTCATGAGCTTAAGACATCCCAAAGTAATTCACAGGCAATTGTGTAATCACAAAATGTAGTCATGGATGTAATATGGGGAGATGCAATAGCCAAATTCCCACAGACACGAATGAGATTAATCATAGAATCATAGAAACCCCACAGTGTAGGAAGAAGCCATTTGGCCCATCAAGTCTGCACAAGCCCTCCAAAGGATATCACACCCAGATCCAGCCTCCAACCCTAAACTTCACATTTCCTATGGCTAACCTATCTAACAATGCACATCCCTGGACACTATGGGGCAATATAATATGGCCAATCCACCTAATCTGCATGCCTTAAAGTTCAGATAATCTTTTTTCTTCAAGGACTAATATTAGCTAGAATATTGGAAGAACTCCTTTGATACTCCTCAAAAAGTGCAAGAAGACTCATCTGGGACAACAAGCACTTGAAAGAGGTAATGTGCATAAGACAATGTTACCTTTCCAGCGATATGATGCTCACAGAAATTTGGGTTCAATGAAATCAGAGGCAGGCCATCCCAGTAATAAGATCACTTATCATATTAAATGTTGAAGCCAGCATACAATTGAGAGAGAGAGAGGCTTAAGCCAGTTCACTTTTCTATGAGGAAATATTATTTTGTCTCTGTGGTGTGCAGAGGAATAATAAAGCTAGTATAAAGTAATAGATAAGTATAGTTTGCAGGTTTTACTGGTGGATGATTTTTGAGAATTATGATAGTTATCATATTGCTATTTCTATTATTGATCAATAATGCAAATGGATATCATATTAATTCTAACCTAATATGATGACTTGCATCATTTACTACACATGAAAACCAAGAACATTGTCTAAACATTTGAAAATTATGTTCCAAGTACGCATAAATATAATTAACTGAAAATCAATTAACAAGTTATTAATCAGACAACTCTCTTTTAGCTGATTTATCAAATACAAGATTTGTAGGCTAATAAGTCAATATTTCACTCGACTTCCCTCATTGCTGTGAATGTCAGTGAATGTCTATGTTCTCTGTATTTCTTCCAGTGTCTCTTGGTGACCAGAATTGGATGCAGTATGCAAGGTATGATTTGACTAGGGCATTCACAATTTCATCATCACCTCCTCTGATTAATATTCAATCATTACAATGCTACAGTTCAACATCCTATTGTTTTTGTTAATTGTTATTCTGCATTAGTTGGTCATGTTTTGCATGGAATATACTAAGCTCAACAGGTCTCTTTAACTTTGTCTTTAATTATTTCACTGTTCAGACAAGATAGAATTTCCATTTCCTTTCTACATTTAACACTTTACATTTCTTACAGTGAAACTACAGTATACAACTGATATGCAACATAGAAACAAAACTACAGTATACAACTGATGTGCGACATAGAAACATAGAAGATAGGAGCAGGAGGAGGCCATTCAGCCCTTCGAACCTGCTCCGCCATCCTTCACGATCATGGCTGATCATCCAACTCAATAGTCTAATCCTGCTTTCTCCCCATGACCTTTGATCCCATTTGCCCCAGATGTTATATCTGGCTGCCTCTTCAATGTTTTGGCATCAATTACTTCCTATGGTATTGAATTCCACTGGCTCAGCACTCTTTGGGTGAAGAAGTATCTCTTCATTTCCATCCATGTAGGTCTATCCCGAATCCTCAGACCGTGACCCCTGGTTCTGGACTCACCCAACATCGGGAACATCCTCCCTGCATCTACCCTGTCTAGTCCTGTTAGAATTTTATAAGTTTCTATGAGATGATGCTCTGTTACTAAATGCAATAAATTATCTACTACATTTTCACTACATGAAGACACTTTTCTCCTGCAAGATGATAAATTTTTCTTCCCCAACACCCAGTTCAAGAAGATAGTCTTCTTTCACTATTCTTCCCCGGTTAGTGATGTCATTCCTTTCTCTTACCTGCTCGTTAATACTAACATTTCCCTCTATCCTTTCATTAATGTTTCCCTTCTTTCCTTCTCCCTCAATGTCATTTCCAGCATTTTCATGATGCTGAACTTACTGTTGCTCTATTGGATGTCACTCTGCTGTGAACAAAATTTCTGCTCTCTCAGAGCAATTACAGGAATTTCTGCCCACAGTATGGTTCCATGCTTGGAGCCACAGATTGAAGTCAAAAATAGCACTAAGGTTTGGAACTGATGACAGTGCTAATTTTCACCAAAAAATGCATACAGTCATATGCACATCCCAGGCCATTCATTAATTTTCTTCACAGTCACAGCCTTGGACTGTGGGTTGTTTTTACTTACTCATTTCCCTGCTGTACAATTGCCTTTTTCTCATTCTTTAACCCAACTTCTGATCATTTTGTCCTGTATTAATAGAACTACAATTGTCAAAAGAACAAAAACTGCAAAAGCAATGTTCAAGGCTATCTAAATATTTATTTCACCAGCACAACACAGACCTACAATATAATGTCTCAAATTAAATGTGTGTGCAGCTTTTCTAGGCAGTTTGATAAGGTCAACTGTCTCTTGTGCATTGAATTGTGAGCATTTCATCTGATGTAGCTCCTTGTTCCCTTAAGCAATTCAGTTGTTCTCTGTCCTGTTATCTGGCAGTGGCACTGACTTTGATTATTTGGACTAGCAAATGCTGACTTCAAAATGCTGTCTGTTGATATATAATGCAGTGGATGTTACATAAATGATCATCACAGTTGTCTCTATTTTAAGCAAGATTTGTTTTATTGCAAAATATCGTATTTAAGGCTTCCCCACCAGTTTAATATATAAAGACTGTATTCAATATTGTATTGCACCAAGCCACAGATATAAGATGATTCCAGCTTTGAGTCAGCTTACCACAGTCAGGGCAGCATTTAGGTCAAATATCCCTAGGCTAAGGAGAGGAGTAAATAACCATTGTCCTTGTTTCTGATTGTTATCTTGTGATTCACATTGAAAGTGCAGACTTGATGCTGGGGTGAGAAAAATCCCAAAGAACTGCGGATGCTGGAAATCTGAAACAAAAACAGAAGTTGCTGGAGAAGGGGTAGTAGGAACTGCAGATGCTGGAGAATCCGAGACAACAAGGTGCAGGGCTGGATGAACACAGCAGGCCAAGCAGCATCCGCTTGCTGTGTTCATCCAGCCCTGCACCTTGTTGTCTCTTGTTGCTGGAGAAACTCAGCAGGTCTGACAGCACCTGTGCAGAGAAAGCAGGGTTAGTGTTTTGGTTCCAGTGAAGAAGTGTCACATTAATATTGAAGCGTAGTTCAGATCATTGTGAACAGTCACAAGAGTACCAGTTCTTTGAGACAGATACTGAAGACTACTAGTCCACAAGGTAAAGAGGGAAGTAAAGCTGGGAAAATTGGATTGGGAAGCAATTACAACTAACTTTCTTAGCTAAATTAATCCTGACGGAAAGTCATACTCTCACTATTAATATTTGGTACATATTGGATGACATCTAGTTTGGTATGTAATGAAGAAGTAGGTCATTGAGGAACTGAGATGGCATTGCCAACACCAAGAGATATATTGTTTGTCCCCCCTCTATTCTTCCTAAGTTCCTGCAACAAAGTTAAATGGTGTCCTGACAATGGTGTAAATAAAATTGGAGATTCAGTCAAGTTGTGAAACCACATCCCATTGCCTATGATCTCCTGCATTGGTACTGTATTGCTCTGGTTAGCCCAACTCAGCATATAATTTTGTAAATAATGGCTTATGTGGGATGTTATCCTATTGCCATAGTGTTTCTTTTTCTGGGAGGGATTAAAAATGGAAACACTGGATGCTAGTTCAAATCCTGTAATTAAATCATGTAAATTGAAACAAATTATGTCAAATTGTATTTAATACATTACTTCATGGAATAGGACTCTAAATTCAAATTATACTGAGATAAATTAGTCCTAAAGGATTGATTTCCTGGTAGAATCATTAAATGATGCAGTGTCAATGAAGGCCATTTAGTCCATTGTGTCTTGAAGATCTTGAAGATCGGACTCAGCAATTCCATTTCAGTCAGCTTGTGATTTTTTTTCACTCTGAATACTTAACTGTTTTAAAATTTATTATTGTATCTGCCTCCAGCACTATCTCAGCCAATGCATCCAGAATATAGTCACAGATTCACAGGATTGTTATAGTGCAGAAGAAGACCAGTCAGCCCATCATGTCTGCACTAGCTCGGAGATATTTTTAAACTTAGTGCCAATAACCCTGCACATGGTTTCTATTTAAATAGTCACCTTTACCATGAATGCCACGACTGAACCACAAATTTATACTATTTATTTCAATTTGTCTCTCTTCATTTTTGCCTCCAAAATGTATTATTTCTCATTTTGCTGACTTAACCCACACCTGCCATGTATTTATTCATTTCACCAGTCTACTCCTGGGTGGAATCCAGTTGGGTCCTGAGAAACGTTGGCGGTGGTGAGATTTGTGGCAGAATGACACAAGAAGTCCAGTTAGGCCCATCTCAAAGGTGGGAAGAGCATGCTGCTTCTTTGATGCATTTAACCTAGAGGTCAGGTTAAGTTTCTCATAGGCAGCAGTGACCTACTAACTAAGTAAGCTAAATGGGGATATTGAGGCTCCAAGAGAGTGGTAGAGTGGGGGAGAAGAGAGGTGAGGGCTACCTGGTGACCAAGAAGAGATCTTGCTTACAGTGTCCACTGTGACCTGTGTACCCTGCCATCACTTTCTGTTTCTGAGATGTGAAATGCAACTGGAAAATAAATAGGACAATGGCCAGGTTGGTTGGAGTTAGTGTCATGTTGAAATCACAAGTAGAGGATCCATGTCACCTGGATGTTACAACACTTAAAGGGAAAATGCCTTGCAAACTCCACCTGCATTTCATTTACTATCGTTCCTTCATCCAATTGCAATGCATGTCGAGTCAAAATTCTTGGACTTCAAATGTTAGTGAAAGGCAATTTGCAACATACTATTGAGGCTTGCACATCTAACATTGTCAACTCAGTGATACAGACATCAGTGGCAATAACTTAAGAGTAGGTGAAAGCAGGCCAGAAATATCCTATCACTGGTGAAAATTCCAAGGGTGCTATGGGAAAAGGGAACATTGCTGCTTCATATGTGATGTAAGCATGCTTATGGACTGACTGAATTGAATGATGGGCCTCAATGTAGATGTACATTTGGAATAGGGAGGGAAACAGAGCTCAGCAGGCACTCCATTGTTGGTGCAATGTATTGGTTTTTCAGTTGTACAGCACCTTCACCAAGTTGGTGCGCATGCTGCAAGCAGGACCATGGAGCAAAGAGATAGGCCTTCTGAAGATGCGATTCTGCAACTTACAGCAGTTTGATGAGGGGCCTGCAATATATTCCAGACAGAGTGTGTTCCATCTTCAATTGGAGCAGGCAATGAGGTGATATAATGGATGCTGAGGGGCCAGGGGAATGGAAGCAGACCCCCGAAGAGGAGAAAGCTCTCCTTCTGCATGACAGACCTTAGCTGTGTTGGATGCTACAAGCCCATAAGACCCCATTGACTCCCAGTTCCAGTAGATGAGGGCTGGGGACAGCAGACCATCATGGACTGTAGAATTTGATTTATTATTGTCACATGTACCTAAGTACAGTGAAAAGTTTTCTTTTGCAAGCAGTAAGGGCAGATCATAGCAAACAAGGACACACAGATCATAGGGTGTTTAGACAGAATGAGGTATACTGAGTTATGGGCGCACAGGAGGTGCACAAAGAAAGATCAACATTAAATTTGAAATTAGAGAGGCCCATTCAGCAGTCTAATAACAGCAGGGAAGAAACAGTTCTTGAAGCTGTTTGTGCGTATGTTTAAGCTTCCGTGTCTTTTGCCTGACATAAAAGGCTGGAAGAGAGAATTTCTGGGGTGGGAGGGGTCTTTGATAACGTTGGCAGACTTTCCGTGGCAGCAAGAAGTGTAAATGGAGTACATGGATGGGAGGCTGGCTTCTGTGATGGCCTGGGCTGTGCTCATAACTTTTTGTACTTTCTTACAGTCCTGCACAGAGCAGTTGCCATACCAAGCTGTTATGCACCCGGATAGAATGCTTTCTATAGTACATCTGTAAAAGTTGGTGATCGGCCCTATAGACATGTCGAATTTCCTAAGCCGCCTGAGGAAGAAGAGAAGTTGTGTCTTCTTGACTGTTGCATCTACGTGGGAGGTTCAGGATAGATTGTTGGTTATCATCACCCCCAGGAATTAGACTCTGGCGACACTCTCCACCTAAACAGAGGTGTGTAGATAGGGGTGTGTCTTCCTCATTTCTTCCTGAAGTCAAAGATCAGTTCTTTTGTTTTGCTGACATTAAATGAGAGATTGTTATAATTTTACCATGACACCAAGCACTCTATTTCCTTCCTGTATTCTGACTCATCATTGTTTGATACCTGGCCTACAACAGTGGTGTCATCAGCAATCTTGTAGATGGTGTTCGTATGGAATTTAGTGACACAGTGGTGGGTGTACAGGAAGAACAGGGCTGAGTACACATTCTTGCGGAATGGCAGTGATGAGGATTATTGTGGAGGAGGTGCAGTTGTTTATCTTCACTGACTACAGTCCATGGGTCAGGAAGCTGAGGATCCAGTTGCAGAGGGTGGAGTCAAGACCTAGATCTCAGAGTTTTGAGATTATTCTGGTAGGGATTCTGGTGTTGAAGTCAGAGCTATAGCCTTTGGTTGTGATGCCACCATTTATATGGCATTCTGGGGATAAACTGCAGAATCGTTTGGTTTATTTGAATTCACATTTGCCGGCATTAAGAACAGAGTATTAGTGATTTGGAGAGCATGTTTAGATGGAATGTAGCTAAAACAAGCCAACAATGTGGCCTGGTGGCCAAGCAATATCTGGTATGAGAGAATGGGGTTCTCTGTGCAAAGGAGTGCCAGCCATGTGGGAAATGTCCCATGAGCAGTGCAGCTGCTTTGCCATTACATTGCCCATGAAGGATAGCACCAGACTGCCAACATTTATTTAAGTGCACAGTAGCCTTTTAGAGGAGGCATAAACACAAGGTACGTTGGTCCTGTGGTAGTTATCTGCTGAATGGTGAATTGTTCTGTGAAAAGCATGTGTTGAACCTGCTTTATAAGAAGAATGCTACACAGATTTGTTAGCACACAGCTCAGTAGGAAGCCAGAGGCATAGCATGACAAGGTCAGCACTTGACAGCTAAAGGTTCAAAACCACTTTCTCCAAGTTCCAAATATGGAAAGTAGTCACCTCATTGGATCTTCCTGCCCTGTTGGATACAGTGTTGGACACAGGCCACAGATCTTTGAGAAGGATGTGTAGAGGGGGGCAAAAGGGGTAACCTGGAGCCCAAGCCTGGCTCTGCCTTTGCACCTTTGTCAATGGCATTTGCAGAGAGCACCTTTGACTGGCAGCCAAGCTGCACAGCATCTCCAGCTCCTTGTACCTCATGGTGAACATCATTAGGCTGACCAGACACAGAGATACTATCTTGGTGAGATGACGTGAAGGCCAAAATCAGGCCCAGACAAGAGAAGAAGTCCAAATCGACCACTGCAGATCCTGAAACATCAGTGAACCCTCACAGATCGAAGAACTCCCTGCCCCAGTCTTATTGAACAGCTATTATCAGTCTTTCCAGACAAACAGTTCAAATACAAATGTGGGGAGCTGTGGATTGGGTGTAATGAATCCTCTGAAGTGTGTGTTAGAAGTAAGTAGCTAGTGTAGATTTGAGACTTTTACTTAGAGATTTAAGACTGTTTACTGAAGAGCCCTGTGAAGAGATTGATAGAGTTTAATACAGTTTAATTAAAGTACTTAGTAGAGTTTGATAAATATTGTTTATCCTTGATACATCGATGATATCATCGGTGCTGCTTCCCTCTCTCATCTGGAATTGGAAAACTTCGTCAATTTCACCTCCAATTTCCACCCTGCCCTCACTTTCACCTGGTCTATCTCTGACTCCTCCCTTCCCTTCCTCGACATTTCTGTTTCCACTTCTGGGGATAGACTGGCCACTCATATCCATTACAAACCCACTGACTCCCACAGCTACCTGGACTATATATCTTCACACCCCACTTCCTGTAAAGACCTCCATCCCATTCTCTCAGTTCCTCCGTCTCCGTTGCATATGTTCAGATGAGGCCAACTCCAACAAGGGAGCCTCCGAAATGTCCACCTTCTTCCTCAACCAAGGATTCCCCAGCTCCGTTGTCGACAGGCCCTCAACCAGGTCCGACCCATCTCCCGCACTTCCGCCCTCACACCCTCTCTTCCCTCCCGCAACAGCGATAGGCTTCCCCTTATCCTCACCTACCATCCCACCAGCATCCACATCCAGAAGATCATCAGATGCCATTTCTGCCACCTCCAGCGAGATGCCTCCACCAGACACATATTCCCCTCCCCTCCCTTGTTTTCCTTCCGCAGGGACCATTCCCTCCGGGACACCCTGGTCTACACTTCCTTCACCCCCAACAGCTCCCCACAGCCGTACGGCACCTTCCCCTGTAACCGGCGAAGGTGCAACACCCGCGCATTTACCTCCTCCCTCCCCAGTATCCAAGGACACCAACATACCTTCCAGGTGACCACCTTCACTTCCAAGAATCTAGTCTACTGCATTTGCTGCTCACAATGTGGTGTCCTCTACACTGGGGAAAC
Organism: Rhincodon typus; assembly: GCF_021869965.1. Classification (NCBI taxonomy): domain Eukaryota; kingdom Metazoa; phylum Chordata; class Chondrichthyes; order Orectolobiformes; family Rhincodontidae; genus Rhincodon; species Rhincodon typus. The sequence goes on from NC_063350.1 coordinate 36,553,221, forward strand.
GAAGCGTAGACTTGGTGACCGCTTCGCAGAACATCTACGTTCTGCTTGCAAAAAAGACCCTGAACTACCTGTTGCCTGCTACTTCAATGCATCACCCTGTTCCCTGGCCAACATCTCTGTCTCTGGCTTGCTGCAGTGTTCCAGTGAAGCCCAACACAAGCTGGAGGAACAACACCTCATTTTCCGCTTGGGAACCCTACAGCCCGGACTCAATATTGAGTTCAATAATTTTAGGGCCTAAACTCTCCCATGTCCCAGCGCCCCCACCCCACACACCAGGCCCTGTTACCACATAGCCTGCCACTACACATCCCCTGTTGTTAGTCACTAACAGTCCCCATTAACAACTACTCACCCTCCCAGCCTGATCGTTAGCAACTCCTTCGTCTGTCCAACTGTCTTTCTCTCTCTTTGGGCTCTATCCTATCGTTTACTCCCTACCCCACCCACCTCCCTAATTTCTGCATATAAACTGACATTTTCCCAGCCACTATCAGTTCTGAGGAAGGGTCACTGGACCCAAAACGTTAACTCTGTTTTCTCCTTCACAGGTGCTGCCAGACCTGCTGAGCTTTTCCAGCAACTTTGTTTTTGTTCTTGATTTACAGCATCCACAGTTCTTTTGGTTTTTATCCTTGATAAAGTTGAGTTGGACCTTCCACTGATTCTTGTCCCCTTTGTCTATCTCACCGCATAATGTGCCTGAATTGAAAAGGATTAATGCAAACTGGTCAAGGTTACTCAGGGTACATTTTCCCACCTAACATTTTACAACAAAAGTAATCTATTTTCCCCTCTTGCCACATTTATCAGTTACCTTTTGTTATTCAGCTTGATTCTCTGTTATGTTAGGAACATGACATTTATCATAACTACCTGGTTCATTTTAATCTCTGATAGTCATCCAAAGAGCTCCAATTTTGGATGCACTATGTTTCTTTGTAATGGGAATTCAAGAGCTCTTTAAAATTTTCTTACAAAAATGGTGATGCATGCAGGACTAAACCACATGAATTTTCACAGTCTTCAGCTTTTATTACTTAGAAAATTAGCCTTTGAGCAAGTTTGCAGCCAGTCTGAGGTCAATTTTCAATTATGCGTCTTGCTCACTTCCAGAGTCCAAAAAAGGGACCCAGTTTCAGGAAAACAGAGAAGTAATACTTAAAACTGCTTATTTTAGCTGTTCAGAATTGATGCTACACTAAGAACATTGGTTTGGATATACGAAAACTTACATTACTCTAAATACTAAAGTTTATTTTAGTATGATGGTGCACAAGCTGCCAAGTATATAAGATAAGTTATGTCCACCTTAAATTACTAGAATAGCCTGGAGTTTCTGGCATTTTATGGTTGAAATTAAACACATTTGTAGTATTGGTTGATGTTGATGTTGTTGAAGAAAATGACTTTGATCTAATTATCATCCCCTACAGTACAAAATAATCTGAACTAACTCAAGAGTTGAACCAAGTCTTTTTTCTCCTGTTAATTCAGTTACTTCAGAGGTTTGGAAGTCAAATCAAACCCAACTAAGTAAACAACATGAACAGCACAAAAATACTTAAAGCAATAAAACCTAATAGCAATAGAGAGAGAAAAGATTAGTCAGTGCATTGAGCTTAGGAGTTGAGAGGTCATGTTGCGACTGTACACACATTGGTTAGGCCACTTTTGGAATGCTGTGTGCAATTCCGTTCTCCCTGCTATAGGAAAGATGTTGTGAAACTTGAAAGGGTTCAGAAAAGATTTACAAGGATGTCACCAGGGATGGAGGATTTGAGCTATAGGGAGAGGCTGAATAGGCTGGGGCTATTTTCCCTGGAGCGTGGGAGGCTGAGGGGTGACCTTACAGAGGTTTATAAAATCATGAAAGGCATAGATAGAGTAAATAGACAAGGTCTTTTCCCTAGGATGGGGCAGTCCAAAACTAGAGGGCATGGGTTTAAGGTAAGAGAGGAAAAGAGACCTAAGGGGCAACTTTTTCACACAGAGGTTGGTGCATGTATGGAATGACCTGCCAGAGGAAATGGTGGAGGCTGGTACAACTACAACGTTTAAAAAGGCATCTAGATGAGCATATGAATTGGAAGGCTTTGGAGGGACATGGGCCAAATGCTGACAAATGACACCAGATTGATTTAGGATATCTGGTCAACATGGACAAGTTGGACTGAAGGATCTGTTTCCCAGCTGTGCATTTCTATGACTCTATGAGTCTATAAATAGTCATTCAACACAATTATTATTTCTTGGCATTATTTGATTTTACGATGCGCATTATGTTCCTGTTTGCAAAACCATATAATACTTTGAAATTGAAGAAAATATGATCAATCAACTACATGTTAAAATGCTTGTTTGGGAAAATGCTTGTTAAAAGTCTGAGTCAAGTGATGTGTTCACTATTTCACATCCATGTGAGGTCTAAACTGCATGCCTCATTAACAGTGGATGTTTAGCAGTATAAACAGCAGTGAACATAGTACATTCTAAAGCAGGCAGACCTTATTTGCTGTTACAGTAAGAATCTTAATATACTGTAACCTCTCCCTTCTGGGAAGTTTGACACCAAGGCATTTCAAGGTTTCAGAATTTTTTGGATTATAGAATAATGTTAGATTGCCTAACCACAAACATGTGAAACGGTAATAAATAAATACTTGAGACTAAACAGTTGCACACTAGAAAGCACAAGTAGAAATACTTGTATTCACCCAAGTGCTATAATTTCCAGAGATAGTAGGAACTGCAGATGCTGGAGAATCCGAGACAACAAGGTGCAGGGCTGGATGAACACAGCAGGCCAAGCAGCATCATAGGAGCAGAGAGGCTGACGTTTCGGGCCTAGACCCTTCCAGTTTTCCAAAGCACTGTTCTGAACTAAGTTGATGTCGATGGAAGAGCTGATTGCAAGTGAACCAGAATTAGCTGTACTAAGAAGTCCAGACTGTAGAAAGTAGTTCGTATTTACTAATCATTCAGGATAAAAATAACTGAGACCAATTCCCTCAAAATTAAATGTGATGCGGAGGTGCCGGGGTTGGATTGGGTTGGACAAGGTGAAAAATCGCACAACATCAGGTTATAGTCCAACAGGTTTAATTGTAACCTGAGGAAGGGGCAATGCTTCAACAGCGTGTATGTACAATTAAATGTGAAAGATATACAAACAAAGCAACAGTTGTAGACAACTTAATACCAGTGTGAAAGGCTTTGATTTTTAAATATTAATTCCTATGTTATTAGTCACTTGTTCTCCCTTAATCTTTAATCTTATGTCTCTCTGCTTCAGTCTATCCACTGAAGTTGTAAAATACTGATCCTGTTATCTTTAGTAGAAGCAAAACCACTTGAATTACTATAAAGATCATTACATGCACAATTTCACAATGTGTTGCAGTGCCCTAAGTACTGTGTGTGTGGGTTGCGTGACATGCTCAAAAGAATTCCAGACAACTGCTGTTTCTAGATGTCCAGTTTTTTGGACTGAAGAGCTTATAGATAATTAGTTGTTCATCCAATAATCATAAGCTCCCTCAACCTGGAAATACCCTTAAGAAGTGGGTATAGATGACAAAACATGCTACTGTATTGCAGCATCATGTGCTATTGGGAGTGCAGGATCAGCAAATGGTTTATTCAATCTAAATTCTATTTGATTCTTTCCACAACAGTAAAATATTTTCATTTTCTTGGATGTTGTCTTCATATTCTCCCTCACATCCTTTGCATAAATGTTTGAATTTACTGTCCCATATATCATTTGCTTTTCTGATTTTTCTTTCCTTTCTTCTGTAGAATCTTGGAAAATATTTATGTTTGATCAGGAAAATCTGATGATATCAGCAGAAGACAAGTGGTGACAAGTTACAAAGCATGACAATGCAAGAAAGATGTATTAACATACTCAGCTGAATCAGCATGATGGAAAAGGCCTTTTAGTTGACAAATGAATTTCTGCTGATGATTATTAGCTGTTTCACATGCCAGATTCAATATCCTCCATAATGTCATCAGGTGTCCTTATTTAAACAAAAACATTTTTAAAAATCAACAGAACTAGTCGGAGACTAACAAAGAAATGTTTCATTTTTTTTAAAAAGGCATTGATTGATGTTGTGCCTCTCTCATTAAAACAAAAACTAAATTTGACAATGGTAGTGATTCTCTAGCAACAAATAAAGTAGGGACTGCTATATATAACACAACTTAGACATCATCTTGCGCATCTTCCACTAATAATTGAGATCTGCTTGACAATTTATGAATATAACTGGTTTTCAAAAAGTTAAGAGTTTACTCAGGATATTGAGTGACGTTGTATTATTTATTGATATCCTAAACAACACAAACTTATTTTCCTCAAAAAAATTAACAATTTTAATGATTTCTAAGGAGCTGACAATGCAAATTGGTTTTAGCCTTTTAAAATATCAACACTACTAACAATACCAACAGGTTAATACAGCAAAAAAATAGGTGAATGCACTGCAATTGCCACATAACATTGGTTTTGGGAAAAGGATTAAAAATGAGCAATTGCAAACATTTCAGGGTTCCCACATGTTTTGGTTAGATCAGCAATGCTCCTATAATGAAAATTATTTATTGCGTTGGAATACTCTGCTTTGATCAGAGAGATGTTCACATCAGCAATGTTTGAAGTTGATTTTAATCAGCAATAAACACTTTACGGAAGTATATTTTAGCAAAGGCTGTGTGATCAAAAGAATGTGAATGATATGGAAATTAAAAGAAAAATATTCTGACCTCTAACAACTATTAGCTCCAATCACTGATAAATTAAATGACAACTCACTTTCCAACTTGCATCAAAGATATGTCAAGTAAAACATAACTAATATACAGTAATAAAGTGGAACAGAAATAATAAAAGCAGTAAATATTCAATCCACCAATTTTCTAATTTAAAATGTTACATTCTGGAGTGTTCATGCTGAGCAAATTAGGCATAGATTCTGTCATAAACCAATACTAAAATTATAAAATGCATTGCAAAATGCTTGCACTGTCCCTCTCCTCCAGATCAGGATCAGCAAAATGCCATAGTCCATGTTATTACCAACAATATAGGTAGCAAGGGGAATGTGGTCCTGCAATCTGAATTTAGGGAGCTAGGTAGAAAATCAGCCAACAGCACCTCCAGCAGTCTCTGGATTCCTATTAATATCATGCACAAGTGAGTGCAGAAAAGAAAAATAAGATGGATAATGCATATTGGGAAAAATCATATGGGGGGAGGAATTCCTTGCGGGCATCTTACTATTGATGTCGGGAAGTTTTAAACTAACCCTGCAGGTGTGTGTGAAGTAGAAGAGAATGAGAGCAATGCCAAGGTGCACAAAACACAGAGTGACATGGAGCGCTAGAATAGAATATTATAAGTGAATTTGGAGTGAAGGAGAATGAAAAACATTTCAATCAGACGGCACTACATTTACGTCAGGATCCTAATCTCATATGAGGTAAAGAACCAAATGAAAGGTAGCACGTCATCTGTCTTCACTCTTTCTACCCAATTGTGGGTTGTTTTCCTCCTGGATTGAGAAAGAGGTCAGTATTAAGGGATATGAAAGTACATGGCAGACCATTACGATTGGTGCAGGTGGGAGGTGTCCCAAGTGAGTGAGCGGGCAGCACAAGTGGGCCTGTAGAGTTAGTGGTGTTGGGGTTGAGCAGGTTGAAAGTGAGTAGGGAAGATGCTGCAGATTGTGGTAGAGCTTGAGCCTCAGTGAGAGGTGGGTAAAGTAGCAGAAATAGAGTGAGTGTGATGTTGCAGAAATCTTACGCTGGTGAAATGGTGAAGGACATTGACTTTCTTCCTTCATTACTCAGCATTCCTCCATTCAGCTGAAAGTGCTGTAACTCAGGTGGCAATATCAGACCTGGCTGGCATGGTCTGGTGTCTTGGCCTCCACTGCTGGTCCTGAGACAGGAGGAAGTTCCACCTCTGCACCATCCCATCCAGCAGGATCTCCATGCCCCTGACCACAAAGCGAGGCACCAATTTCCTTCTGCCCAGGATAAATGTCAGGAACTGCGTAGGCAGCATTGGACAGACAGTGCTTGTCTTGTAGACGGTGCCCTTTTAAAGATGGCATAGGTTCAAGGTAAGGCGGTGAATTCTGGGATATTTGCTGTGTGGTGACTTGTTCCACGAATGGCATGTGGGTAAGATGGGATGAAAGTCAGGTGTCAGTATCATTGCCAGAGCGTCGTCAGTGCTCACAGTCTTTGTTGTACTCAGTGCCTCTAGTCATTACTTTACATCATGTGGAGTAAATTGAATTGACTGAAGACTGGCATCTGTGATGCTGGGGACTTCCAGAGGAGGACCAAGATGGACTATCTATTCAGCATATCTGACTGAAGTTTTTTTTATTTCCTTACGGAATGTGGGCATCGCTGCCTGGGCCAGCATTTCTTGCCCATCCCTAGTTGCCCTTGAGAAGGTGGTGGTGAGCCAACATCTCTGAACAGTTTGATTAAAAAAAGGTTGTTGCAAATGCTTCAACCTTATCTTTTGCACTGATGCATTCCTCCAGTAAGTTGTTTAATTGTCTACTACCATTCACAAGTGGATGTGGAAAGATTACAGTGCTTAGATCTGATCCATTGATTGTGGGATAGCTCTATCACTTGCTGCTTACGCTGTTTTTGTTATATCAGTCACCAGGCTGATGCCTGATTTTTAGATGCGCCCAGTGCTGTTCCAGGCATGTCTCATTGCACTCCTTCATTAAAATCGTGATGATCCCCTGGACCATGACTGACCTGTTTGTGTTCTGAATTCCACATTCCCATCTATCCCTGACAACCTTTAATTCTCTTGCCTAATGATGATCTATTTCCTTATACCATAAAACTATTCAATGACCCTGCCTCTACCATCTTCTGGGAGAGGGAGCCCCAGAGTCACACAACCCTCAGAGAAAAAAAATCCTCTCATCCCTACTCTAAAAGGGCAATCTCTAATCTTTAAAACAATGCCTCCTAGCTCTGGACTCACCCACAAGAGGAAACAACATTTCCACATTCACTTTGTCAAGATCACTTAGGATCTAATGAACTTCAATCAAATCACCCCTCACTCTTCTAAATTTTCATGAAGATAAGCCCAGCCTGCCCAATCTTTACAAAAGCCAACTCATGCATTCTGGGTATCAATCTAGAAAACCTCCTTTGAACTGACTCCAATGCTTCCTTCCTTAAAAATGATACCAAAGATACTGCTCAAGGTATCTGAAATATGGTCTGGCTAATGCCCTTTGTAAGTGAAGCATAACATCCCTACTTTTATGCTTAATTCCTCTCATAACAAAAGATGACATTCCAATAGCCTTCTTAATCACTTGCTGTATCTGCACGCTAACCGTTCATGACTCATGCACTAGAACAGGTAGATGCCTTGGCACCTGGGAATTCTGCACAGTAACAAATCTGTAATTTTATTATTCACTATTTTTGTCCGATGCTTTTTAATTTTTAATTTTATATGCTCCTTTCAGTAGGAATTTCAATATCATCAGATACTGATTTTAAAAAGCCACAGGAAGGAAGGAATTGCAGTTTCTAACTTTGTATGTAATTTATGTTCAAGTATATAATTTACAAGTGCAATTATACATTTCCCATAAATATAGGATCAATTGCAAATCATCTTTCCTTTGAGAATTGGATGTACTTTCTGAACTATGTCTGGCGCTTCCCTCAGTCCTGAAGTACTGCTATATTGGATCTGAAATTCTAGCATTGCCCATTTAATGTTGTCAGTCTTGATAGATTTCTTCCATAAATATTTATTACTTTATTCTAATATTATGGCCATAATGTTATGCTAAGGAATTCATAGCAAGAAAGCTAAGAGGTCAAAATTTGAATACCAAAGGGAGTTAGGTTTCAGAGAGTGGAACCTGGCATGATCCTGTCCACTTCCATGTCTCCTGAATTGTGACAAGAGTGAGAGTGAACTGGGTGTCCTTCTTCAGTGAAACTGACAGGCTGGAAAGTCTTCAAACTGTGAAACTGAACAGCAGGAGCCATGCCCAGCTAAGAGGCTATTGCTGACAGCACTTTCACTGCATGAAAATCTGTTTAGATACAATTTGACTCAATTTGATAGTTTGGAATCTCTCCCACAATGTCCTTAATAGAGGTTTAAACCTATTTATTTAAAATGAGTTAAACACCTGTACTCAGATAGTGTCCAGTGTATTTTAAGACAAATGTATTAAGCACTGATATACTAGTATCTCTCAATATTATTTTAGGCTGACATGCTTAGAAATTCATAAACTATTACTTTCTGTTTAAATACCATATAAAATCTAAGGCTGAGGGATGAAAAAACTCCCTTTGAGCATTTGTGGAAAAAAATTTCAGCTCTTCACTCAAGATGCTTTCTTCCATTTCTTTATTTGCTAGCATATGTATAAAAAAATTATAGTTAGGGATTTAGAAGAAGGGGATTATGCGCGTAGGATCAGGGTTAGTTTGTGCAATCTAATCCTCACGGAACTCCTAATCCTCCTGAACAACACTAATCTTGGTTATGAGTGCAGATGTGCCTACTTTGAACTCATTTCATCCTCTTGCATTGTCTTTATCATCAAAAATTAATTTTAAAAATATATTTTTTTTCCTCTAAAGACAGAAATCTAACCAGGAGAACTACACTGGCCCTTGTCTTTTTTTTTGACCAATGATATTTTAAATTATAAATATAGATCACAATTGGATTTTCACAGATTGTATCATTGTTCAATTAAATCTTATAAAATGTATACAAATTTCCTATAAAATTCTAAAGATCTCTCCCAATAGTTCAATCAACAAATGCAGCATGTAGTATGGTCCTCAGCCAGACAATTTAGCAAATTCTGTAAGGATCCCTAGGTTGTGCTGAGCCAGCTGGACTCAAACAAGGTGGCTATTGGCCATTTGAGTTCGCACAGCCATGTTTCCATTGCATAATTCTATCCAGTGTCTCCTGCAATTGTGCTTTTGTGGATGATTACTGATATCCTAGTTGTTATGCCCCACACTTGACATTATTTACTTTTGAGTACAAGCATTGAACAGAATACCAGTGTTGCTGACACTTGTGAATTTATACTGAAGAGGAGGGGAAGAGAAAATCCAGAAAATAAAAATGATTAGATTAATATTGGGTTCTTAATTTATTGTTCTGCAACACTTCAGTATAACATCTATATCTTGAGAATGTCTACTTGTTACAAAGGCCTGTAGATGAGAAAGATATTTTTGTGAATTTACCATGATAATTAATTTGCTAAAGTCTAAAAGATGTTTTCTTCACTGTGTAAAGTTAAGTGAAGATTTGTTTACTATACTATCATTGATAACCACCTTTGTAAGTTTTTAAAATCAATTTTACAGAGCAGGATACATTTTAGGTATCAGTTAGAAATTTACATCAGAATTTGATCTTAAGTATGACTTCATAGAATTGAATTCGGTAAAATATCCCTTTGGTGTCAGTTATATGTGAATTGTGTATCAGCTGCAAACCATCTCACTGCTGTTGTTTACAGTTTAGCTCTGTGTTTGGAAATTCAAACTGAATGGAAGGCACATAAATCTAAAATTTGGCATCAGAGCAAACTTGGAGAAGCTTGACCCACAAAAGGAAATAACCTCTTTTAAAGCAAGGGCACACTGCCTTAAAAATGCATTCATACTAAAAGCAGATTGCATGCTATACTTAACTCTTTAGGTTACATGCATTTTGCAATGTTTTAGAAACATAGAAACATAAAATAATTAATGCACAAGGAGACCCTTTATGTCTGCGCCAGTCCTAATCCTATTCAGTCCTATGCAGCCAAATCTCATTTTTCAGCTATTGGTCCATAGTCCTGTAGAATACAGTACTTCAAGCAGATTTCCATGTCACTTTTAAAAAATGCAATGAGATTTTATGCCTGTGTCCTTTGAATGCAGTACATTAAAATCGTCCACTGGCTCTGGGTGAAACCATTTCTTCCCTACCTCCCTTGAATCTTTCTGCCAATTACTTTAAATTTACACAACGTAGTGGTTAACCTCTCTTTTGAGGAAAATAGGTCCGTCCTATCTAGGCATCTTATAATTCTATGCAGCCTCCTCAGTTCCAAAGAAAACAAGCTGGGCTTATTCAATCCTTCTACAAAGCTAAAATTTTCAATTCCTGGCACTGTCTCTGTAAATCTCCTCTGTACTCTCTCTAGAGTGATTACATCCTTCCTGTAATACAGCGACCAGAAATGTACACAGTACACCAGCCAACCAATGTTTTATACAGTTCCAGCATAACTTCCTTAGTGTTATATTCTGTGCTGTGGTTATTAAAGGAGTGTATCATCAATGACTTCTTAACCAGTTTAGCCCTCTTAACCATCTTATCTACCAAATTCCATTATCTGTGAACATGCACTTCAAGGTACTTATGTTCCCCTAACTTTCAGTATGCTGCCATTTATTGTGTAATCCCTTACTTTGCCCCCTTGAAATGCATTACCTTACATTTCATCACACTGAATGTCACTTGCTGCTTTTCTGCACACCTGATCAGTCGATTCATATCTTTCTGCAGTCTGCAGCCTTCTTCCTCACTAGCAATCATACAAACAATCTTCCCTATAAAACAGATGATGAGTAGATTGGGCCTGTACTCATTGGAATATGAAGACTAAGTGGCAACCTTATTGTAGCATAGAAGGTCCTAAGGGGACTTGACAGGGAAGATGCGGAAATGTTGTTTCATGTTGTGGAAGAGCCTAGGACAAAAGGGCATTTTAAAGAAGGATAAGACAATCAAAAATGCATTTAATTAATAATTAAACCATAAAATTAAATAAAAATTATAGTTACTAATCATTTAGTGAATACGTCCCATAGCTGGTAAAGTCCAAATATATCTTGCATGACTTAACCCTCATTTTCAGAATTTCACATTAATTATTCATTTTTGGAGTTAAGTAACAGTCAAATAATCATTAATGCTTGTGTTATGCAATTACAAGTCAAAGTTCCAATATTATTTATTTCAGTGATCACTTTTTTTTGTAGATATATTTGACATCTTTTATGTGCATTTCCCCATCGTGTTTTAATTTTTGGATTCTGTTAGCAACTACATTCCCTAGCTAGAGGACAGTGTATTCTACATTGAAAAAATGATTAATTAATTTGATTAATCTTGTTCCATGAGTAGTCAAAAATAGAGAGAAACCTCTAGAGTCAATATTTCCTTCTATACAGAGTCCAAACTGAGAACTCATTAAGCTTAGCCAAGTCAGGTAAATGGTTTTAAATGACTGGCAGTCTTGGGAAATTAAATTGTCAGTTGTTAAAGTCAAATACCTATTACTTGAATTGTAGAATTGTGTGCTTTCAGAACTGTAAATAATTGTCATTTTTCTATTTGATTCAGAGGTCAGATTAAGTATTTCTTGCTATTATAACAACAGAACTGTTCTCTGACAACACATGATGGTGTGGAACAACGATACTGAAGCAATGGGCAACAACTAATCATCCAGGCAATTGCTTCACCATCCTATCTTTGCAGGAACAAACAGCAGAGGACTGTGAATGCCACTGAGATGGAAAATTAAACAGTGAATCATCCTCCATATGTCTCAGTAGTAAATTTTCAATCAGCACTGACAAAAGCTTCGGAGAAATTATCCACATTTCTGGCTGGAGAATGATAGGTGGTTTTATTAGATTTTGAAATACAGTATACAATAGGCAATGCATTTTCACTCTTTTCCAACATAACAACCAATTCCCCCTTAATGTAAATTCTAAATTGTTATCATCCTGAACAAATATGTGACCTGGAATCACACTGCTACAATTCATTTCTCTATGAAACTAAAAGACTGATTTTCTAAATGTGTGCTTTTATAGAAATCCACTGGGATCACAGGTTGGGATATTTGCAGGAACTCTCCTCACAATAATTCATTCACTGATTTTAATGTAGGAAGATCATGTGGAATGTGAGTGCAGATGTAGGAAGCTGGGCAGTCAGTTTCAAAACTAAGGCCCTTGATTTGGCTCTAAATTCTTCATAAACTAGTCATTTTCATTCTGGGCTCCGGGGATGCCTGGGAGTCTGTAGAAACTTTCAATAGTTTTTAAAGAACTAAACTGTCTCAATACAAGTTTGTGAAACAGAGAAATAAAATATTTCTAATTTTAGACTGCTTCAATAACAATAAATTACATGTAAATTTTCTACATTATGACAATTCTAACATCCCAAATAGTAATTCACCTGCTCTGAAGTGGTTTGGGATGTCAGATGGATCATCATGAAGGCATAATATTTATGCAAGATTTTCCCTTTTTTTTAATATCCAGAAGTGCTTTCACGCATAACTGAATGCATTTTTTTTACCACCTCCAAAGCACATGTGTAACTTTTTATATGTTATCCACCACCACTAAATCTCCTGTTTTTGCAATTAATAACTAATGTACATGCATAGCCTATTAAGTTTCACCAGACTTTCCTTCATCATTGCCAATGATAAGCTTCTCCCCAGCCCAATTAACACCAATAAGCAACATTTCCCTGGGTTGATTGGAAAACGTTTGATAGATATTGAGATTCAATATGTCAATCATACAACACAAGCATTTAGTTTTTGGCGATGATTGGAAAGAATTATGCTTTTAAAAACTGAACTGACATTTTTAAATAATGGAATTATGTCTGGAAGAGACATATCTATAGTGTTTAATTATTTTGAAATATCTGCTCCTATACATAGATATATTTATTATAGATTGTTAGTTTACATATTTTAAAAGTCTATGAAACTATCCCTTTTTTGGCTGTTGATCATTGATTGGATAAAATATCATTCAATCATTTATGAGCATCAGTTTCAAACACTATAACAAGCACGCACTTTGCATTAAGAAGGTGGGTCCACTTCACTTATATCTTTAACTAAAACTCTGTTTTCTTAAGGAAATTAAAATACTTTACATACAACAGTTTTATATTGTACCATAATACAGAGGCAGAGTGATGTGTGTTTTGCTTCCAGCATTGTATGTGTACTCAATGTTACAATGCTTACGGTATCTCCTGTAACATATGAACTAGATGTGGTATTGAATAATCCAAGGAAATATTTATTCCGGCTCATTCTTACATGCAAACATTAATTGACAAGCACTTCAGTGTCTGGACAAGTATTAGGCTATTTGGTTACAAAGAACAAAGCTTCTGACAGCATGACATGCTTCAAATGGCCTAAACTAATACTCTCAAGTCACATTTTACCAGAGAGTGATGGCTTTTGAAAGATGTACTGATGTACTAACTGTGAAATAAATCACAACATGGGACATGTGATTACTAATTTATTTGAAAAATGGGCCATTCAACCAAAAGTTAAAAAAAAAGTTTAGTTACTACTTTTCACACTAGTCTTATTCAATATGCACTTACCTGCAATGTGCACTATTCTTTTCACTGCCTAACATCAGCTTTAAAACAATCTTTCAATCACTCCTAACATGACTCCAAATAAAGGCATGCATTTCTTAGTTGTTAAAGAGAAAACTCCATGCAGATATAATGCATTTACACTAAGAATATAAAAGGGATTAGAGTTACTCAAGAGTTAAAGCTGATCATTGAAGACAATTAACACTTGGTAGATTCCTTTTGTGTGAAAGTTTTACTTGTTTCTTAGTAAATTATATAATATAGTTTAATCACTTTTATGTTATTTAAAATGCAATTAAAATTCCAGCATCCACAGTGTTCTGATTTTCAATTGGTGATTTGGACAGCCTTCAGCAACTCCCAGACACTTCTCACTTTCAGATAAGGAACAATATCCTGCCCATAGCGTCGGTGATAAAATTACATTCTAGAGGAAGGTATCAGGAAGGGACTGCTGTCCAATTACTGGTGCTTAGATTTAAAGACTGACCAAAGGAGGCTTAGTATTTTACATTGACTTCCTAGACCACACATAGAGTATGAAAAATCCTTCCCCTAACATTTCCAACTTTCAATTTAATTGCCACCGAAAATGCGACTGGAACTAACAGTAGTCATAACACATAATCAAAGTGAGCTTTATTCTAATTTACTGCAACTACTTACAGTACTCCACCCTCCTTCACTTTGGGTAAGATCCCACACTGAGTGTATACGTGCCAAAGCATGTTTATAAACTCCACATTGCTGTTCTGATTCGTGATTTCCCTTAAACATAATACCCTTTATTATATACACTACATCTTAGTTGTGTTAGCAAAAGCATGATTTCCACTTCAGCTCTTGTTAAGCCCATTTCCAGACCTCATAAAATATCTTAAAGAATAATTGTTGTTGAGGTCTCTCTTTCCGCAGTCTTTATTCTCTTCCCCTTCTCTGTAGGTGTCCAGTTCTGTCTTCCTGTTCCAAAGCACAGCAGTACTCCTCTGTGACTCAATCACAGGCATGTTTTGCACTGGGCAAGCTAGATGAAGTGTTATTTCTGTCAAGCTAGGCGTCACTGGCTTTTAATACAACTGTCTTCAAAAAAATCTACAGGATCACAGGCAACAAGATGGCAATGTTATCAGTTCTAATATGGGTGTGCTAGAAAAATGATCAGCCAATAAAGCCGGAGTTTTAGTGATTAGTGAGAATAGCAATTTGAAAAACAATGATTTATCCTACATTGTTAAATCTAGTGATAAACATTTTGTTTATGTTCAAGCTGTAAGGGATTTTAAAGAAGACATTTACAGCTAAATCTATGTAAGGAATTTGGATATAGTTGATGAAGGCGGCATGCTACTGCATTCATCTTATCAGTTTATTTCACATAATCTATTGCAACTGGTATGGGTCATTATTGACTTGAAACATTAATTCTGTTTCTTTTCATAAATGCTGCTTGACCTGTTGATCAATATTTCACACAATGCAGTATGTTTGATTTCATCCAATTTTCACAGAAACACAAAGATTGAAGCATAAAATGACATTTTAATCAGAATAACCTCCAATCATCTCATTACCTTTTTTGTGGTTGAGCCTGTTTGTGGATATTTATTGCAACAGTCATCTAGAAATAAGTTGAGAAACAAGCCTTTGTAACTGAAATGGTTAATACCACAATGTGGACGTACAGCATTTCCTCCAGTTAACTGTAAGTGCGTACTTCCAAATTAATGAAATGGGAAATAGAAAAAATTAAGCATTTTCTTATAGTTCATTTGCTTTAAAAGTAGCTGGTTATCAGATATTATTTCAAAAAATTACTCTTAAAAATATGCAAAGTCATCATCAACAATGTTTATTTATAACACTGCTTTTAATGCAATAAAACGTTCAAAATATATCACAACAATAAAATAGAACAAAATCTGATAATGTTGTACAGGAAGATATTAGATCTAAGACCCTAAAGGTTGGTCACTGAGGTAGGTTCATAGGAATGTTTTCAATGAAGAATGCAAGCTAGACAAGCAGAAGACACAAAGTGAACTCCAAAGATTATGGCACAGTGGCTGAAGGCAAGGCTCCCAATGTAGGAGCAATTAAAGTTGGGAATGCTCAAGAAGCCAGAGTTAGATGACTGCAGATATCTTGGAGAATTGTGAGGCTGGAAGAAATCACAGAGGGGTGATGCCATAGAGGGATTTGAAAATACTTAATCTTAAAATCAAGGTGCTGCTCGATCACTTAGCAGTTAGGTAATAGGTGAATGGGACTTGGTGTAAGTACATGGGCAACTGAATTTTGGATGTCGTTTGAAAAGGGTAGAATAAGTGAAATCAGTCAGAATTGCTTTGGAATAGTGGAGACCAGAGGTAACAAAGGCATGAGTAAATGCTTCAGCAGGAGATAAGCTGAGTTATAGAGTCACAGGGGCATTCTTTGGTCCAACCAGTCCACGCTGACCATGTTCCCAAACTCAATTAGTCCCACCTGCTGGCACTTGGCCTATATCCGTCCAAACCTTTCCTATTCATGAACTTATCCAAATGTTTTTTAAATGTTGTAATTGTACCTGCATCCACCACTTTCTCTGGCAGTTCATTCCACACACAAACCACTCTGTGTAAAAAAAATTGCCCCTCATGTCCTTTTTAAATCTTTCTCCTCTCAATTTAAAAATATGCCCCCTAGTTTTGAACTCTACCACCCGAGGAAAAGTCAGATTATGTTACGGCAGTGGTAATAGGCAGTTTAGGGAGAACTCAGATATAAAGTCTAAAGCTCACCTTACATTGAAATATGGCACCAAGCGTTGCAAATAGTCTGATTTAATCTTAAATCATTGTTTATAAGAGGGCTAGAGTTATTAAAAAGGAATACAGTTTGGAGCAGGTACCAAAGACAACAGTGTCAGTCTTCCCAATATTTACTTGGATGAGATTGCTCACGCAGCACTGAGCAATTTAACAAGGGAAGAAAGAATCAAGAGAGGTGGTGGTGAGGTAGAGTTGGGTGTCATAATGCATGTAGGAACTACTGCTGTGCTTTCATATAATGTTACGGAGGGCCAACTTGTAGATCAGAAATAAGAAAGATCAAATACAAATCCTTGGGAGACAATAGAGATGATATTATGGGAGCAGAAGGATAAAACATGCTAGTGATTTTCTGACTATGATTAGATGGATAAAAAAGGAGAGTGTAGTCCTATCCAGATAGATAATGATGGAGCGATATTGAAGAGGATGATGTGGTCAAATGTGTCAAAGATTGAAGACAGATTAAGAAGAGCAAAAAGGGATGGGTTACCTTTGTGAACATCACATGAGATGTCATTTGTGATTTTGTTGTGATTGTGGTTTTGATGATGTAACAGATGTGGAAACCTGATTGGATGGTTTCAAACATGAAGGTCCAAGAAAGGATACACCATTGACAGGTGGAAATTTGCATAAGGATTTGGAGATAAAGTCAGAAATGGGGTATAGTTTGCAAGGACAGTGGGGTCAAGGATTTTATTTTGAGGAGAGAGGTGATAAAGTCAGATTCAAAGAAGAGAAAGACAACAACTAAAGAGGGAGAATTGTTAACAATATTACTCACAACAGGGCCAGGAGGGGAAATTGGGTGGTCAGCAGTTTAGTGGGAATAGTTCGAAAGAACAGGAGATTGCTCTCGTGTACAAGAGGAACTTGAAGAGGCCATAAAGGATAAAGATGGGAAATAAAGAAAGCTTCAAGTTCTGAGATGGGGCAGTAGAGGGAGTTTTAGGTTGGTTAGAGATAGGCTGGAAGGCATCAGGGCTGCTAGATTATCTCAATAAATGAGAGTGAAGGAAATGAGAAATGGGTTTAAGAAAACAGCTTGCAGTGTAAAAAAAAAGTCTGGGTTATCTTTAATTCCAGGATTTTCTTGGAATGGTGAACAGTTTTATCACACAACCGGTGGAACCAATAGTTTTTTTTTTCTTTATTCATTACCAGGATGTGGACATCCCTGGCTAGGCAGCATTTATTGCCCATCCCTAATTGCCCAGAGGGCAGTTCAGAGTTAACCACATTGCTGTGGGTCTGGAGTCACATGTACGCCAGACCAGGTGAGGATGGCAGTTACCTTCCCTAAAAGACATTAGTGAACCAGATGGGTTTTTCCAACAATCGACAATGGATTCATGGTCATCATTAGATTCTTAATTCCAGATATTTTATTAAATTCAAATTCCACCATCTGCCTTGGCAGGATTTGAACTTAGGTCCCCAGACTATTATCTGGGTCTCTGGGTTAACAGTCCAGTGATAATACCACTTGGCCGTCGCCTCCCCTGATATGTGATCAGGCCAGATCCAGTGACTGATGGATTAACTAATTGTCTGCCATACCCTTTTATCTCTGTGTCCTTGGAAATAAGGGAGTAGAGCTGATTTTTATAGATGTACCATAGAAAGCATCCTATCTGGATGCATCACAGCTTAGTGTGGCAATTGCTCTGCACAAGACCGCAAGAAATTACACAGAGTTGTGAACACAGCTCAGTCTATCATGAAAACCAGCCTTCCATCCACTGACTCAGTCTACACATCCCTCTGCCTTGGGAAAGCTGCCAACATAATCAAGGACCACTCCCACCCTGGTTATACTCTCTTCCACCCTCTTCCATCTGGCAGAAGATACAAAAATTTGAAAACAGATATCAACAGATTTAAGATCAGCTTCTTCCCCACTATTATCAGACTTATGATTGGACCCCTCACATATTAGTTGATCTTTCTCTGCACCTTCTCTGTAGCTATAGCACCATACTCTGCAATCTGTTCCATTATCCTGATGTTCTTATGTAAGGTATGATTTGTCTGGTTAGCATGCAATACAATACTTTCCACTGTACCTTGGTACATGTGACAATAATAAATCAAATCAAAGAGAGATGCACCAGGAGAACAGCCAGAATGAGACATAGATTAAGGGTTTTTATTATGAACTATAGCATCAAAGGTGCTAATGAGATCTATGCTGAGCATGTCAGAAGCCAAAATTTGTTTTGGCAAACTGAGCCAAAGTCTTGAAAATTGGGATTTTGACAAAACACTTGTAATTTTTTATTATTATTCATTCGTGAGATGTGGCATTGCTGGCTGGACCAGCATTTATATTGTATCCCTAGTTGCCCTTGAGAAGGTGGTGGTGAGCTGCCTTCATGAATTGCTGCAGTCCTCGTGCTATAGATTGACTCATAATGCTGTTACAGAGGGAATTCCAAGTTTTTGGCCCAGTGACAGTTAAGGAATGACGATTTATTTCCAAGTCAGGTTGGTGAGTGGTTTGGAGAGGAGCTCCAAGTTCTAAATGAATTTGGGGATAATTTTGTCCAGTGATGCTTATGGAAATAGGTAGGGTTGAGACATTGAAGGAGGATATGGGTAGAGAGTGAAACACAGACGAGATCAAAGAATAGCACCAAGTGAGAAGACTCCCAATACTGTGAAGAAATGAGATGGCAGGTCAAGTAGGTGGTCATGTATATTGCTTGAGGATTTTACAAAGAGGGAGAGATTCAGAGAGGATAAGAGAGCAGTGAACTCAAAGGAGAAGAAGATAACAGAGCTTGAAAACACTCACGAATGGAAGGATTGAGATATAGAGAAAGGTTGGATAGGCTGGGACTTTTTTCACTGGAGTGTAGGAGGTTGAGCAGTGTCATAGAGTCATACAAATATACAGCACGGAAACAGACCCTTCGGTCCAACTCGTCCGCGCTGACCAGATAACCTAAATCAATCCAGTCACATTTTCCAGCATTTGGCCCATATCCCTCTAAACCCTTCTTAATCATATACCTATCCAGATATCTTTTAAATGTTGTAATTGTACCAGCCTCCACCACTTCCTCAGCAGTTCATTCCATACACACACCACCCTCTGCATGAAAAAGTTGCCCCTTAGATCCCTTTTAAATCTTTCCCCTCTCACCTAAACCTATGCCTTCTAGTTTTGGAATCCCCCACTCCTGGGAAAAGACCTTGTCTATTTACCCTATGCATGCCCCTCATGATTTCATAAACCTCTATGAGGTCACCCCTCAGCCTCCAAAGCTCCAGGGAAAATAGCCCCAGTCTATTCAGCCTCTCCATATAGCTCAAACCCTCCAACCTTGCAACATCCTTGTAAATCTTTTCTGAACCCTTTCAAGTTTCACAAACATTCTTCCTATAGCAGGAAGACCAGAATTGAATGCAGTATTCCAATAGTGATCTAATCAATGTCCTGTACAGCTGCAACATGACCTCCCAACTCCTATACTCAATGCACTGATCAATAAAGGCAAGCATACCAAATGCCTTCTTCACTATCCTAACTACCTGTGACTCCAAGGTACTATGAACCTGCAGTCCAAGGTCTCAAGGTGACCTTATAGAAGTTTATAAAATAATGAGAGATATAGATAAAGTTAATGGTAGTTGTCTTTTCCCTAGGGGGAAAGACCAGGAGGCATATTTTTAAGGTGAGAGGAGAGAGATTTAAAACTGACATGAGGGGCAATTTTTTTTTTAAACAGAGGGTGGTTTGCGTGTGAAATGAACTTCCTGAGGAAGTGGTGGATGTGGGTATAATTACAACAATTAAAAGACATTTGGATAAGCACATGAATAGGAAAGGTTTGGAGGGATATGGGTCAGGAGCAGGCAGGTGAGACTAGTTTAGTTTGGGAACATGGTTGGCATGGATTGGTTGGACTGAAGGGTCTGTTTCCGTGCTGTGTGACTCTATGACTTCTATGCAAAGTTGTTTTGTGCAGAGACCAAAGGAAGAAAATAGTGAAGATTTTTTCATATCACACTTGGAAAAGCCATTTGCCATGGAGTCCTCCTCTGATTAGATACCTATTTCTTCATTGGAGAATAAAATTTCACAGTGAGTCTATTATATGTGTTACAGACATCAACTGCAACAGTGCTCTTGGGAGTAGATGCTTAAGGGGAACGAGTTTGAGTTTTCATTATACTCCTTCTTAATGGCTTGAGAAGTAAGTGAGTCATAAACAAGATTACATTTCTGCTACAGGTAAAGTGAGCTTTCCATTTTCTGAGCAAAGCTTATGATTAGTAAATGCGGTGATAGGAGCCATTTGGTGGCCACCTTGTGGGAACATCTGTAAAAGATTAGATTGTCACTGCTAATAAAAGAAAGAATTCAATCAACTTAGCTTGCTTAACTCCCCAAAGAGGGTTTGAACAGAAGAAGTGTTTAACTGCAAAAGACCATGACCTTAGGTAAATTTTTAACCATGTTCTGCTGTCTTTGATTTAAACAGCAGTATCCCTTTCTAAAATGTACATTCTTGTCAATTTCACAAATTCAAACTTGGTCAACTTGAGATCTGTAAGTCTCTGGGCTGTATTTTTTATATTGTAAGTGTGTCAGAAAATCTTCAAAGAGAATGTAATAATGACCCAAACGGCTCTTTAGAAAATAGATATTGTTTACCAAGACAAGCTTCAAAACTACAGGACATAGAAGCCATTTAAGATACTATAAATATTTAAAGCTGTACTATCATTTTACAAAACTTATTTGTTAACCTTAGATATAGAAATTAAGAGTAGCTGTGATCTCCAGGGAGTCAAACTGATAGAGATACACAGTAGTCAAGGGACATAATTACAGAAATGAAATGTTCCTGACTAGTTTAAAATATCACACAGACATTCAACATTATAAACTTGTATATCATGTCATTCTTTCTAGGAATTTGGTTATCACTGGCAATGTTGCCATGTATTTCTCGATTTTAGGTGCACAAATCTGATAAAACATGTGGGTTTCTTTCAAGCATCCCTGCTTCTAAGTCACACATCAAAATGACAACCAAATAGCCCCTTTTCACCTGTAGTACAAATTATTATGATAATTTGAAATTTGGCATTTTGCGTTTGTCCTGGTGAGTGAAAGACGAGAAGTTTCAGTAACACGTCTCTAAGTAATGTTTTCAGTCACGTATATGAACTGTTTTCAAATCTATTGGAGTCATTTGAGGAGCTAATATGAACTGTGGATGAAGGGGAACCAGTGGATAGAGTGTACTTAGATTTACAGAAGGCATTCAATAAGGTGCCACATCAAAGTCTATTGTAGAAAATAAAATCTCATGGTGTAGAAAGTAGCATACTGACATGGATAGAAGACTGGCTGGCTAGTAGGAAGGGATAAATGGTTATTTTTCAGATTGGTGAGAAATAGTGAATGGTGTACCACACGGAATGGTGCTAGGACCTCAACTTTTTACAATTTATTTAAGTGACTTAGATGAAAATATGAAGCCAAATTTGCCTACAACAGAAAGATAGGTAGGAAAGTGAGTAGTGAATAGGACACAAAGAGGTCACAAAAATATATAGATTTGTTAAGTGAGTGGGCAAATAGCTGTCAAATGGAGCATAATGTGAGGAAATGTGAAATGATCCATTTTTGCTGAAAGAATAAAAAAGCATATTACTGAAATGGTGTGAGATTGCACAACTCTGAGATAAAGATAGACCTGCGTGTCTTTGTTCATGAATCACAAATGGTTATTCAGAAGTTATTCAGAAAACTAATAGAGTGTTATCATTTATTGCAAGGGGAACTGAATGCAAAAGGAAGTTATGCTTCAGTTATGCAGGGCACTGATAAGACTGCATCTTGAGTACTAGGTACAATATTAGTCACCTCACTCAAGGTAGGTTGTAAATGCTTTGGAAGCAATTCAGAGAAGGCTAACTAAATTAGTACCTGGAATGGGCAGGTTCTCTTACGAGGAAAGACTGGACATGATAAATTCTGCTGGAATTTTGAAGCATAAGAGTCAACTTGACTTGTATGATTGTGAAAAGTTTTGACAGGGTAAATATGAAGAGGATGTTTCCTCTCATTTGAGAATCTACATATGGGGTTACTGTTTAAAAATGAAGGGTTGCTGTTTAAAACAAAGATTGAGTCCTAGAATTGAGTCTTTGGAACTTTCTTTCTGAAAAGGTTGTAGAAGTAGACCCTTTGAATATTTATAAGGTAAAGTTAGGTGGACTCTTAATAAGCAAGAGCTTGAAAGGTTACCAGGGGTAGGTGGAAATGTGGATTTGAAGTTTGATCTTAATGAACGAAGGAGGAGACCCGAAAAAGCTTAATGGTCTACTCCTGCACTTGGTTCGTATCTTCATATGTATGTTTGTGTTTTTAACCAGCACGTAACAACAAAAGAAATGAATCTTATCCAGCAATTCCATGTAACGCAATTGTGGTCAGAAATGATGATCTGATTTCTACAGTAAACTGGTCTTCTTTACTCAGTATTCTGACGTGCCTGTGAGGAATATGAAGAGAATAAATGGCAGTGGGGCAAAATATTTTGAAAGAGATGCTGGCTGTCTTTTTGGAAATGCTTATCACGCTGCAAACTGAGAATTGTTATATTATGCTTAGGGTGTAGTGGCACAGGAAGCAGATTCTGTTGCCTAGAATGGCCTCAGGGTCTTCCCTGTGATGTGCCAAGCAGCCCATTATTCAACAAGCATGTTGGAACTCACAAAGTGTCACTTCAATTAAATTAAGTGAGTTTTCTTTGGATTAAAAATAAGAACCACACATACTTTGCAATATAATCTTTCAGTTCCAGGGTGGAGTAACAATTTTCAAGGAAAATCTCATAAAAAAAACTGTTTAACTTAACACTATAACTTCCTTCAATCCAACAATATTCTGAGTTTTCTACTCTTCCTCAGTCTGGCCTCTTACACACCTAGGATTTTTGTTGCTGTAGAGGTAGCAGCCTCCAGTGCCTAGACCTTCAGCCATTCCCTTCATAAACCTCTTTGCCTCTCTGTACCTCCTTGGCCTTAATGACATAAGACTTAAAACATAAATCTTTATCAAGCATTTGGTCATCTGTTCTAATATCTCCTTATGTGGCATGGTGTCAATTTTGTTTGTTAACACTCTTGTGAAGTGTGTTGGAGTGCTTAATGATGTTAAAGGTGCTGTACAAATGCAAATTGATGTTATTTATTATTGAGAAATTGGGGTCAAGGAATCAGTCTGACATAGTGTCCGGTGTAAACAATTTCTTTGATGTCTGTCACGTTATATTGCATCTACTTAGCTGAGGTCTGAATACTTTAGTACATTGGCGACATTAGACTTCCAGCTGTACACTGCCATACTATAAGCAAAGCAATGAGAAAATTGGAACAAGATATCTATACAAATAAAAAGGATGTAATTCGAATTGAGGGTGGGGTGAGACTTTAAACAGGTGGAATTGCATTTGCTGCCTGTTTTACAACACACTGACATATGGGTGATCTATGCAATACCGCCTGTTTTGTGCCCATGCCATCATCCAATTGCAGCCCTCCCCCCACCTATTCATTGGATAGCCATTTTATTCATAAGTCACTTTAAATGACCTCCCTGCATATTAGTGAAAAATAAATAGAAATGCCATAAGTCACTCAACTCAGGGCACAGATCTCAGGCTCTGATCAAAAAATGCAAAGAACTATGGATGCTGGAAATCTGAAACAAAAATAGAAATTTCTGGACCTTTCTTCACAACTAAGGAAGGGTCACTGGACCCGAAATGTTAAATCTGCCTTCTCTGCACAGATGCTGTGAGATCTGCAGAGTTTCGCCAGCAATTTCTCAGACTCTGATGGTGTGTGATTACATTTTATGCTGTAATACCATTTCCATAGACAGGCAGGTCCCACACATGCATTCATTAGTAGCAGAAAGCTATTCTAGGCATTACAAACCTTAATTTGGCTTATTATTTTGATTGGTTTTGCCAATTGCACTGACATTTTGAGTCCAGTTGATTTTTTTTGTTGTCCTTTTTGACTTCACAAAAATAGTTTCACTTCAGGAAAATCTCACCACCTTATTTGATGCATAGCTTTTTACTTTAATTCCTTATCTAATAACAAGAAATGACCTTTAATAATCAATTAAATATCTTATTTGATTCAATAATATAGGATTTCTCCCAAGCATGGAAATCCCATTGAATACATTTTGTTTGTGACAACATTGGTAAAAGTATTGCCATGTACATTGTTTGTAGCTAAATATATGCAATCCCTTGTTTAGGAGAGATGTCAGATTTTAAAAAAAATCTAATCTGTGGATTTCCTAATGTAAATAGCACTACGTAAATAAAGCGGAATATAAAAGGTCATCTTTACAGTTCAGTATTTCCTGCCTTTGCAGGTACAGTATATCTATCTCCACAATATACAATAAAACAACATAAGGTATTGAGGACAAAATGAGTTTCTTTTTACAGATGTAAAGGCTCATCATAAAGTTCAAAGAGAAAAGTCAAGATATGATTTCAGGTGTGGTCCCTTTATTACCTGCTGACAAACCTGCTGCGCAGTACAGCTTTATTTTTTGCTTCAGTTTCCCAATACTTAAAGATTTTTCTGCCACTGATATGATTTAATACAAGGTAGAATAGCTGCTATGGACCATCTGATTCAAAGCTGGAACACAGAGATTTACTTGCAATGCTTTCCCCCTCAGGTTGGCAGAAAATCACATTCAGCTTATCATTTTGTTGGATGTTGCATGAAATGAAACATTTGAGAAATGAAACAACTAGCAATCACTCATGTTAGTTCCACCCTCACCGCTCTCATTGAATCCCTATAGTGCAGATAGAGGCCATTCAGCCCATTGAGCCTGCACTGATCCTCTGAAGAGCAAACCCTACACCCATTGTATCCCCATAATCCTAAATTAACATGGCTAATCCATCTAGACTGCACATCCCTGGACATTATGGGGCAATTTAGCATAGCCAAGCCACCTAACCCGCACATCTTTTGATTGTGGGAGGAAACAGGAGCACCCAGTGGAAACCCTTGCAGAAACAGGGGGAACATGCAAATTCTTCACAGTCACCCAAGGCTGGAATTGAACCTGGGTCCCTGCTACTGTGAGGCATGACTGAGCCCCTGTGCCACCCCCTGTAGACACTGGACTGTCGTTGAAATCATGCCAGGCCTTAGAATGAGTTTTCTAGTATAGTATTAGTTTAGGTACTCTTTCAGTTTACATTTTCTGACTGATACACACCAATGCATCAGCACAAAATAAGATACTAATTTTAAATATATATTGAAGTTCATTTGACTTGAGACTCATGCTTTCCTCATGAGATTGTCATCCAAATTTATCTGTCTGAAAGATTTTCCAGTTGTCTATTCATAAGATCATAAACAGTGAAAACTGTATTTTCCTCCACTGGCTAGAAAGACTGACAAGGTCCCGCAACGAAAATTCAGGGAATTAGGTAGTAAGCTAAAAAGCAGGGCCTCTAGGGTAGTAATCCCAAGATTACACCCCGTGCTACGTGCTACTAAGGCTATGAAAAGAGACATAATATAACTGAGCATGTGGCTAAAGAGCTGAAGTAGTGGGGAGGGCTTCAGATATGTGGATCCATTGGGATGCCTCCCAGGGAAGGTGGAACTTGTACAAGAAGGACAGGTCACACCTAGACTGGAGGGGCATCAATATCCATGCAGTGAGATTTGTTAGTGCTACTCAGGAGGGTGTAAACTCGTATGGCAGTGGGTGGGAACCAGAGCAGCAGGTCAGTACGTATACAGACTGGGGAAGAGCTTGAGTCTATGGCAAATCTAGCTAAGAGGAAGAGCAGTCAGGGAGAGGTTGTTGAGCTCAGCGAAACTGAAGGTTGGACTTTATTTGCTTCAAAGCAAGAAGTATAACAGATGAGACAGATGAATTTAGAGCTTGGATTAATGCATGTAATTATGATGTTTTTGCTATCACAAAGACATGGTTGAAAGAGGGACAGGATTGGCAGCTTAAAGTTCTGGGGTGTCGATGTTTTAGTTGAAAGAGAGGAGGAAGTAAAAGAAGTGGGAGAGTTGAATTACAGGTTAGGGAGCTTAACAGAATTGTGCTGAGGGAGGACATCCTGGAGGGATCTTGCAGCAAGGCATTATGGGTAGAGCTCAGGAATAGGAAGGGTGCAATCACAATGATGGGATTGCACTACAGACCTCCCAGCTGCCGGTGGGACGTAGAGAAAGAGATATGTAGTCAGATTCTGGAAAGATGTGAAAATAAGAGTTGCTACGGTGTGTGATTTTAACTTCCTCCATATTGACTGGGACTCCCTCAGTGCCAGACTATTGGATGGGGAGCAATTTGTTAGGTGTATCCAAGAGAATTTTTTGAAACAGTGTGTGGATAGTCCGCTGAGGGAGGGGACCATACTGGACCTGACCCTGCTCAATCGAGGAGTTAGGAGGGTTAAAATGGGCAACAAAATGTCCTTTGCCAGCA
Organism: Rhincodon typus; assembly: GCF_021869965.1. Lineage (NCBI taxonomy): Eukaryota > Metazoa > Chordata > Chondrichthyes > Orectolobiformes > Rhincodontidae > Rhincodon > Rhincodon typus. The sequence goes on from NC_063350.1 coordinate 36,580,060, forward strand.
GGGTTAAGGAGAATCCCAAGGTATTTTATACATATATTAGGAGCAAGGAGGTAGGCCCACTCAGTGATAAAGAAGGGACATTATGTGTGAAGCCAGAGGAAATGGGTGAGATTCTTAATAAGTTCTTTACATTGGTATTCACCAAAGAGAGGGATGAGAGGAATGTTGAGGTTGAGGAAAGGTATGTGAATGAGCAAGTGTTGAATGTCTTGAAATGTAATAAGATAGAGAAATCCCCTGGGCCAGATGGAATCTATCCAAGGATACTGTGGGCGGCAGGGGAAGAAATAGCTGGGGCCTTAACAGGTATCTTTGCATCCTCTTTGGCCTCAGGTGAGGTTCCAGAAGACTAGAGAATGACCAATATTGTTCCTTTGTTTAAGAAGGGAAACAGAGATAATCCAGGTAAATATAGGCCGGTGAGCCTGACGTCAATGATGGGGAAGCTGTTGAAGAAGATACTGAGAGGTAGGACTTATTCAAATTTGGAAGTGAATGGACTTGTTAATGATAGGGAACATGGGTTTGTGCAGGGAAGGTCATGTCTCACCAACTTGATCGGGCTTTTTGAGGAGGTGACAAGAATGATTGATGAGGGAAGGGCAATGAATATTGTCTACGTGGACTTTAGTAAGGCATTTGACAAGGTACCTCATGGCAGGCTGGTACAATAGGTAGGATCTCAAGGGATGCGGGGTGTGCTGGCTTGGTCGCAGAAGACAGACAGTAGCTTTTCGGAATGGAGGTCAGTAACTAGTGGTGTCCGCAGGGATCAGTGCTAGGACCTTTGTTGTTTGTAATATATAAATGATCTGGAGGAAAATGTAGATGGTCTGATTAGTAAGTTTGCGGATAACACCAATATTGGGGGAGTTGCAGATTGTGTGGAGGATTGTCAAAAGGATACAGTGGGATACAGATAGATTACAGATTTGGGCAGAGAAATGGCAGATGGAGCTTAATCTGGACAAATGCCAGATGACACATTTTGCAAGATCAAATTCTGGCACAAATCATATAATAAATGGTAGAACCCTTAGGTACACTGGCATTCAGAGAGATCTGGTGTACAGATCCACAGATCCCTAAAATTGACAATACAGGTCAATAAGGTGGTCAAGAAGGCATACAGCACACTTGCCTTCATCAGCCAGGGCATCGAATATAAAAGTTAGCAAGTCTAGTTCGGTCACGTTTGGATATTGTGTGCAATTTTGGTCACAACAAGACCAGAAGGATATGAATGCTTTAGAGAGGGCGCAGAGAAGGCTTACCAGGATGTTGCCTGGTCTGGAGGGTTTTAGTTATGAGGAGAGGTTGGATAAACTTGGATTGTTTTCACTGGAAAAATGGAGGCCTAGGAGCAATCCAATAGAGGTCTATAAAATTATGAGAGGTAAAGATAAGATGGATAGTCAAAGGCTTTTTCCCAGGGTGGTGGAATGGTCAGCTACAAGAGGGCACAGGTTCACGGTGAGAGGGGGAAAGTTTAGGGGGAGAAGTGTAGGGAAACTTTTTTGCACAGAGGGTGGTGGATGCCTGGAATGTACTGGCAGTGGAGGTGGTGAAACTAGGCCCGTTAGCAACTTTAAGGTGGATCTTGATAGACCTATGAATGTGAGGCAAACAGAGAGATAAAAGCTGCACATGGGTAATAACTATCAGGTCTGAATAAGAATTAGAAATCAGTGCAGGAGGGTTGGTGGGCTGAAAAGTCTGTTCCTGTGCTGTATTGTATTGTTTTGCCTTATTGTATCCCAAATCAAGCAACGTTCCTCCACTGGGACAGTTGCAAGCTACTTGTTTTCAATTGCTGCATGTAAATTATGACACAAGGACATTGCAAAACATTGTGCTCTTTCTTTTATTATTCATTCAGCAGATATAGGTTACACTGACTGGCCAGCATTTATTGCCCATTCTTACTTGCCCTTGAACTGCTGCATTCAATTTGATATCGGTACACCTACAATGCTCTTAAAGAGGGAGTTCCAGGATTTGGATCCAGCAACTGTACAGAATGGTGATATATTTCTAAGTCAAGATGGTGAGTGATTTGGAGGCAGCCTTACGTTGGCATTTGCATGTATCTGCTGCTATTATCCTTCTAAAATTCAGTGGTTGTAATATAGAAGGTGCTGTATAAAGATCTTCGGAGAATTTCTGCAATGCATCTCGCAGAGTGTGCAGACCGTTGCTACAATACATTTATGATAGAGGGATGTTTGAAGATGTAGTGCCAATCAAGTGGGCTGCTTTGTCCTGGATGGTGTCAAGTTCCTTGAGTGTTGTTGGAGCTACACACCCATTCAGGAAATTGGGGAATGTTCCATCACATTCCAGGCTTGTGCTTTGTAGATGGTGGACAGGCTTTGGGGGGGCAGGAGTTATTTGCTGTAGGATTTCTCGTCTCTCATTTGCTCTTATAGCCACTGTGTTTATGTGATAGGTCCAGTTCAGTTTTTGGTCAATAGTAATCTCCAGGATGTTGATGGTGGGGATTTGTGATAGGAACATCATTGAATGTTAAAGGTTGATAGTTCGCTTCTCTCATAGGAAATGGTCATTGCCTGCCATTTGTGTAGTGCAACTGCTACTTGCCAATTATCAGCCCAAGCCTGGATAACATCCAAGTCTTGCTATATTTGTATATGGACCGCTTCAGTATCTGAGGATTTTCCAATGGTGCCAAACACGGTGCAATCATCAATGAACATCCCAATGTATCATTTTGATGAATGGAAGGTCATTGTTGAAGCAACTGAAGTTGGCTGTGCCTAATACCCTACCCTGGGGAACTCCTGCAGAGATGTCCCAGAGCTCAGATGACTAACATCCAACAACCACAGCCATCTTCCCATGTGCCAGGTATGATTCAAGTCAGCAAAGATTTATCCCCCAACTCCCATTGATTCTAGTCTTGCTTGGGCTCCTTGATGCCACATTCAGTCAAATGCAGCCTTGATGTTTAGTGCAGTCACTTTTACTTCACGTTTGGAATTCGACTATTTTGTCCATATTTGAACCAAGACTGTAAAGAGATCAGGAGCTGAGTGGCCCTGGCAGAACCCAAGCTGTGTATCAGTGAGCAGGTTAGTTCCAAGCAAACGGTGCTTAATAACACTGTTGATGTTCAAGAGTAGATTGATGGCTGGGTTGGATTTATCCTACTTTCTCTGTTCAGGGCATACCTCGGTAATATTCCACATTAACAGTGCCAGTGTTTCTGCTGTACTGGAGCAGCTTGGTTAGGTGCATGGCAAGTTCTTGAGCGCAATGAATTGAATTGAACTGACTGAAGTCTAGCACCTGTGATGCTCGGGACCTCTGGAGGAAGCTGGGATAGATTATCCACATGGAAATTCTTGATAAAGATTTTTACAAATGCTTCAGCCTTATCTTTTTCACTGAGATGCTGGGGTCCTCTATCAGTGAGGAAAACCTGCCTTGCCTTCTGCCAGTGATCCCCCCGCACATGAACTGCCAGGACCATGTAGCCATAATCTCTGGAGGAGCAAGAGATGTCACTTTTCAGGAAAGAGTGTGCTGTAATAGGCATTTCAAGCCACCATCAGGTGTATTACATTTTTGGCTGTGGTCTAACCTAAAATTATGTTTGGTCTTTTCTGACCCTTTTAACTTGCCCCATTTGTTTAAAATGAATAGAATAGAATCCCTACAGGCCATTTGGCCCATCCAGTTTACACTGGCTCTCCAAAGAGCATCCCACCCAATCCCTGTATCTTCTCATGGCTAACCCGCGTAGCCTGCACATCCCTGAACACTATAGGCAATTCAGCACAGCCAATCCACCCAACCTACACACTGTTGGACTGTGAGAGGAAACCAGAGCATCTGGCAGAAACCCAGACACAAGGAGAATGTGCAAACTCCACATATACAGTCACCTGAAGCTGGTACTGAACCCAGGTCCATGGTGCTGTGAAGTAGCAGTGCTACCTACTGAGCCACCACACAACAACAGGGCTTTGACATGGCTAAAGCTTTCCTAGAAGATTTTAATGGCCCCTGCCTAGAACCAATGCAACATAATTAAATGACTATGAATCTAGCAAACATGGTCAGGGTCATGGTGAGTTTAATGCAACAAACAGAAGTCAAGTACTATCTCTTGTTTGCTGCAAAGAGTAAAACACATGCAAAAGGAAGACCAGCTATTAAACAATGAAGTTTATTGTAGCCAGGCTTAGTCCTGGCTTCAGTCAATATCCACACAAGGCAAACAACTCTGTTCTAATATAGTAAGAACTGCCAATGCTGGAGCCTTGAGACCAGTGAGACCAGCTCGGAGACTGCTTTGTAGAGCACCCGTCCTCTGTTCGCAACAAACAAAAACACCTTCCAGTCGTGAACCACTTCAACTTCCCCTTCCACTCCCTGGATGACATGTCTATCCTGGGCCTCCTCCAGTGTCACAATGACGCCACCCGGAAACTGGAGGAGCAGCACCTTATATTCCGCCTTAGGAGCCTACAACCCAATGGTCTCAATGTGGACTTTACTAGTTTCAGAATCTCCCCACCCCCGGCCTCATCCCATGACCAACCCTCCCTCTCATCCCTGCCTCCTTGACCTATCTGTCTTCTCACCCACCTATCTGCCCCTCCCACCTCACTGACCAATCCCCACCACTGCCTATCTGCACTCACCAATCACCATCCCACCTACATTCCCCAGCCTCACCCCTCCTCTCTCTATTTATTTTAGAGCTCCCTTCCTCCTCCTTGACTTCTGAAGAAGGGACCCGACACAAAATGTCAGCTTTCCTGCTCCTCTGATGCTGCCTGGCCTGCTGTGTTCCTCCAGCTCCACACTGTGTTATATCTGTTCTAAAATGTCAGCCTCCATTATCTTAGCATCTCTGACCACTTTATGTGCGAAGGACAGGGAGCTCAATTGCATTCTAAGACAGTGGCTCAGTGGTTAGCACTACTGTATCACAGTGCTAAAGACCCTGGTTTAATTCCAGCCTTGGGCAACTGTCTGTGTGGACCTTGCACATTCTCCTTGTGTCTGCATGGGTTTCCTCTGGGTGATCTACTTTTCTCCCACAGTCCAAAGTTGTGCAGGTTAAGTGGATTGACCATGCTAAACTGCCCATAGTGTTGGCGAGATGGATTAACCATGGGATATGCAGGGCTACAGGAATATGGCAGGGAGGTGGGTCTGGTGGGATGCTCTGCAGAGGATTGTTATAGGCTCAATGGCCTTTTTCCACAATGTGGGGATTCTATGCCATGAAACTCTACATTTTTACAAAAATAAAGAACGACAGAAGATGGAAATCGGAAGCAAAAATGGAAAGTACTGGAGAAACTCAGCAGGTCTGGCAATATCTGTAGAGATAAATACAGTTAATGTTTTGATCCAGAGATAGTAGGAACTGCAAAGGTTTTGATCCAGTGACCTTTCATCAGAACTGCTGAAGAGTCACTGGACTTGAAATGTTAACTCTGTTTTTCTCTCTATAAATATTGCCAGACCTGTTGAGTTTCTCCAGTACCATCTGTTTTTGTTCTGTATTTTTATTATTTATTGGGAAACATGGCTGGTTGCCTTATAACAAGGTGCAGAACTGGAACCTCCGGAAAAATCCAGCTCTGCACCTTGTTGTCTCGGATTCTCCAGCATCTGCAGTTCCTACTATCTCTGGTTGCCTTATATTTGTCTTAGCACAGGCTTAATTTTTTGTGTTGAAGCATTAACCACAAATGAATGGCTGAGTTACCTCGATGGAAGTTCTACTCACATGCAAATACATTTTGATTGTAATACATGTAAGAGAGCATTTAGCACGGTCTGAAAGCAGAAAATACTGGAAATACTCAGCTGGTAACATGAATGGCGAGTGAATCAGAGTTTAATGCTTGAAGTCAATGATCTTTTGTCACAAGTGATAGGCGATAAATGTGTAACAGGTTTCAAAGCAAGTACAAAGGTAGGAAAGAGCTGCAGGCAAAGAGAACTAGGTGGAAGTTTTAAAAAGTTCTGTGCTAAGCATGCAGTGATTAAATAACAAAAGGTGATGATGCAACAGGGTGGTAATGGGATAATTTAAAGAAACAAAAGAAGAGTTTAGAGGAGCTGCAGAATCGTCACCAGCACCTGCCTTGTGAAAAAAATGAAATGAGTATTATCTGGAACTGTTGACTGTGATAATTTGTGAGATGCCTGCATGAAAGATGCAGTTCTGTTTCTTGAGCTTCCACTGAGCTTCACTGGGTCAGTGTAGGACGCTGAGGACAAGACAATCAGAATGGGAAAAGAACTGGGAATTAAATTTATAACGCAGTGTGGAGCTGGAGGAACACAACAGGGCAGGCAGCATCAGAGGAACAGGAAAGTTGACATTTCGGGACCCTTCTTCAGAAATGCCTGGCCTGCTGTGTTCCTCCAGCTCCACACTGTGTCATCTCTGATTCCAGCATCTGCAGTTCTTGCTCTCTCTGGGAATTAAATTTACAGGTTACCAAAGGCTCAGCAAGATTATGCCACATAAAGGTGTTCAGCAAAACATTGTTGTTTGTTCTCCCAGATGTAGAGGAGGCACCATTGCAAGCAATGAATATAAAGCTAAAAATTGGTCTATGACATTTGTTAGGGAGTAGAAGAGTGTGATTTTCAATCTGCCTACATGGGTTGCTGTGGAGGTAGACAACATGCAAATTTTATGGTGTCTCCTCACTTTAGAGGATGCAACTTGCAGCACAGTGTTACTGGCTGGCTATGTGCTCAACAAAGGGCCCAAGAACCAGCAAAACAAGCGTCTGTTTCAGCTATTGCCTCCTGCTGTTTACTACAATCAATTCTTCAAAGAGAACTAACACTGGATATGAGAAGGTTGTAGCTGAATGATGTCGGTGAAAATCTGAACAAGGGAATTGTGACACTAGGTCAACCTCTCAGATACAGCACTGTAGGCATTAATGATGAAGATGGATGCAAGATGGAAGGTATTCACAGTGAGGTAAGAGAGCCTGAAAGCTGAAACTCTGAAGGGAATGGAAATAGATGGCAAGGGAAGTCAATGCCCAAACCTGGCCCCCAGTTGATTTTCAAAGGCCCACTTTTGGGAATGCATACCCAGAATCTTCTCTACTCCTAACTCCATTGGAAAGAGGCTAAAAACCCTTTAGAAAAGATACGTCACATATAAGTTTTTTTGCTATGCACACTGGGACAGATTTAATAGTAGAAGAACTGTTGGTGATTGAAGTAGTTGGAGCATTAATGATGAATTGAGCTGAATTTTAAAGTTTGTGGTGAAGTAATCACACTTACCATTGACCTGAAAGAAAACTTCCTCCGAAGGTCTAGCAATCTCTGCAAGGATTTCTCCTTTCCTGAAAATTATTTTAAATCTGAAACCAAGTTAAGAGGATCTTCAGGCATCAGTGACAGTTATGCTATCATGCAGGACAAGCGGCCAATCACACTGAACTCTTCTCAGATTCAAACCAGGGAATAAAAAGCAGTAATAACCCTTCAATTCCTAATATCATTATATAGAACATGAAATAAAGACTAGACACACACATGGGCACATGGGATTAAAGTAGGAACTGAAATATCATAAGAAAACTTTAAACATTTTAAAATATGTTTCAAGATATTAAGAGAAACAGAACAGGTAAATTAAAAGAAACCATTTCTGCTAGTTAGGGAGTTGAGGACTGGAGGTACAGTTAAAAAAATTGGTGCCAGATTTTTCAGGAATGAAATTAGCAACTGTTCTTCATACCAAGGGTAGTAAGCGTTTGGAACATAAACAGCAATTGATTCTACGTAAATTATTAATTTGATAACAGATATGAATAGATTTTTGTTTCCCAAAGGTATCAAGGATAAAGCACTAAGTTGGGCATATGGAGTTAAATCACAAATCAGTTCTGTGACAGTATAGGCTCAAAGAATTAACTCCATAGCCTTAACTCATGCTATGTGGTGCTGGTGGTACAGTGGTATTGTTGTTGGACTAGCAGTCCATTTCTCCAGGCTAGTGTTCTGGGACATGGGTTTGAATTCCACCAGAGCAGATAGTTAAAATTTGAATTCAATAAAAATAATTGGCAACATAAAAATATGCTTAATTGTATCCTTTACGGAAGGAAATCTGCTGACCTACATGCAACTCTAGACCAACAGTAACATGGTTAATTCTCAATTAGAAATGGGCAATAAATGCTGGCCTAGCCAGAAAAACCACATCCCATTTATTTTGTTTTACACTCTTGTTAATTCTATCACTACTCACTACAAGCCTGGTCTTCTCAGGAGAGGACTCAGCCAGCTTGTGTCACTGGCCACTCTTGGTGATAAATATTGAAGGACCCGAACCAGAGTACATTCTCTGCCTTGCTACTCTTGATGGTCCTTCCAAGTGGTAATCAACATGGAGGACTCATCTGATGCAAGAAAGCAGCAGCTTGTACCAGGAGATCAGGCCCTTTGGACTTGTTTCTGAGTTCATAATAATTATTAATTAGAATTATTAATGAAATCATTATTATATGTGATCATTTAATAACATTAATTACATGAGTTGTAAATCTTCCCCTCTAATCGATGGAAGGTGAACCCCTATCTCTAGTTAGTCCAAGCCTCTAGATTAGCAATCCAGTAACATTACTACACTGCTGCTGTACCCCAGTGAAATCTATGTTGATTTTCAATAACTTGTCATTTTTATGATGTTGTTTCATCAAGTGAAGGAGCAGTGCTCCAAAAGCTTGTAATTTCAAATAAACCTGTTGGACTATAACCTGGTGCCGTGTGATGTCTGACTTTGCCATTTTTAATTTGTAGTTTATACTTCAAGTGCTGGACAAGTGCTTGTCTTGTATTAATGATTTTGTTTTGATTTGATTTGATTTATTGTAGTCACATGTACCTAAGTACAGTGAAAAGCTTTGTTTATTAAGCAGTGCAGGCAGATCATAGCAAACAAGGGCATACAGATAATAGTGTGCTTAAAGCTTGCCATGAAACGTTACAGCTGCACAGGAGGTGCACTAAGCAAGATCGTCATTAGCAAGATACACTAATTACAATAACAAGGGTTTTTTTTATTCCAGCACTAAGCAATGCACCCAGTTATAATGTGAAGAACAGGAAAAACGAGCGGACTTCTGACACCTCAAGGACAGTCTGTCAAACACAATTGAAGAATCCTTAATCTCAACGCAGGACACTTTTCCCTAATTCCTACATTAAAGTCAATGTTTAGGGCGATTATTGTGTGGCCTGTTAATCGGCACTGGCCCATTTTGTATGCCTAAGCATCGGGAGTTTGTGTGCGCTGAAACAACAAAGGTCTTCAAGGGTAGTCAACATCTGTATCCGTTTATCTCTTTTGCTAAAGCGCACTGGCAGGTGGAGACTAGATGTCACCAGTGAAAACTTTTACAGCATTGTTCATAACATGATTCACTGCAACGCCAGAGATGGTGAATAATTAACAGAAACTCCACCCTTAAGAGCATTAGGATTCCTGGATATGCCTCCACCCACTCCCACACCCCCAGAATACATACTGTGCCATCTTGCTGGGCTGGAATCCCATGGGATTCCACTCAATATTGGTCTTTATTGGTGTCAGTTTAGATTTGTACTGGGTTCCATCAATTCCCTGATGGTTGGATGAGGTTAAAGTTGCTCCGTGTTGTAATGTATTTACAACACGTTCTGAGGAAGGGTCACCAGACCCGAAACGTAAACTCTGCTTTTTTTTCTTCACAGATGCTGCCAGACCTGCTGAGCTTTTCCAGCAACTTCTGTTTTTGTAATAGTCTGAGCTCCAGTTCTAGTTTTGATTGATGTGGCTCGGCTGCATGATATTTCGCATCTTGCACCTTTTCCCCTCTAAAAGAAAATTACCATAGAGGTAGAATGTGAGAGGGCATTTTGTCATGGTTTTATATACTTCAAGTTCCAAAAACAAAATGGGCTGTCTCAGACATCAGAAAAAAATGAATAAATTAAAGAAAAATAATGCATGGTCTACCTTGTTGTTACTGAGGCTGGTTGGATTTGGAGGTTCTATTGTAGTACACAGGACATTCTATCTACACGGGAACCATTGCATCCCTGGGACATCAGCCTAGGGAGTGGACCACACACCTTTTCATGTCCTGGTCCTAATGCCACCTACATCATATGCTCCCAAAGGCAAGGAGGCAGTGGGGGGGTCACAGTAAATTGGTCTGTGTCTCAATGGGATGGTACTCAGGTCTGTAGGCCCAGGAGCAGCTCTCTGAGACTGGGTGAGGAGCAGCATTGATGGGCTCGGATGTTAGCTGAAGGCCTGAGCTAGGAACAGAGAAGCCAAGGAAAGGGGAATGAGCGGTGGTGACTGGCCACCGAGGGCTTAAATGTGTAAATAAAAAGAGCACACCAGTTCTTCTGAATTCTACATTTAAAGCAAGAAACATTACACTGCATCCCTCCAGCGGTCCCATCAAGGACTCTGGCTGCAGTGTAAGGCTCTTATCTACCTTCAGTCAACAAGATTGGATCCTGCATCTCTCTTAGCAATTTGGGCACCGAGTAATCAAAGTCATGGCCCATACATCATGTACACAATTGTTTCTGTCCTTTCTGCTGATTTCAATCTAACAGAAACAGAAATTGCTGGTGAAACTCAACAAGCCTGTGGGAAGAAAGCAGAGTTAATGTTTTGAGTCCGGTAACTTTTCATCAGAGGCCAAAGAAGCTTCAGTTGTAGCAGCTGAAGGTGAAATGGGGGGATGGGGTAGAAGAGGAGAGGTGAGTGGATAGGTGGGGATGGAGCTCAGGGAGAGAGATACTAAAGGGATAGGTAGACAAGGAGATTTTGGATAGAAAGCCAGCACAGAAAAGCTGAATAAATGATAATAAGAGCTAAGAGTAGAAGAAAATGGGTGAGCTGTATTGAAAGCAAACCATATAATGTAATTATGAGGCTAGGATTGGGTGAGACTGGGTCATTGTGCTAAAAAGCAACCCATGTCATAACAGAACCAGGTGTGGGTATGGGTAAGAAACATAGAAGGATGGAATCAGGCTTTAACATTATTGAACTTGTGTTAAGTCCTTGAGGCTGCAAGGTCCCCAAGTGGAAAATGCAATGTTGGTCTTTGAGTTTGTGCTGAGGCTCACTGAAACACTGCAGCAGGCCTGCGATAGAAATGTTGGCCAGGGAATATGGTGGTGCATTGAAGTGGCAGGAGATGGAAGCTGTGGGTCATTTTCTCAGACAGAATGTAGATGTTCTGCAAAGTAGTTACCCACTCTGTGTTTCATTTCCCCAGTGTACAGGAGACCACATTGTGAGCAGTGAGTACAGTCGACAAGATTGAGTGAAGTGCAGGTCAATCACTGATTCACCTGGAAGATGTATCTGGGGTCTTAGATAATGAGGAGGGAGGAAGTAAATGGGCAGGTGTTACACCTTCTGTGGTTGCATGAGAAGGTATTGTGAGGGTATGGGGATGTATTGGGAGTGGAGGAATGAACCAGGGCATCCTAGAGGGTGAGGAGGGGAATATGATTTTGGTCATGGCATCCATTGGAGGTGAAAGAAGTGGCAGTGTATGATCCTTTTGATGCAGAGGCTGGTGGGGTGGTAAGTGAGCATCAGAGAGATCCTATTATTGTTGTGGGAGGGAAGGGAAGGGGTAGGGGCAGAAGTGAGGAAGATGAGTCAAACACGGCTAAGGACCCTGTCAACAATTGTGGCAGAGAATCCTTGGTTGAAAAAAAAGGTGGACATTTCTGAAGCTCTGTGCAGAAGATTACATCGTCAGAACAGATGTGGATTTGAATCCATTTTGTTTTGTTGGATTAAATTTACTTTCTGGGCTTTCAAATTTGTTCAAGACTGGGTTTAGTTTTAGACAATGACGAAGAGGCATATTTATATCCAGCCATATGAGTTCATATAAAACAGCAGGACTTGTTCCATTCTTCCATTCACGTTTGCATACAATTGTCATGGAACTGCAAATACTGCCACGTATAGCCTTATATTAGTCCTCCTAGAACTTCTACTTTAATTATCTGTCTTGAAGTAATGCTAGGAGTATATGCATTTGGTAGATGACCCATCGGATCCACATTAGAATAATGGTTATTTTAACCAGAAGGTGCTATAAGTGAGTCACATTGGACTCAAAACATCAACTCTGTTACTTTCTCCACAGATGCTGCCAGATCTGCTGAGTTTCTCCAGCACTTTCTGCTTTAATTCAACTTTCCAGCATCCACAGTATTTTGCCTTTGTTTTAGTAACTACAAATGATTTTACCAATTGAACAACATTTACAAGCTTTAAGAAAGAAAAATCAAATAAAAGCAAAAATTCTTTATTTATTCATTCTTCGGGTGTGGTGAATGATGAAAGGACTATGTTTAGAGTTCTAGAGTCATTTACAAAAAAGAAGATTAGCAAACCAGTCAGTTCCGGGCCCACGCTGTATTTGCGTGGACATGCAAACATTTTTCCTTCAAGTGCACATCCAACTTAATTTGAAATCATTGATTATCTCTGTTTCCACCAGCCTGAAAGATAGCAAATTCTAGATCATTATCGCTCACTTTTTAAAAAAGGTTTTTCCTCACATCTCCTCAAACTGTTTTGCCCCAAAACTTAAATCAGTTCATTTTTGTTCTTGTAGGAGTACCAGTCTACATTCTCCAAACCTGTTAATCTTCCACATCTCCAATAACAAAATCTCTCCTTACTCTCTTTTGCTTCAAAGAAATAAAGACCCCACTTCTCCAACCTGCCATTGGTATTTCAAATCACTCAGCACTAGAATCAATCTGGCAAATCTCATCTGCATTTTTTTTTAATAAAACTCAAATCCCATGATTTACTAACCATTCTCTCAATATGTTCTGCTGCTTTCAAAGATCTACGCACATGTGAGGTCCTCCTGTTCCTGCATACTTTCCAGAAATGTACCATGAAGCCTGTAACATATCTTCTTATCCCTTCTGCCAAAATGCATCAGTTCACAATTCTCTGTACTAAATTTCAGCGGTCACTTGTCTACCCATTGTGTTAGCCTATCTTTGTGAAACTTCAGTTGGTTTGCATTATTTGTTGCCCACCATTAGTTGGCATGAGAATCTTAATTGTTGACCACATTGCATGGGGCTAACATAAGATGCAGTCCAGACAAGGAAAAGGGATAGATTCTCTAACCTGAAGGATACTAAAAATCCTACTGGATTTTTACAACAAATTTTCATAATCATTTTTATCATGGTCATGCCCACTTTTATATTATAATTTCATGGCTCATAATGGTGATATTTCAATATAAAACATATTTTTATTCTTTCATGGAATGTGGTGCAGCATTTATTGGCTGTGCCTGTTTGCCCTGGAAATGTTGGTGTGAGCTGTTTTCTTGAGCAGTTGCAGTCCTTGGGGTGAATGTATAGCTAAACTACTGTTCGGGTGGGAGTTCAAGGATTCTGACCCAGTGACAATGAATGAATACAGATATAGTTCAAAGTCAGGACAGTGGGGAGAGGTTCTTCATGGTAACCCCAGCTGATGGAGAAATCGAACCCATGCTGCATTGCAAACCAAGGTTAACAGGATTAATGTGCAGGCACCACTTGCATCGTCTTCATTGCCAATTTGATTAGAAATAAGAACATTGTCAACTGAGCTGTCCGAGCCCTGTCGCCGAATACGTAGCTATAGAAGGGTCCGTTATTAGAATTATCTTGCATTTGTATGGCATCTTCATTAGAGAAACAACCCCAAAGACATTTAATAGAGGTCTTGAAGACAAAGAAAGATAACTTAGGAAGAGCAACCAATGTTTCTCATATTTTGAGTCAACTTTAATCCTCAATTAAACCATAGCAAAGTATTTCTTTTCTTGTGTAGCAAGTCTTACACTGCATAACTACAATACTCAATTGACTGAAACTAATCCTTTCTTTCTGATTAGTGTGACAGAATTCTGACTAAATGATGTGAGGGCAAATATTTTATTTAGCAGCTCTTTCTTACAATTACCACATGGCAAAACAACTACTTTTCTATATTTATATAATGTATTATTTTTGTCAAGATTTATAATTATGAATAATATTAAATTTGAGAGGAAATCTTTGGATTTTTTTTTTGCTTTGAGTTATTATTATAGCTGCCTGACAGGAAACAAATGTTTAATGTTGAACATATTGTCTATCTATTATTATTAATCCTTTATTATGCTAGAGATGACTTGTAACTAGTGTCATGTATCAACAGCTCATTTTACATTTATAATAAACTCACCGCATCAATTTACACTTTTATAGCAAGAGTTGTTAACTGTACTCATGGAGCTACAGGTGCATCCGTTTTATCAATGTTAATTCTGTGTACTCATTCTGGTAATAGCTAGCAGTGATGAAGAATGGAATATTTGTCCATTTTGCATCTGTACTGGTTGTTTGGTCCAGATCATGTGCACATCAGTGACAACATTAAACATCTCTTCCATAGCTTCCTCTCACTGTAATAGCACTACACAGAATTTTCATTTCTCATGTACTTAATACATTCCTTTCAGAACATGAACTGTTTAACTCCCCTTTTTAGAGAAAAGAGCACAATAACAATTGCTTTACAAATTTTGGCTGTAAATGTGTTTCTGTTTTTGACAGGAGCCAAAAATTTCCTAGTCCATATCTTTCTTGAGCATGGAGATGAGCAGATGCACACGTGCTGAATAAAATTTGGCATTGTTGTTATTTGCATTGTTATTTCTGAATAAGCAATGAAGATGTTGCAAATGGTACCTGCACATTAATCCTGTTAACCTTCTCACTGTCATAAAAACAACTTACGCTTATGTAGCACCTTTAATATAGTTAACTGTTCTAAGTTGCATCATAGGATCAGTTATCAAAAGACTAACACTAAACCTTATAAGGAGACATTAGAACAGGTGAGACAAAGGTATTAGGAAGTATATTAAAGGAGGAGAGAGTGAAGCAGATAAGGGAGGAGCTTTTGGAAGGAATTCAGGCTTAGTGCCTAAGCAGTTGAAGGCATAGCTACCAAAACTGAAATAAAGAAAACTGGGGTCTAATAAAGGCCAGAAATAGGGTGCAGAGATCCTTGGAGGATTGAAAATCTGGAATGCATTTCAGAGATAGAAGGGGGATGAGGTCATAGAATGATTTGCGAACAAAGATGAAAATTTAAAACCAAGACATTATGGAACAGCAGTCAATGTAGATTAGTGAGCACAATTGTGATATCTGAGAGATAGGATATCGCAGCAGAGTTCCTGAGAAACCTCAAGTTCATGGAGGGTGCAAGGTAAGAGTCGACCAACAGCAGCACTGGAATTGGCATTTCAATAGGCAGCAAAGGCATTGGTGACGATTTCAGTATAGAATGGACTAAGGGGCAGAGATGAACCATGTTATGGAGGTGGGAGTTTATTTTCTTGGTGATGAAAAGAATGAATTGCAAACTGAGCTTTCAGGCACACGGCACCAAGATTGTGAACGGTCTGATTACTTCTTAGGGAGATGGTGGGAACTAAAGGCAATTGCTTTTGCCTTCCCATTGTTTAATAGTTTTCTGCTCATCCAGTAATGTGAGCAATCAGAGAGTGTGGAATGATTTAGAAAAGTGGTTGCGAGCAGTGTTCCCCTTAATTTCTCCTCGTGATTTCTCTTCTTCCCTCTTTATTGCTGTGCAAGATCCCCTTTTAGTGTGCTTTGTGGTATCACATACCTACATCCTGAAGAGACCAATACTTGTGTCTAGTTGGGTGAAAATCCTGGAATTCTCTCCCTAATAGCTTTGTGAGTCTACCTTCAGTATATGACTGCAACAGCTCAAGAAGGCAGCTTCTCAAGGACACCTAGGGACGGGAAAAAAATCTGGCCCAACCAGCGACACCCATGTCCCACAAGGGAATCTTTTTAAAAGTCCACTTGTGTCCTGTATGATAAATTCCAGATTTATGTTCAGCTTACATCCACAAAGTTTAGGGGAAACACTGGAAGTGAGATTGAGCTGTTGGATAGCAGTATCCTTGAGGAATTTGACCTCTTTTTGAATCTTCTAGTGTTAGTGATTTTCCTGTGAAAACAAGGGAAATTCAAGATTCTTTGAGAAGGCAGCTGTAATTGTTGTTACATTGGATAATCTGGTCAGGGGAATAATAGCAGCATGCAAATTTGAAATAAAAAGACCCACGCTGGAAACTTTCAAGTCCTGAGGCTCATTTGTAATGAGCATGTAGCCTGGTGTAAACTGATGTACTTCCTTAAAATAGAATGAACTGCCAAATCTGCTGCAAGTCAATTAGATTCAGACCCCTGATGCTTGTTTTAATCAGTACTCAGCTGCCTTCCTCTGAAGATGTTGTTAAGCAATATTGAAAATTCCGCAAGCTTCAGCAATGAATAAGAATCTCAACATCATTGCACCTTTCACAGATCAGTTACACAGGTGGTGATTTGTAATTCTTTTCTGTCTGCTTCTGCTGAATATTTTAAAGACAGGTTAAATGGTGAGTGTTGATGCCATCATTTGGATATGGGCTTAATGAAGTTACTGTTCTAGACAATCTGAGGGAGTGAATCAATACTCATAATTAAAATGACAAGTTTCCTGAGGCACTCTGAGTTAATGACTGTTGATAGTTAATGACTCATACCATCAGACTTAGTAACTCCTCCAAGCTTGTAAATGTCCAAAACATATCCACTATAACTCCTACCAGTATACAGAAGAACTTACAATATCAATTGGCTCATGCCTACCATTGAATAATAAAAGACTTTGACGTCAATTAGAAATTTGGGATGGGGAAGGAAAAGGGGCAGAAATCAACCTATGTTAAATTAATAATGCAGTCTTTGAGGAAAAGCTGGGTGACTAATTGTATAGTGGTTTAATCTGTCTTCTAGTGGGAAGAGGGATTTTTTATATATATTTTAGATGTAAACATCTAAACAAATTGTCTTACCAAACTGTCACATTAGAAGAATGGTTATTTTAACAAGTTAATCAAATGCTACTAATCATGGAATCAAACTTCAACGTTGGTTGCAGAAGAGGAAGCATGACTGAAGAACAGAAGAGGGGAAAATAAATAATATATTCTAGAATTTAACCATAGTTTGCATTTTCTCAGACAATGGAAGATGCTGACAATGGAGATAGCAAGAACTGCAGATGCTGGAGTCAGAGACGACACAGTGTGGAGCTGGAGGAACACAGCAGGCCAGGCAGCATCAGAGGAGCAGGAAAGTTGACGCCTTGGGTTGGAACTCTTATGGCTGCGTCAGTGCCATTGGAAGTGAACAGGATGTGGGTTGGAGCTTGGGCTGGGAACTAACTATCAGTGACTCCGTCTCTCCTGCCCATGACCTGGGCACACATATGTTCCTCTGCCACAATCCCAGGCCAAGGACATCTTATCAGATTTTCAATTCCTCTCCTCACCTAGTCTGCTGTAACCATTATTACCTCTTCTAGGTCCATCTTTTGTTTCTTGACTTGTGCCATTACCATTTCTTTTCATCCTTGTGCCAGTATTCCTTTTGTCATTGATTTTTTTACTGCCTCCACCCCATCATGGATGTCACCTTTTTTTTATTCTTTGTCCCAGGACCTCATTCTCTGGATTTGTACTTGCTTAAAATTAGCATGTCTAATATCTTTCAATGCTGTGAAATAGTTATTGACTTGAAACGTTAACTTTGTTTCTCTCTTCACAGAAACTGACAGAATTGTTTAATGCTTTCCAGTACTACTTCCTTTTATTTCATTTTTCCAACAATTACTGTAGTTTGCTTTATTAAAATGTTTTTCTATTCTGTTTTGCCTTAAGGGATAATTGTTGAATTATGCTCCAGAATTTAGTTATGTACTTACAAAGTTCTGTTAAAAATATCTTTAAGCATTCCACATGGATACAGATCAGTTGCAGCTTTCTGTTCACTTTTATTAGCAATTTGTCTCAAATTTCATATTTGGAACCTGGAAAGTTATCTGCTATGGATACCCTTCCTAACAAAGTGCTTAGTGAAATGTCCCAAGGTATTTATCTTCATACGGATTCCCATTGTGACATTAAATCCATTCTAAAATAGAAATGATTCTACTGGACCCTAAGCTAAAACAGAGAACCGCGAATGCTGGAGATCTGAAATGAAAGCAGAAATTGTGGAGAAACTCAGCAGGTCGAGCAGTGATAGTAGGAACTGCAGATGCTGGAGAATCCGAGACAACAAGGTGCAGGGCTGGATGAACACAGCAGGCCAAGCAGCATCAGTCTAGCAGTAATGTGGATGCAGAGCAGAGTTAATGTTACAAGTCCAGTGACCCTTTTTCAGAATCTTCTTCTGTACGCTAGTCATTTACGTGTTGGGAATCTTCAGGGCAATTTGGAAACCAGATAGAATAAGTAATTGTGATAATAGAGAAATGTGGCAAATATTTTGTTTTAATTGTGTTATGATCTCAGCTGTTGTTATTACTGGACAAGTCAGATCCTTGATTGAAATCTGTCTTGATTGATTTTTGTTGTGTGTGTTTTTAATGAGGTAGTCTTTTACCAAAACAGAATCATGTAATGCTGCACATTGGTTTTAACAATAAAACAGAAGTTCATTACACACAAGAAATGAAAATCAGAATAGAATATATCAAACTGTTTACATAGACGCAAGTTTAAGTATTGGTGAAATATAATCCCTTTAAATCCAAAGAACTCCTTTACGGTACACCAGAGTAAATTTCCTTCCCTCTCACAACCACAGGGCTTAATTCAACCATGGCTTTAATTCCCCATTTTACAAATCTAATTGCCCCTTCCTGGAGCCTTCATACAACTGAGCTCAGACTTTTGTAGGGTCAAATACCTCCTTGAGGGTTACAACTAAACACTTCTGATCTGAAACTTCTAATTAAATTGCTTACCCTGAGGTAATCTATTTATTAACAATTTTAAACCAACTTCTTTCATCATGAGTAGCTGTTTTACACATTCAGCTTCAGCCAAGACTTCTGCAAACCTGAAAAACTGAAAACCAAAAGATTATTCTTAAGTTCTGGGTGTTTCCCCTAATCTTACATCACAATTATTTGGAAAGCAATCTGATCGAGGGCATTGTTGTTCATTGAAAAAAAGAAAGGATTGTCTCATGGGTTTAGAAGTTTAGGTGATGAAGGCCAATATTTGAGATAATTGCCAAAAGAAACGCAGTTGTTTTTATATGTGGCAAGTTATTATGATGCACGTCTCGAAGGGATGTTAGAAGCAAATTTAACAGTGACTTTTATAACTGAGTTGTGTATATAACATATACTCAGAATAATTTCCAAAATGGACTATTTGGGAAGAATGTCTTATATTGCGCATTCTGAGAAAAGGAAAAGTATTGCAGGGCAATGGGAAAAAAATAAGAGAGTTAAACTAATTAGGTCACTGCATCAGAGAGCTAGCACATAAACTGTGGGCTGAATGGCTACCTGAGGTGCTATGCTTATAAGACTTTTTTATTCTATGATAATCTTTGGAAGTTCCCCAATGATTAGCATGCAAATACCATTGTACATTCATCACTTTCCTAAAATCCCTTCATTTGAATATTTTTTTTCAAGGTAGGAGTCTGAAAATTTTAATCAAAGTTGTATTACTTAGTTCATTGGTCAAAATATAAAAATAGAATGTAATGTAGAGCTGACTTACAGCAGAAGTTGGGTGAGCCTTATTATTGTGAGTATACTGAGACCCAAGCAATCAACCAGCACTCACAAGCAACTTATGACTTGAATGAGACTGGCAAATTTCATGAACCATTCATGGAGCTGAGCCAGAAAACAAAGTTAAATTTGGGACTGGCATGATAGCTAAATTAGCAGATGACACCCAGATAGGTAGAATAGTATGTTATGTTGAACACATATGGAGTTTGCAGATGGATGTAGATAGGCTGAATGAGTAGGCAAAAATCTCGCAGATGGTGTATCATTTGAGCAAATGTGACATTGCTCTCTTTGGCAGGAAGATTGGAAAAGCAGGGTATTATTATAATGGAGATGACTGAGGAATTCCAAGGTGTTAAGGGATTTAGGTGTTTTCAAGCATTAGCTACGAGAAGTTAATACGCTGGTATGGCATGTAATCAAGCAGGCAAAATGGATGCTTCCTTCATTGCAAAAGAAATTGAACATAGATGTATGCATCTGAAGGACAGTCATATTCACTGGAACCATTAGCTATGTTTCTCTCTCCACAGTCGCTGCCAGATAGGCTGAGATTCTCCAATACTTTTTGGTTTTATTTCAGATCTCCAGAATCCACAGTATTTTGCTTTTATTTATAAAAGTAAGGATGTTAAGCTTCATTTACAAAGAGTATTTGTAAGTTCAAGTCTCAAATATTGTGTGCAGTTTTGCCCTCCTCGTTTAAGGAATAATGTAAATACATTGAAGGAAGTTCAGAGGAGTTTTACCAGATTGTTACACAGAATGAGTAGGATATCTAATGAGCTTAGTTTGGACTGGCTGGATTTATTTCCACTGGAGTTTAAAACAGAGAGGGATGACTTGATTTTAAGATTCTGAATGACCTTGGTAAAGTGCATATGAAAAGGATGTTTCCTCTTATGGGTCAGTCCAGAACAAGGGTCCTCTGTTTTAAAATTAGGGTTAGTCCTTTTAAGTCAGAGTTGAGGAGAAATCTCTCTTTTAAGGGTTCTGTGACTTTGGAGCTCCCTGCCTCAGAAGGTGCTGGAGGTGGGGCCATTGAATACTTTTAAGATGAATGTAGATAGATTCTTGTTAGGCATGGGAATCAAAGGTTATAAATGGGTAGATGGGAATATAGAGTTCAAAATGTGAATATCAGCCATGATCTTGTTGAATAGTGGATCAGGTTTGAAAGTCCAAATGGTTTACTTCTGCACCTACTTAGTTGTTATTATGTTGTCTAGGTCTTTCTCTGTCTGGTATCAGTTTGTTGCGTTTACTTGGTGCCCATTTCTTAGTCTAGCTGGAAATACTGGCAGATGTATCAGGAGCAAAAACAAGGTAATAGGCTCTGTATTATATTTTTTTGAACACTACACTGCTGATAGGTTTTGATGGAGTGGAGTACTGTGGGAGATAGCTGAATAGCGGTAATGTTAATGGAAATGGTTCAAAACCTATGACACAACTGATGGAATTTAAATTAAATTAATATATGTTAAACATAAAGCTAATCTCAGTAAAGCTGACAGGACAGCTATCAGTAATAATTGAATTGAATTGAATTGAATTAGGTTTTATTGTCTCAAGAACAGGGATATACAGGAGTACAGTGAAAATTTTACAAAGTCACGATTCCCTATGCCATCTTAGGTACAAAGGTACCGAGGTATAAAATCTTATAAAGTAGAAAAATAAAGAAATAAATTAAAAGTTCAACATTACAGTTCCTTATTGTATAAAGTAGAAAAATAAATAATGTTAAAAGTTCAGCATTACAGTCCTTCTTTGGCCATGTGCCTGCAGATGCTCCACTCTGGGCTTTCCCCATAAGCTCTCACTCTCTCTTATAAAACCTATCTGGTCTAATGTCCTTCAGGGAAGGAATTCTGCCATACTTACTTGGTCTGGAGTACATGTGACTCTAGACCCCTAGCAACAACTCTTAACTCTTACCTGAAAAAGCCAAGCAAGTCACTCAGTTTTATATTTATTCACGCTAGGCATGTGGGCATCACAGTCTGGCCAGCATTTATTGCCCACCCTTAGTTGCCTTTGAGAAGCTGATAGTGAGCTACCTTCTTGAAACGCTACTCCTGGTATGCCATCCTGCATGCTACATGGAACCAGCATAGATCCCTTGGCTTGGTAGTAATGATTGAGTGGGGAATATGCCAGGCCAGGAGGTTGAAGATTGTGTTGGAGTAAATTCTTCTGCTGTTGATGGCTTACAGCACATCATAAATGCCCAATCTTGAGTTGCTAGTTCTACTCAATGTCTGTACCATTTAGCACAGTGATAGTGCCACACAACACAATAGAAGGTATTCTCACTGTGATGGTGGGACTTCATCTCCACAAGGACTATGTGGTCATCACTCTCACAGATACTGTCAGAGATGCATCTGCAGTCGGCAGATTGTTAAAGATGAGGTCCAGTATGTTTTTTCCTCAAGTCGGTTCCCTCATCACCTGCTGCAGATCCAGTCTAGTAGTCATGACCATCTCGATCAGTAGTGCTGCTGCCAAGCCACTCAGTGGACATTGGCAGACTTTGAAACCCTCACACAGTGTAAATTTTGTGCTCTTGCCAAGGGTGCTTCCTCAAAGTGTTGTTCAAAGTGGAGGAGTACCGATTCAGCAACATAGGGAGGATGGTACATTGGTAATCAGTAGGAGGTGTTCTTGCCCAGGTTTAACCTGACACTATGAGACTTCATAGGGTCCAAAGTCAATGTTGAAGATTTCCAGGGCAACTCCGTCCCAACTGTGTACTACTCTGCCAGCACTTCTGCTGGGTCTGTACTGCTGGTGGGACAGCACATATCCAGGGAAGGTGATAGTGGTGTCTAGGAGATTGTCTGTAAGATATGATTCCATGAGTATTTTTATGTCAGGCTGTTGCTTAACTAGTCTGTGAGACAGTTTTCCCAATTTTGGCACTAGCTCCCAGATGTTAGCAAGGAGGATTTTGCAGAGTTGACAGGACTGTTTCTGCCGTTATCTTTTCTAGTGCTGGATAAATATTGGGGAGATGGGGAAAGTGTCGGAGGATGATGCGTTGGATCCGGAGGTTGGTGGGCATAGGTTGGAGGTTACCATGGACGTCCAGTCCCTATACACCTGCATTCCCCATGCAGATGGCCTAAAGTCCCTCCGCTTCTTCCTGTCCCGCAGGCCCAACCAGTCCCCCTCCACTGACACTCTCATCCGCTTAGCCGAACTCGTCCTCACCCTCAACAACTTCTCTTTCAATTCCTCCCACTTCCTACAGACAAAGCGGGTGGCCATGGGTACCTGCATGGGCCCAAGCTATGCCTGCCTCTTTGTTGGTTACGTAGAACAATCCCTCTTCCGTAGCTACACTGGCCCTAAACCCCACCTCTTCCTCCGTTACATTGATGACTGTATCGGCGCTGCCTCGTGCTCCCACAAGGAGATCGAACAGTTCATCTACTTCACCAATACCTTCCACCCCAACCTTAAGTTCACCTGGACCATCTCTGATACCTCTCCCTCCTTCCTGGACCTCTCTGTCTCCATCTCCGGCAACCATCTAGAAACCGATATCCATTTCAAGCCCACCGACTCCCACAGCTACCTAGAATACACCTCCTCCCACCCAGCTTCCTGCAAAAATGCCATCCCCTATTCCCAATTCCTTCGCCTCCGCCACATCTGCTCCCAGGATGAGGCATTCCACTTC
>NC_063350.1:36603597-36647080 GCF_021869965.1 Rhincodon typus
CAAGCCCACCGACTCCCACAGCTACCTAGAATACACCTCCTCCCACCCAGCTTCCTGCAAAAATGCCATCCCCTATTCCCAATTCCTTCGCCTCCGCCACATCTGCTCCCAGGATGAGGCATTCCACTCCCGTACATCTCAGATGTCCTCGTTTTTCAAGGACCGCAACTTCCCCACCTCAGTGGTCGAGAACGCCCTCGACCGTGTCTCCCGCATTTCCCGCGACTCATCCCTCACACCCCCTCCCCGTAATAACAGCTAAAACAGAATCACCCTCGTCCTCACGTACCACCAAACCAACCTCCGGATCCAACGCATCATCCTCTGACACTTCCCCCATCTGCAATCCAACCCCACCACCAAAGACATTTTTCCCTCCCCACCCTTATCTGCTTTCTGGAGGGACCACTCTCTCCGGGACTCCCTTGTCCGGTCCACACTCCCTTCCAGCCCCACCACATCAGGCACTTTTCCCTGCAACCGCAGGAAGTGCTATACCTGCCCCTACACCTCCCCCCTCACCCCCATCCCAGGCCCCAAGAAGACTTTCCACATCAAGCAGATGTTCACCTGCACATCTGCTAATGTGGTATACTGCATCGGCTGTTCCCGTTGTGGCCTCCTCTACATCAGGGAAACAAAGCGGAGCCTCTTCGCCCCTCCTTGACCTGTCCTTCCTCCCTGGACTGACCTATCTCCTCCCTAACTCCCCACCTACACTCACCTTTACTGGCTCCATCCCCGCCTCTTTGACCTGTCTGTCTCCTCTCCACCTGTCTTCTCCTTTATCCATATTCTGTCCGCCTCCCCCTTTCTCCCTATTTATTTCAGAATCCCCTTCCCCTCCCCCATTTCTGAAGAAGGGTCTAGGCCCGAAACATCAGCCTTCCTGCTCCTCTGATGCTGCTTGGCCTGCTGTGTTCATACACCTTGTTATCTCAGTTTCTCCAGCTTCTGCAGTTCCTACTATCTCTGAAATAATTTGATATGCTGTCTGTTTCCCATCCCAAAGAGTAATTGAAAATCTGGCACTATTGAGTTTTTAGAGACTGTCAGTAAATAGTCCTTGCTAGTCTGATATATCATCCCGCATAATTTCCAAAACATGCAACACAGCTGTTAATTTTGAGGGTTAGTATCATTTTCAAGAAAATCACTTTTAAAAAAATTCCCTTCAGATTGATTGTCCAAATTAGGTACATTTCAGAGGGCAAGCTTCGGCCTGCAGTCTGTCGCTGGTTGGGTGGTACTCTTACTGAAGTGAATTCATGAGGGTTGGGCCAAAGACACTCATTAAAAAATGTGAAAATGAAAGGCATGTTAACAATGGTTGATATTACTAAGTGTAAGTCAGCAAGAAGAAGAAATGGAACCTTGCCAAAAGTAAGGTTAAAATTTATTTACATAGTGATCTGGAGTGCAGCTTGTCTGAAACTGTAATGTCTTGTATTTCCAAAGTTAATTGAGTCATGTAATATTGTTACTAATGTTATAGTGAGCCCAGTCACTATAAAAACAAAGAGTTATTTTTGGAAACAATGGGACAGAAATTTGGATGTATCCATTTGTGGTAGCGCAGGGTATATTCACTGCACCAGAATGGGAAGGTTAGCAATTCCCCATTTCCATGCCTTATTAGAATGGAGTCAATGAGCAAACAATGAAAAGTAGGGAAAAACCATGTTGCTGCTATAATGGTCATGGCCTTCAGGTAAGTGAGTCCAAGTGTTTATCATTGAAATGGCAGCATTTGTAGCCCGGAAGATGGAGTATGGGAGTGTTGCAAATGGGTGTGGCACGAAATAGTTGGGACGAGATTACATCATGGGATGAGGTTTAAGAGTAAAGGAGCTTGCTAATGGGGATGAAAGAGTGATGAGGTGGTGATGGGTTCTTTGAATATAGTTCCAAGAAAACTATCATGCTTCCTGCAGTGCTGCACCACATTGAGGTAAGTTACATACCTTGTAAATTGATAGGCAGTTCCTAGGCTTGGTTCTCCTGAGTGCAGCTAGCACAGGTGCAGTCCTCCTTAAGTCATGTTTGACCCCAAGTACGCAATAGACTCCTTATCTAAATCTGCAAATTATGCCATGGCTACTTGAGGTGTAACTAACAGATGCATACTTTCTCTTCATAACTAATGCAAAGTGAAATGTACATGCCAGCTGTAATCATCTTGTAGTAGTCTAAGTAGTGTCTGAGAAATGGTTGTAAACAAACCAACTTTTAACCACTATATATTGTACATTGGATTTATTTAAATCTTAGATGTGAAACATTGGATAAAGCTAAACATCAGGATTTCTTACTGTGATTTTAAATACTGACTTTCTGATTAGTGGGGCATCTTCTTAAAGGGAACAAAAGTTGAGAAACCTGCCCTCAAAAGAAATATGCCTCCTCGTTAATCAATATTAAAAAAATTGGCATTTGTTCAAAGAGATCACTGTAAATCACTCCTTCCTTTGACGTCAAAGAGGAAATGACTTTCCTTTTTGACCTGAGGCTGCAACCATTCAATGATTGTATAAAATGGGAATTAAATATGTCATCTCAAGGATGATGTTCTCATTCTAACAATGCGCAAGTCAAGGTGCATCACAAGCGGTAAATGTTATAAGTTTACTTTCAGATGTGAGGAATGGTTACTAACTTGCAACTGTAAATTATTTTCCATTCTCCTCATTACAACATAAGGCTCACACACTGTTGTGCGTAAAGGTGGGCAGGTATTTTGCTGTCAGACTTCAGCTAGTGCAATTTGGCAACTTAGCACTGAGAGTTGCTTAATGTGACTCATTTTGAATTGGTCATCCTCTATTCTCTGTGCAAAAATGTCTGGCCTCTGGCTAACTCCTCTTAAATAACTTGGATCAGAGTCAGCAATGTGTTATGTGGGAAATTCCAGCTGCTACCTTAATACCAGACACCTTGCCATGGTACAACAACAATGGTGATATCAATTCACCTGTGACTAATATAATTCTAAAATTGGCAAACAACATCAAGAAATGTTAAAGATTTTGCACATATATAGATTTTTCCATATCCAAAGTGCCTCAAGCACTTCATGGTCATTCATTGAATTGTTGGAGTGTAGCCACTGTTGTCGGTAATCAATTTGTGCACAGCAAGCTCTCAGAAGCAACAATAAGATAAAAATATCAAAATCCAGAAAATTCCTTGTCAATCAGAAACAGCATTGAATTCTACCTGTCAAATTATTTCAGAGGTAATAAAAATAATTTTAAACACAAATGGAGTTCACACTTATTTTCATGATAATCCTGGTTAGATGCCACAATTCAAGACTGCCAACTATTCACAGTTTACTGACAGAAAGACTTGCATTTAGATAGTGCTTTTCATGACTGTCAGATGTCAGAAAGGGCCTTACATCAATGAAGAACTAATGTAGTCACTGATATAATTTGGGAAAGGTAGCAGCCAATTTGCACACAGCAGACAGAATCTAATGGGGCATCAAGGAGGGTTTTTTGAGGCCTGTGTGTGGAGAATAGGGAGGAAAAGCAGGTGTTAGTGTCCCATTTGCCTTCCTGACACTATGGAATTTGTTCACTGGGAGGAACATTGGGTGCCTTCAACCAGAAACAAATTTCTTAAGTGGTCATTTCAGGACCGAGTGAAATCTTGGGTTGGAGGGGTATTGTCTCTGCAGGCTGGGACAGCTCCTCTTTATGGGCATCTCCTCATTGTATTGCTCAGTGTAGTCAAGAAGTCACCAGCTAGGAAGAATGCAGAGGAATAAATCTACGATATCACACAACAGACTTGAGAGCAAAGTTACAGCTCATGGAATAAAAGGGGCAGTAACAATAGAGATACAAAACTGGCTGAGCGATCGGAAAAATAGTAATGATTAACTGATATTTATCATGTGGCAAGACCTACTGGCCCTTTTCTTTTGCTTACATATATTAACTATCTCAATATTGGTGTATAGGGACAGTTTCAAAGTTTGGAAATTATACAAAACCTGAAATCATTGGTGGACAATATAGAACTTCAGCAGGACATTGAAAACTTGGTGGGATCGGAAGATAGATGGCAGATGAAGTTTAATGCGGAGAAGAATATTGTGAAACCTGTTGTTAGAAAGAACATGGAAAGGCAATATGAAATAAAGATTTTCCAACGGCTTTCAGTTCCGAAGAAGAGACATGCCAGATTTGAAATATTAACTCTCTTTTTCCATAGACCCTGCCAGATCTGCTGATTTTCCCCAGTATTCTCTGTGCTTGTTTCAGATTTCCAGCATCTGCAGTATTTTGCTTTCATATGAAATAAATAATACTACTCTAAAAGGTGAGGCAGGATACAGAAAGCCGATTATATACGTGTTTAAGTTATTAAAGCTATCAGGACAGGTGGCGAGAGCAATTAATAACACGTATGATATTAGCTTGATTACTAGGGCATACAGGCTATACTGAACTTGTGTTGAATCCCAATTAGACCTTAGCTAGAATATGTTGTAGCGTCCTGGGTGACTAATTCTAGGAAGGATGCATACACACTGGAAGGAGGGAAGAAGAGGTTTATGAGAATGGCTCCAAGGATCAGACACTTTTTTTATGAAGAAAGATTGGCAATGTTGCCAATCTGCCAATGTAGTATATTGTATCCACTGTTCCCAATGTGGCCTCCTCTACATCGGGGAAACCAAGCGGATGTTTGGAGACCGCTTTGTGGAACACCTACGCTCGGTTTGTGACAAATGACTACACCTCCCAGTCGCGAACGACTTCAACTCCCCCTCCCACTCCTTGGACGACATGTCCATCCTGGGCCTGTCACAACGATGCCACCCAAAGGCTGGAGGAACAGCACCTCATATTCCGCTTGGGAACCCTGCAGCCCAATGGTCTCAATGTGGACTTCACAAGCTTCAAAATCTCCCCACCCCCGACCTCATCCCAAGACCAGCCCCTCTCATCCCCGCCTCCTTGACCTGTCCGTCTTTTGTCCCACTTATCCGCTCCTCCCACCTCACTGACCAACCCCCTCTCCCACTTCCTACCTACTAGCATCATCCCTGCCTCCTTGACCTGTCCGTCTTCCCTCCCACCTACCCGCCCCTCCCTTCCAACTGACTAACCCCCATCCCAACTCCCTACCTACACTCACCTTTACTGGCTCCAACCCTGTCTCCTTGACCTGTCTGTCTTCTCTCCACCTATCTGCTCCTCTATCCACCTTCCATCACCGCCTCCCCCTCTCTCTATTTATTTCAGAGTCCCCTTCCCCTCCCCCACTTCTGAAGAAGGGTCGAGATCCGAAACGTCAGCTTTCTGCTCCTCTGATGCTGCCTGGCTTGCTGTGTTCATCCAGCTCTACACCTTGTTATCTCTTTGCAATGTTGGGACTGTTTTTCTTGGAGAACAGAAGGCTAAGGGAGATTAAAGCTTTCACAAACATGAGGGGTGCAGGCAGAGAAGTAAATGAGAATCTTTTCCCACACGTAAATGGATAAATAAAGAGAAGGCACAGATTAACAGCAGTTTGCAAAAGAAACAATTGTTCTGTGAGAAAAACATTTTCACACAGCGAGTAATTAGCGTCTGGAATGCATTACTTGGAAGTGTTGTGGAGGCAAGTTCAGAAATATTGTGTAAGTTTAAGGGAAAGCCACAAGATGAGCACTAAGTCATAATGTTCATCCAGTGCGGTCGTGTAGATAACATGGGCTGAATGGCCTCTTCCTGCACCATTACAATTCTGTGAAGTGCCTAGCATTCTAACTAATAAAATGATGATTGATTAAAGAAAGTCATGGAAAGAATTCAACCAAATCGATGAAGGAGATCATTTCACTTTAGATCTATTGGTTTTGAACAGCGTGTCATGTTTGCCATGTTTCAATGATATCAAGTCAGTGGGCAGTATCATCTGTTTTTATTCTAACTTCTGTGATATATGTTTAAGAGTAACTACCTAAGAGAGAATAACTTGTACAAGATCAGTAATCAATTTCAGTATACTGCCTCTATATGTAAACAATTGTTTCCAATATCTCCAATGTCATAATGATATTGACAATTACAGAATACATTCCAAATTGGCAGAATCTTGGAATAACCAGACAATTGGATTTTATACAGCAAAAGAGAGCTGATTGCCTGCATTGGGTTTGCCAACTCTATTTTGACACATTCCTGGAAGCTTCATTACATGACCTCCTCCCCCTAATTGTTTTGTCCAAGAAAACAGCTTCACTCTATTTCAAATACTTTTCTAACCAGAAAAGGGAATGTTCAGAGAAAATAGAGTCGTCGAGTTATACAGCATGGAAACAGACCCATTGGTCCAACTCACCCATGCTGACTAGATATTAGAAACTGATCTAGTTCCATTTGCCGGTATTTGGCCCATATCCCTCTAAACCCTTCCTATTCGTATACCCATCCAGATGCCTTTTAAATGTTGTAACTTTTCCAGCCTCCACCCTTTCCTCTGGTAGCTCTGTTCCACACATGCACCACCCTCTGTGCCGGCTAGTTTTGGACTCCCCTACCCTGGGAAACAGACTTTGGTTATTCACCCCATCCATGACCATTGTGATTTTATAAACCTCTATAAGATGATCCCTCAGCCTCTGATACTCCAGGGAAGAAAGCCCCAGCCTATTCTGCCTCTCCCTATAGTTCAAATCTTCCAATCCCAGCAACATTCCTGTAAATCTTTCCTGTACCCTTTGAAGTTTAACAACATCTCTCCTATAGTAGGGAGACCAGAATTGAACACAGTATTCCAAAAGTGGCCTAGCCAATGTCCTGTACAGCTGCAACGTGACCTCCCAACTCCAATACTCAATGCACTGACTAATAAAGGCAAGTGGACCAAATGCCTTCTTCACTACCTTGTCGTAGAATAGTCATAGAATCATACAGCATAGAAACAGACCCTTCGGTCCAACCAATCTATTCCAACCATAATCCCAAAGTATACAGTCCCACCTGCCTGCACTTGGCCCATATCCCTCTAAACATTTTTTATTCATGTACTTAACAAAATGTCTTTTAAATGTTGTAACTGTACCTGTATCCACCACTTCCTCTGTAAGTTCATTCCATGCACGAACAACTCTCTGTGTTTTAAACAAAAAACTTGCCCCTCATGACTTATTTAAATCTTTCTCCTCTCACCTTAAAAAAAATGCCCCCTTGTCTTGAAATCCTCCACCTTAGGGGGAAGACAGCTGCAATTCACCCTTTCTTTACCCCTAATGATTTTATAAACCTCTATTAAGCTCACCCCTCTACCTCCTACACTCGTGAAAGAAGTCCCAGCCTATCTGGCCTCAACCTATAACTCAAATCATCCATTCCTGGCAACATCCTGGTAAATATCTTCTGAAACCCCTCCAGCTTACAGCACAACCAGAACTGGACACAGTACTTCAGAAGAGGCCTCACCAACATCCCGTACAACCTCAACATGACGTCCCAACTCTTACTTTCAAAGGTCTGAGCAATGAAGGTGCAATGAAGCATGCTAAGCGCCTTGTTAACCATGCTATGTAATGCAAACTTCTAAGAATTATGTACCTGAACCCTTCGGTTTCTCTGTTGTACATATTGATAAATTTTTAAAAAATCCTAACCAAGGCTCCTTGCTGTATACCATACTGATGACATTCTTGCATGCTTTGGGATGACTCAATCAGAAATGCAAGTTAGTTAATTTCAACATGACCCTGATTCTGTAACCCTTGTGAATAACCTATATTTCTAACTGATGTGATAATCCTCCCTCCAGAATTGCTAGCCTAGTTAAGGAACTATTTACAACCTGCTCTTAACTTAATTTGCTGTGGAAACATTGTACACATTTACTTCAATAAAATCAATTAAATTGTGGAACTTCCAACTGTTGCACAAGATCAGAGATGGGGTCATTTGTTGTTTAGGTTTAACACTTCTACCATTGGTCTTGCAAGATGAACATGTTACCTTAAATGTGATAAATCCAGGCTTGTTTGAGCTCCTTTTCTTTTTATTTAACCTATTTATCTAATCAACCTGTTCAGAGATATTATTACACATCTCTGGAGCAGGTGGGAACTTGAACACAGGCCTCCTAATCCAGAGGTAAGGACATTTGCAATGCACCACGAGACCATTTATATCAGCTTCTCAGTCAGAGGCCCCTGTTTGCTCCAGTTAATGTTTAGTTTCAGTAATTAAAGTTTTATGTGATGAGATAGTCACAATGTGACCAGCACCATTGAAATAAATCATATAATCATTATAATATTGTTGAGTTGTTGTGTTTTGGGACCTTGCAGGAGCTCTACTTAAATTTACTTTGTTGTCATATGCCTTGGAAAGTTTTGAGGTTGCAAAAAGTGCTTTAGAATTAATTGCAAGTTTTGTTTGTAATATCTCCACCCTTCCATGTCTTTGCTTCATCCACTTCTCTTATCAGGTAGTCACATTTCCTTGAATTCCATTTGCCGTTATCTTTGCTCTAAGTCTGTTATACAAGCCCTTATCAAACACTTTTTGAAAATTCATATAACTTGAGAATGTTTGCCCCAGTGCTAAACTTTTCAGTTTCTGAGGTGTAAGCTATAGGACTAAGCCCCACTCCAGAGATTGACTGTCTACTGTTCATTGATATTGCCCTGCTGTTCTGAGAGAAAGAGGTGTTGTCTGACCGGAGGCCATGTTTGGTCTCCAGGTTTGGCATAAGAGATCTCAAACCCTGCCAGAAGAAGAGCAGGGGAATTCTTTCAGGTTCCTTGTCCCACATTTATCCCTCAGTCAAACCTAACCCTATCATTTTCACAGATTATCCATTCATTGCAGCCTTGCTATTTTGGCTGCTGTTTCCCTGGACATCCTCAAAGTCTAGAAGATTCCTTCCGTAAATAGATGGTTTAGGTTTACTTTGTCCTTAGACTGTTCTAACCTGAGTTCTGGGATTCTTTTTTATTAACTCCTGGGACACGGACGTCGCTGGTTGGCCAGCAGTCATTGCCTGTCGCTAGTTGCTCTTGAACTGAGTGGCTTGCTCAGCCATTTCAGAGGGCACTTAGGAGTCCACCACATTGCTGTGGATCTGGATTCACAAGTAAGTCAGACCAGGTAATGATGGCAGATTTCCTTCCTTGAAGGACATCAGTGAACCAGACGGGTTTTTCCAACCATTGGCAATGGTTGATGCCCATCATTAGACTCTTAAATACAGCTTTTTTTAAGAATTGAATTCAGATTCCCCCATCTACTATGGTGGGATTTGAACCCGGGTCCCCAGAACATTATTGAGTTTTTGGATTAATAGATCCAGCAATAATACCACTTGGTCATCACATCCCCTAAATGCAAGGAGGCTGAACATTGTCCTTTCTCTCTGTGTGAGCTACCTGTGACTCTACTTTCAAGGAACTATGCACCTGCACCCCTATGAAGAAGACATGTTTTCAGTGCCCCATAATTTTTTTCCAGGTTGCCTGCAATAATGTCCAAGAAATTTGGCTCTCATTCCTTGAAATTCCAAGGCAATCCTGGAGGGTTGACAACCGTAAATTATGAATGTGCATATACATTAGTATAGACCTGCGTTCCCAGCAGTGAAGGTTATTGATAGCACTGACAGTGGTATTTATATTCTCAATACAGTTAAAACAATGTGGTATAAATTGATACAATGCATAAAAAATCCAGGAAATCCTTTGAAAACCCTTTAAAGCAGGCTTGATGCACAAGTTTGTTCCCTAGACAATGTCAATTCCAAGTAATATTTATCTGCCTCCTTAAAAGTCCTGCCATTCGGATTCAGTTTCACCAAGCCAAAATTCCAGAATTATATACTGTCCTTTTTACATTATTGTTTAATAGAAACCATTTCAAATCACCACAAAAATAGCAATGTAATTGCACCCAAGCCGTCAGCTTCATTAACACAGGTTACTGTAACTGATCACAACTGTCTGAACAAAGAAAGAAGTGGCCTTGTTAATATAATGCTGTATAATCATAATGACAGCATAATGCAGCAACCCCTGTATTTGAAGTGCCAGCTTGGAAAATTGAATAATTCAACTATGTGACATTTTGAGAAATGAGATATGATGGTATTCTCCAAAAGTTACTTCAACCATTATTGATTTGAAAAGTAACAAGATTTGCAGACTTTTTTGTTCTATAATCACCTTCAATTCCATAATATCAACTACGTTTTCCATCAATGAAAGAATAAATTAAACGTAAAGGGGAAAATTGAATATCGCCTGTAGTGCATAACATCTAAATGTTTTGTGTTAACAGACTGAAGTGTTATTTTATGTGGCATTTTGAAGCAATTCTTACAGCTACTTAGCATTTTGTTTTAACTAGAACCTATAACTAAATTATAAGAGCTATTATTTTACTGAATATCCTAAATCTAGTTTCACATTAGTCACCTGTGCATTATTACATTTAGCTTAATTCCCTTTCAAGTTCTAAATATTTATTCATACTATACTGGTATATGATGAAAATATTAAAATAAATTAAAATATGTCTCTTATGAAATGCAAACTTATGAAACAACAACGTAACTAATAAGGCAAGGCAGTGATTATGCATAATATAAATACATAACATACTCTATACGTTTTTGACAGAATCTTAGAGAGCTTTGAATTTTTAAATAAACAGCGACTAATCTTTATTGTGTGATGATTGTATTTTCAAATGAGTTGGACATTCTTAGCAAAACTGAAATAAACTCATGTAAACATGATTACATTCTGCCTGAATACTCCAGTTAATGTTTTGAAGGAGATTTTTCAAGATATAAAAAGGAGGAGAGTAACTAAAGTAATGGTTGGTTCCTTACCAGCAGAGGGAAGATAATTATTATGGGGAATAAGGAAATGGCAGTGCTATTGAATGCTGTCTTCAGAATGGAAGACCAGAATACTAGGTAATCAAAAGGGTAATTAGCATAATGAATTTTAGGATGGTTATATTGGCAGAGAGAAAGGAAAATTAGATATGCTTTAGGAAGTAAAAGCCTACAAGGTCCTATGGTTTAATGGCTTACATCCTAGCATTTCAATAGAGCTGGATATGGAGGTAATTAAATCTTTTGTTAAAACTATTCTAAAATTCCCTAGATTCTAGAATGATCCTTGCAGTTTGAACATTAGCAAATGCAACTCTGCTATTCAAGAAAGATGTGACATTGAAAACAGGGAACTAAAATTTAATTAGCCTGACGTCAGTTTCTGGAAAATTCTGGAGTCTATTATTGAGGTATTCCTAACAATACAGAATATCAAGGAAGATCAGAGAGAGTGAACACAGTTTTATGAATGTGATTCCTATTTGACAAATCTATTAACATATTTTGAGGAAGTAATTAATATGATGGATGCAGGGAGCTGGTAGTTGTTAAATACTTGGATTTTCAAAAGATATTAGATAACGTGTCACGCAAAAGATTAATAAACAAGATAAGGGCTCATGGAGGGTGGGGAGTAATATATTGGCAAGGTTAGAGGATTGTATACAAACAGAGATAACTGGGGGACTTTTTCACATTTATAGCTGGTAACTAGTGGAGTGTCGCA
This sequence comes from Rhincodon typus, assembly GCF_021869965.1. NCBI lineage: Eukaryota > Metazoa > Chordata > Chondrichthyes > Orectolobiformes > Rhincodontidae > Rhincodon > Rhincodon typus. The sequence goes on from NC_063350.1 coordinate 36,615,185, forward strand.
ATGATCAGTGCTGGGGCCTCATCTACTTACAATCTTTATTAATGACTTAAACAATGGGACAAAGAGTTAGAAGTCTGCTGATGATACAACATTACATGGGAATGTAACAACAAGGTAGAATCCAAGTTAAGGTTAAACAAGAATATTGCCTTTAGTAGTACGAATAAAAATGAAGAATATCTTGTAAAAAATGTGATGTCTAAATACCATGCTCAGAAAGACTTTGGTATACTAGCAAGTGGAACAGAAACGTAGCCTACAGGTACAGCAAGCAATTATGGAGATCTTGTTGCATCCTTGCCTCTGAGGCAGAGGTTCTAGGTTCAAGTCCCACAGTTGGATATGATGACCAAGGAAGAGGTGCTCGTAATCCTTCAAACACATGCCAATGGTAGATAGTAAAAATTTTAATCATCACTCACTTCTTCTCATGCCTCCTCTATTTAGTCAGGCCAATTCCAGCAGAAGGCTGAAGCTGTCAAAGGTGATGGTGCCCTCAAATCTAATCTTCCTTCTCAGATCCTCTTCTGTGGATGAATGTGGATGTGGTGCAGGGAGCTGTAGGGAAGGTGCATAATTATGTCAGCCACTGCTTGCACATCAAAAATGATTGTTGATGAGGCAGAGGTAGGATCTGAGAAGGAAGATTAGATTTGACGTTACCATCACCTTTGATGGCTTAGCCTTCTGCTGGTATTGGCCTCAGCAAAGATCTTCCCTGTATTGGTAGGCACACTTCCTCCATAAGGATATAGGAAATAGAAGCAGGGATAGACTATATGGGCTCTGATCTCTGCTGTATCATTCGGTGTGGTCATAGTTGATTTCCTTCCTTACATTGACTTTTCCATCTGCTCTCTATATCCCTTGGTTCCCTTAGAGACAAAACTCTAACTATTTCAGCCTTAAATATAGTCATAGACAACCTTAAACAATGCATTAAATCCCTCTGAAGGAGAAATTTCTAAAAATTGCAACTCTTTGAGTAAAGAAATTTCTCTTCTCTTCAATCTTAAATGAACAATTCCCTGTCTTGAGACTGTCCTTCCTTGTTCTAGATTGTCCAGCTCGTGGAAACAACTGCTCTCCAGAATTCCCTTCAGAATCTTGAGTGCTTTATTGAGACTGCATTTCATTCTTTTAAACTCAAGAGTAAAGATCCAGTTTACCCAGACTCTAGGAGCCAATCTAGTGAATGCTCACTGTACCACTTGAAATGCAAATGAATTCTTCCTTAGACGTGGAGGCCAAAACTGTTTACAATACTCAGTTGTGACCTCACCAAAACCCCATACAATTGGAGTGGTATTTCAATATTCTTATACTCCAATAATTTTGCAAAGGACAACATGCAATTGCTTTTCTAATTGCTTGTTTTCCCTGAATGCCAACTTTTTGCATTCCTTGTACAAGTATGCCCAAGACTCTCTGAACAAAAACATCCGTGAATTCCAATGTACGTAAAAATTATTTGCATTTACATTCTCACTGTCAAAGTAAATAAGTTCACACTTCTTGCATTATACTTTATCGGTCACTAAATCATTTTGTCATTAACTTAACCTGTTAAAATTTATTTGCAAACTCTTTTGTGTCCATTTCGCAGCTTTTAGACCTACTTAGCTTTGTTTCATCATTAAACATGGATACATTGCCCTCCATTTTATTATTTAAGTCTTTAATGTAGGTTGCAAATAGGCGAGGTGCCAGTACAGATTCTTGGAGCACTTGGTAGTTATATCATGTCAACTTAAAAATGTCCAATATATCCTGTTCTTTGTTTCTTGATTGTTGACTGAGAGAAACAGCTATTGACTCCAGCCACAATTGTGTTAACCAATCCTGCATCCATGCTAATGTGTTATTATTTCATTAGTTGATCTTTTGTGTGGGAGCTGAATGAATGCCTTTTGGAAATCCAAGTACGTGACATCTGTTGTAAGAGGTCTTGCTGAGCAGTGGTAATGTCCCTCCCTCTGAGCCAGAAGATACTGATTCAAGTCCCACTTGCCCCAGTGAGATGTCACAGCATGTCTGAACTAGTTGATTAAAATAACTGCTACATCTATTGGCTTTCTGTCACCATACACAGAGGTAGTGGTGTGTACTGCAACTAGTAACTAAGCACCTTCACTTAGAAAAACCTGTGACCTCTACTATTTAGATAGACAAGGATATCAATCATAGATCTCAGAACCCCTGCAGTGTGGAAACAGGCCCTTTGGCCCAACAAGTCCACACCAACCTGCAGAGCACCTACCCAGACTCATCACCCTCCAACCCACCTAATCCAAACATCCCTGAACACTAAGGACAATTTAGCATGGCCAATCCATCTAACCTGCATACCTTTGGACTGTGGGAGGAAGCCGGAGCACCCGTAGGAAACCCATGCAGACATGGGGAGAACGTGCAAACTCCACACAGACAGTCACCCGAGGGTGGAATCAAACCCAGGTCCCTGGTGCTGTGAGGCAGCAGTGCTAACCACTGAGCCACCGTGCATATCCTTGGATGCATGGGAACACCATTACCTGCAATTTCCCCTCCACGTCTCACCCCATCCTGACTTGACAGTATACTCTCACTCATTCACTATTGCTGGATCAAAATCCTAGTACTCCTTCCTGAACAGCATTGTGGGCACAAGTGCAACGCACCACTGTCTTCTCGGGGAGGCAACAAGCTAGCAATGTTTGGACCCCATGAAAGGATAAAAAAGTGCATCACATATTTTGATCAATGGCTGGTGGGGTTTATTGTACATTGTGATTCGTGCACTTCTTTGCAGGGGCAATCTACATTAAATCCCAACATATTTTCAAGATGTTAAAATCTTACTGTTGTTTAGAGTGTTCCTGTACGCAGGTTGACTGTTGAAAGTACTACTGCATTAATAGACACTATATTACATATACAAAAGTGATACAGGTTGGATTCAGTAACATTGCAGTTGCCTCATCAATGCATTATTTTTTACTTTATATGAATGAGACCGAGAATTCAATTAGAAGTAACACTAACACCAATTAATGAGAAGAAATTCATTTTCATTGTGGGTCAGTTCAGACTTGAGTTTCTGGGCCCTAAGGGTAAATATTAATTGAGGTGTGGATGGAAATAATACATAAATTGTTCTGAAAGAAAAAATTAGTACAGGCTTCTCAAGTAGTTCAACTAAAAACATTGCATCCACCTCTTCAGTATACTTACAATCCACCTTTACTTGTAATTTTAATCAAGTAAGATGGGGAACAATTACCCAAAACAATGATTAAAACAAGATAACTGACCCACGAGGCCTTAGCTTGAAACAGATTCATACTACTAAAGCACTGTGTTTTTGGAAATAGTGAAGCATTATTGAAGCATTATTTACAAACTATGAAGGCAAGCAAAGAGAGCTTAACAATAACAACATGTTACCCAGACTCAACAGTAGTCATTTTGTTAGCCAGCAGTCAGTCCCTTAGAATGCAATAAAAAGTCAGTTCCCACTAGGTCATCCCTAGTGAATGCCCCATTTGTATGTATCCACAGCCAAATATCAAGCAATGATTCCTGCAAAAACAAGTTTAAGAATTTTTCTGGCTGTATGAGAAAAAGATACATGCACTTTGTCTGACTTTAGAACTAATTCTAAGAGGCTGGTGCCCAAGAACCAGCTCCCAGCATTTATATTAAAAATAAAAATAGAAAATGCTGTAATACTCAACAGGTCTTGCAGAATCTATAGAGATAGAAACAGAGTTAATTTGTCAGGTCTGTGAGTTTTCATTGTTAAGGTAGCTCTTGCTCTGTAGATTTTGCTTGTCCTATTCATTATTTTCTGTTTTTGTTTCAATTTCCTAGTATTTACAGTAGCTCACATTCATATAGCAAAATCTGATTTCCCTAAAGCCAATAGCTGGTTTGGAGACAAACCATTGACGAAGGCCCTAAACAGCTTCACTTTTTAAAATGCTTTCTCTCTGTCCTTTGAGACATGTAAATTTTCTCTACAGAGAACAAATTACTTACTGTGAACTACATAGTTTGTTGTTTATTGTTAAGGTGTATGCAACAAGATCGCACAATCTGTAACAAGCTAACTTCGCAGTTGCTCAATTTTTGGTTGAAGAGGAATATTTTTAATCAACCTGTTCAGACATTTTATGACGCACCTCCAGGACAGGTGGAACTTGAATTCAAACCTTCTGACCTAGAGGCACAAGCAATACTCCCGACTCCAAAAATTGGTAGCAGGAAGGAGGAATATTAATTAACCAGGACTAATTAACTTCTTGCTATTTAAATTGTATCACACAACCTAATTAATGACTATCAAGATCAATTGATTGGAATTTGATTTAACCTCATTTTTAAAGACTGTATCTCAGATAATGCAAAATTCATTCAGTACGTGTAGTGTCTTCCTTATGATGCCATCAAATCCCAGATCCACAGGATTCTGGTTGGGAGACATGAACCCTATCATCTGAGCAAAGCTGGAAGATGTTGCAGAATTCTGATGTGTTTCCATTCGTTTATCCTGAACATGGGCATGCATGGACCATCAAATACTGTGTGACTTACCCCGTGTGAAGCCAGTCCAGACAATGCCAACAACAAATATTATCCAAAATAAACTCCAGAAGGTGGTGTGAAGCTGAGCTGACAAATAGAAACAGGTTTTAAAAGGTATATAAAGGGTGTGGAAGCTGTGATGTTTGGAAAAGCCTCAAAGCTATTGCTATAGCAACAGGGTCAGATCCATATAATCAAAGATGGGGGCGAGTGAACAGCACTGCAGTGATTTTAGTTTTTGCAGTAATGATACTATTTCAAATTGTTTATCTTTAACTATTTAATTTGCAGAATTAATTTTTAGCCATTGTTATTCTTTTCACTTTATTCATTTGAGTACATGTGACAATAAAACTAATTCTATTCTTTTCTCTTCTGTATCAAAGGAGGCAATCAGAATTGTTTAGTAATTTTTATTTTAACCTGTTCTTGCCCCAAAGATCACATTTCATTCTGTATCGACTGCGTTTTTGTCTTCCCTTGTGTACTCTAATCTCACTGACATCAGGGACTCTTCTGACACCCTCTGCCATTTTATTTTGTTCCATTCTCCCAGTTTTTCCCTTTGCATCATATTTCTTCCAATGATGTGTATTTCAGGCAGAGCTTCCAATATGCCTTCCTTTAACCTGAATTAAGGATTCCCCATCCTCTGTGGTTGACAGGTCTTCCAACGGGGCCATCGTAAATTGCACATTTACTCCCTTGCCCTCATTTTCCATCTCACCAGACTTCAAATTCAAAGGATCATCCTCTGCCATTTCTGCAACCTCCAGCATAATGCTCCCACCACATTTTCTGCTGCCTCCCCAGTTATAGTATTTAGAAAAAAAAATTGTCTGTAACACCCTGGTCCATGCATCAGATAACTATAATGTGCTCTCCCTTCCTATGGTACCATCCAGCACAAACACATCGCCCTTCTCCCTATTCATTTTCATTATCCAATGTCCAAACAACCCCTTTCTGGTGAAATAGTGTAAACTTGTAAATCTTTCAATCTGGAATGCTAAATTTGTTGTCAATAATGCCATCTGCTCCACATCAGGGAGACAAAATACTGATTGGGTTATCATTTGCGAAACACCTCCATTCAGTTTGTGACTCTGAACTTCTGATCATTTTAGTCCTCTGCTTCATTCTCACTCTGATCTTTCTGCTATCAGCCTCCTACACTGCTTCAATGAAAATCAATATAACATTACATCTATCAATTAGCCACTCTATAGCCTTTTTGACTCAACATTGATTTCCATGATCTCAACTCGCTACTGTTCATTTCATTTTCCAGAAGGGTCTAGGCCCGAAACGTCAGCCTTCCTGCTCCTCTGATGCTGCTTGGCCTGCTGTGTTCATCCAGCTCTACACCTTGTTAGCTGTTATGTTAGAATTGTAAGATGGTTACAGCAAATAGGTAAGCTATTCAGCCTGTAGAATCCATGCTGGCCCTCTGTAAAAGCTATTCAATGACTAACACTCCCGTACATTTCTCCCATGGTCCTACAAATTTTACCATTTCAGATAATGATTCAAATCGTATTGAAATCCATTATTGAATGTGCCTTCACCACACTCACAGGCAGTGCACTCCAAATCCTAACCACTTGCTGCAAAGAAAATGTTCCTCATGTCACCATTGTTTCTTTTGCTAATTACTTTATTTCTGTGTTCCAAGTTCTCTTTGTTCCACCAATGGGAAAGTTTCTTCCAGTCCACTCTGGCCAGATGTCTCACACACCTCAAATCTCCTCTTAATATTGTCTTCAAGAAGTTTTGGTAATGGTTCTGCTATGTCTATTTTTACCACTTCTAGACCGGTGCTTCCAAACTATTTTCCAAAGTGACCATATTATAATTTGAAAGTTAACATCATATCATATACCAACAAAAACAAAACAATAAAGCAACATAGTAACATTCAGTAGAAACGTATTAAAATATACTTATTTGAGATCAACTTACGATATAATATATATATGGAAATATGTGTTTGTTCAATGTATTTTGTAAAATGCTTATTATTTTATGTACTCACCATCCATTACTTCACCTGAGCTGCTGTAGCTCATAGATGGCCAGAAAGCAAAGGATTGATTTTTGTATGTACATTCGACCAAGGAATATGGATCTGATAGTGGCTTCTGCTGGAGGTGATGGAAAAGATTGTTTGGAAGCGGGTGTTGGTGGGGTGATAAGTAAGGACCATGGGGAAACTATCAGAATTGTGGAGGGAAGGGAATGGGTGAGTGCAGAATTACAGGACATGGGTCAGACATAGCTAAGGGTCCTGTCAACCATGGTGGTGGAGAATCCTTGGTTGAGGAAAAAGGTGGATATTTCTGAAGACCCCATGCAGAAGGTGGCATCATCAAAATAGGTGCAACAGAGGTGGGGCACTGGGAGAATGGAATAGGATCCTTACTGAATGCAGGATGTGAGGATGTATAGACCAGGTAACTGTGGAAGTAGTGAGTTTGTAATGGAGATTGTTGGCCAGCTTATCCCCAGAAATGGAAACAAAAATGTCAAGAAAGGGAAATGAGGAGTCCAGGATGGATAGAAAGGGGGAAGAAGGTGAACAGGCTAATCTTTATTGATATAAAACAAAGAACTGAAGATGCTGAAGATCTGAAACAAAAAGAGAAATTGTTGGCGAGACTCAACAGTCTTGCAGCATCTGTAGACAGAAAGCAGATTTAACATTTCAATTCTGGTGACCCTTCATCAGAACTGATAGTAGCTGGGAAAAGGTGGTATTTATGCTGGTGACAGCAGGTGGGGGCAGCGTGGGGGAAGGAGTGAAAGGATAGACAAAGATGGAGCCCAGAGGGAGAGAAAGAAAGTTAGGCAGACAAAGGGATGGTTGATAGTAAGCTAGGGAAGGAAAAATGCTGATAATGGGGACCACAAGTAGGTGAAACTGGGTCAGCAGTGCTGAAAGCAGCCCCTGTCATGAGAGGGCCTGGAATGCAGGAGTGGGTAAAGGACAAGGAAGATGATGTTCAGGCCCTAAAATTATTGAGCTCAAGATTGAGTCCTACACGCTGTAGGGTCCCCAAGTGAAAAATGAGATGCTGTTCTTCCAGCTTGTGTTGAACTTCACTAGAGTATTGCAGCAAACCCAAGACAAAATGTTGGCCAGGGAACACAACATTGTGTTGAAATGGCGGGAAACCGGAAGTTCAGGCTCATTTTTGCAGGCTGAATGTAAGTATTCTGGTCACCCAGTGTGCATTTCATCTCCCAAATGTAGAGGTGACCACATTGTGAGAAGCAAATACCACAGGCTAGATTGGGTGAAGTACAGATAAGTTGCTGCTTCATCTGGAGGGTGTGTCTGGGGCCTTGGATGGTGAGGAGGGTGGAGGTAAACGGGCAGGTGTTACACCTTCTGCAATTTCAGGCGAAGGTGCTGGGGCAATGTGGGGAGGTGTTGGGAGTGGAGAAGGAGTGGACTGGGTTTCTGGAGGGAACAGTATCTGCAGAAGGCTGACGAGAGAGAGGAAGGGAATGTGTGTCTCATGTTGACATCTGTTGGAGGAGGTGGAAACAACTGCTATTTATGTTTTGGATGCGGATTCTGGTGGGGTGGTAAGTGAAGACTAGGGGGTTACTTTTGGTGCTGTGGGAAGGAAGAGAAGGCGTGAGGGCAGAGGTGTGGGAAAAGGGTCAGATGTAGCTAAGGGCCCTTCTGCAAACACCTGCTGAACCCCATACCTGCCTTCAGCGTAAATGCCACCCTTTCCCAGCTGTTTTCAGTCTGATGAAGGATCATTTGACTTTGCATTCTCTCCACAGATGTTGCCAGACTTGCCGAGTTTCTCCCATAATTTCTGTTTTTGTTGCAGACCTTCAGCATCTGTAGTTCTTTGTTTTGTTCTATTTCTGTCTGTTTAAATTAACTCATTTTAAAACATAAATACATTGAAACTAGGAAAGGTGTCCATGAGGGAAAGGACCATTTGCTCGTTAGGAGTAGGGAGAGGAGAGGAAGCTGAATTGGAAGAAAGGGACCCAGTTCTCCCTTCCTTACTGGGGGTCAAAAGAAATTGGAGATACTTAGCCAGGGTCTGGCCATGCCATGGCAAGTGGATGGAAGTGAATGAGATGTAATAGATGGGGCATGGGGAACATATGGGAGTGTTGAGAGGGTTTGAGGAATAAGGATTAGAAGGCCTTACCTTTTCAATTATAAATGGGACAAAGTCCCGTACACTGAGTTGTGCCTTTTGAAACAGCCCACATGGGCACCAAACAGCCCCCAGTGATTGTCTCCAAAATCTTTTCCGGATAGGTTGGCCTGATTCTGGACTGCACATGCTCTGTGCAATGAAATTGCCTTCTGTGCAGACTCTTTATCCCAAGGCGGATAGCTGAGCCAATGATTTTCCTAACTGCTGCTACCTGACCTGAAGATAAAGCTTCACACCATAATATTTAATTCTGCGATTAAAGCTGAACCTGAGTAAAGATTAACATCTAATTCTCTACTTCAACAACTCTATTTTTTGGGGCCATAATGAAAATGGCAGAAATGGCCTGAAGTCACAAGTCCTGAACCTAGACACTGCGCTTCCCATTTTTGTAGGGGCAGGAGTGTAGTTACTGCATACACTGTACAGACATGCTTTGCTTAAGCAGTTGGCTATTTAAGGCACAAGCAGCCTCTGCTTGAAGTGGGATTTTGGCATCCCTGTAGCACGGAACCAAGAATCTGAACATTAGATCTGATAACTGCATGTCTGATCTTTGTGAATTCATTTGAACAGCCAAGGTATTGGAGAGGTAGGTTGCCCTAATAGAAATGGTCCTGGGACACTTCAGGTGGAGTATAGATACCCTTTGTGGGGGGATGTGGGAGGTGTGTTATTTTTGGGTGGGGATGGGGGGAAAGGTGCCCCTGCATGGCAAGTTGGGTGCTATAGCAGATGAGAGAGAATGTTGGGTCCCAAGGAGAGACAGCTAGCTTGTTAGGTCAGGGTCTGGGGGCTGCATGGGGTCTGGAAGACATGTAGTTGGGTGGGCAGTGAAATTAGGTGAAACTTGATGAAATTGACACTTAACTAAAATTCAGTCCAGAGACTTTGAGGAGGAGCAAATATTTGATCACTTCAAGGTCCTAAGCTGTTTTGAACACAACTCAATTTGGCATCACCCTAGTGGGTGGTAATTATAGCACTCCTCAATATTAACCCTTTCAGACTCTTTCAGAGCCAGAAATAATTGATGACACTACGAAAAAGTGACTACTTCAAGCCATTGTGAAAATTCGCATAAACAGAGAATCCATAGGTTAAAGACCATTTAAGGTATGTGGCACAAACAGAGGTACTGTGCCATGGCTAAAAGGGGCAAGACTCCTTAGACAGCACCTTCCAAACCCATGACCACTGCCAGCTAGAATGACAAAGGGCCATAAACACATGGGAGCACCACCGCCTGCAACTTCCCATCCAGGCCACTCACCATCTGGCTTGGAAATATATCACCATTCCTTCAGTATCCCAGGATTGAAATCCTGGAACTCCCTAGTGACATTGTGGGTCTACCTAAACCAAAGAGTTAGCAGCACTTCAGGAAGGGCAGCTCACCATCACTTCTCAATGGCAGCTAGGGATGGGTAATAAATGAAGGCTGAGCCAGCAACATTTACCTCTCTTGATTGAATAAAAATAAACAATATCTACCCTCTGTTCACTGCTTGACTGGCCCTCTCTTTTATAAGATCCAAAGTTCTGCATGTCTTTGTTGTTGAAGAAACCTTTCCAAGTAGTTGCAAAACTACTTATTGCATGCCTGGAGCAAAATGTTATTTATGCAACACAAATAATTGGTGCATCTAAGCTCTCATGAGAGAATGTAATGGATAGGAGAGAGTATTATCTTTGTATAGGACAATATGCTTCTTCAGGATCTATCAGAATTAGTCCCTTTGCACGATATTTATAATAATTTTCTCACTTTAATTACAGCTATAAGGAAAGTTTTAAGCCACAAAATGTTAATCTACTACAATGATGTAAAGACCCACCTTTATAATGATGCAGATTACATCCAGCAATCTTAACTGTGTCTGTTTGGTGGTTTTTACAGGACAAATGTGGATAATAGAAACTTCCAGGGCATAGCTCTTCAGAAACCATTCATTACTTTTGACTGGTTTTATGATAAAACATGTCTGGTTTCATTCTTATTAATATTAATGCATTGAGGTTTTTACTGTGGTTGAACTCCTTGTCTGACTAGATATACTATCAGCTATAAAATGTCTGTTTCAACTGAAGTAAAACAGAACACAGTATAATATTCACACTCTTGTACATATGGCTTAGGGCTGTGATATTATACTATGTGGACCTGTTCTCTGGTCTGTGTTGGGTTTGCTGATCACAGAAAATGAAAAGTTGAATTCACTAAAAAGTAAGGTAGCAGAATAAAAGGAATGTCAGTTAGGGTTCCTATTTCCTGTGTCAATCCACCAATGCAACTGCAGCACAATGCTAAATCACCTCATTCACATGAATTACTAACATTCCAACTATGCCTCTCATTGTGCATTTTGGGTGTTAACAGATACATTTCCAGGTGAAGGCTGTTACTATCTTCCCACTGTGTCCCAGTCACTTTCTCAGTGCGAGGAACAGTGGCATAGGATAGGAGAATTAAGTGTAGAGAGGGGGTGGGAATTGATGGATTGGAGGTATCTGGCATGGCAGCTACTGGTGCTGGGAGACAGCAGTGCAAAGCAACCAAAAGGCAGTGGTGTCCATTTTATTGTTATACTTATATTTGTCTTTGATGCGTGTTTGAATGTATTATAGGACAGTGCTTAATTTAAATAAAATGTAAGGATCTAAGTGACCACGTTGACCCATTTGTTATTATTGCCTGCACTGAGAAGGGTTCAAACTCCTGAGAACACTGTCCTCTTGCACAATTTTCACAATTGTGTACTTTTATTGCTTTCTATTACATTGAGCCAAATCCATGTAAAAAAGGATATGTTATAAAAATGTGACAGATTAACACAAATGATGTTCTTTCAGCAAGTTTCATGTTGGATGTCATAGCAGAGGTACAGGTGGAGTTATTGTTGAATACCTGAAATATTTTATATAGCATTTGGCAATATGAGAAGGAATAAAGAACAAGCCTAAAGTTGAAAAAAAAGTTGCACAGGTAAGTACTATATAAAAACTACACTTACTGTACTTAGTATATCTGGCTGAAATTAACATAAAGGCCCCTCTTTCTCAAACTCTTACCTTCCTGAGGCGTGGAGACACTCAGGTTAAACCACCACCAGTCATTTCTCTCTAATGAGAGAGTAGCCCTCTGGTCTGGTAGGATTATGACGATTTTACCTTTATCTTTCATTATATTACTGATACATGATTGCTTTAATAGAGTAATCTTATAGCCAATTTCTGCACGACAGTAAGATAAATAACTACCTGATCTCGTTTGTTAACTGTTGGCTAGCACATCAAGAGAATTCCCCTCCTATTCATCAAATATCACCATGGGATCCTTTTTATCCACCTGGTTGGGCTGACAGATACTTAGATGAATACCTTAAACAAATAGTGGATTCTCCAACAGTTTGTCATTCCCTCATGTGGAGGTGCCAGTGTTGGACATAGGGTGGACAAAGTCAGAAGTCACACACACCACATTATAGCCCAACAGATTCATTTGGAATCACACAAGCTTTCGGAGTGCAGCCTCTTAGTCAGATACAATGACAGAGCATGGCACACAGACACAGAGTTTATAGGCAGAGAGATCGAGGGCAGAGAGATTAAAAGATCACACAATTGGTGTGAGGGGAGTGTCAGATAATAAGTCACTGCAGGTGACAAAGGGAGTTAGACAGTGTGTAAAGTGTTTATAAAGTCAATATCAGTGCTGTGCTGTCATGACAATCAGGCAGAGCGATGGGAATATACAAAAGGTGACATCTCAGGTCAGACACTGAATTGTAGGCGTGCGGCTTTGTTCAGAATCTGTCTCAGAGTTTTAACCTTGAATCAGGCTGGTTTTATTCTGAAAACTGGAATTTATAAGATGCCACACTGACTGACTGTGACTACAAGTTGTGTGTTTTTTGAACAAAATAGAAAGTATCTGCCAATAAACAAATATTTTGGATGATATAATTCACGCCATAGATTTATATCTGTGTACATGTGCTTGAGAGAGAGTGTGTTTGTGTGAAAGAGTGTGTGTGTGTGTGTGTGTGTGTGTGTGTGTGTGTGTGTGTGTGTGAGAAAGAGTGTAATAAGTAATTCCAAACTGTACAAACTAATTAAGGTAGAGAGATCATAACAATTTATCAAGGTGATGCTGTCAAAGTTTTTGAGAAGATTTTTGGCTCGGGTTGTATAGGAGGTTGTAGACTTGCTTGCTGAGCCGGTGTGTTTGATTGCAGACATTTTGTCACCCTGCTAGGTAACATCGTCAGTGCGCCTCCGGTGAAGCGTTGGTGTTCTGTCCTGCTTGTTATTCATATGCCTTGGTTTGCTGGGGTGTTGGCATCACTTCCGGTTTTGTTTTTCAGTGGTTTGTATATTGGGTCCAGTTAAATGTGTTGGTTGATGGAGTTCTGGTTGGAAAGCCAGGCCTCCGGGGATTCCTGGCGTGTCTCTGTTTGGATTGTGCTATTATAGATATGTTGTCCCAGTTGAATTTGTGTCCTTCTTTGTCCATGTATCCTGAGACAAGTGTGAACTGGTCATGTCTCTTGGTGGCTAATTGGTGTTTGTGTATCTTTATTGCCAGTTTTCTACCAGTTTGACCTTTGTAATATTTCTCACAGTCCTTGCATGGTATTTTGTATATAATGTTGACTTTATTGTTAACATGGAAACAAAGAAGACAGGAGCAGGAGGAGACCATTCGGCCCTTCAAGTCTGCTCCACCATTCTTCAGAAAATTTTTCTGAAGAAGGGTCTGGGCCCGAACCATCAGCCTTCCTGCTCCTCTGATGCTGCTTGGCCTGCTGTGTTCATCCAGCTCTACACCTTGTTATCTCACCTACAATTCAGTGTCTGACCTGAGATGTCACCTTTTGTATATTCCTATCGCTCTGCCTGATTGTCGTGACAGCACAGCACTGATATTGACTTTATAAACACTTTATACACTGTCTAACTCCCTTGGTCACCTGCAGTGACTTATTATCTGACATTCCACTCACACCAATTGTGTGATCTTTTGATCTCTCTGCCCTTGATGTCTTTGCGTATAACCTGTGGGTCTATGTGCCCTGCTTTCTCACTGCACCTGATGAAGGGACTGTGCTCTGAAAGCTTGTGTCTTTCCAAATAAACCTATTGGGCTATAACGTGGTGTTATGTAACTTCTGACTTTGTCACTCCCTCAGGCTGAGTATCGCATTGTAGTTGCAGGCAATATTACATGCTCGTGTATCCAGTGTGTGTTTTGAAGCCACAATTTTTTGTGGTTTAGAGACACAGTTACTATCACTGAACGAACCTACTGCTGAAGGATTTGGAAACCCATTCCATTATATAAGCTATGAAAAATTCCACAATCTATATCACTTATATATCTAATTCTCAGAACAAGTTCAACTTTTATTATTCCTTCCATACAGTGTAATCAATTGCCCAAGGAGGTATTTTCCAAAAACAGCCATTAATTGCTGTAGAATGATTGATAGCAACCTCAAGACATTAGATCATGTAGACACACTGCTGGCTCCTGGATTAAATTGTACAGAAACTAAGGACAATGTCACTTGCTTTTGCATTACTTTATTTTGCAGTGCAGAGTAGATACTTTATGGCCAGAAACCACATAAATCACTGGTTAAAACAAAAATATTTGTAAAATAGAGACTCAAGTTTTCTGATGTGCATTAGCTGTATCTTCTTGTGACCATGATTCCAAAGCAATAAGAAGCTGGACTCAGAAATGGAAAGTGCTCATTTTTAAAATTGCAATCTGGGATAACAAATATCTCGTCAATATGTGGAATGGACTCCTGGCTACAACAGTTAATGTTATGGTAATTAACATGTTTGAAAGTGAGCATGAAGAATTCCTGACTAGGAATGTGAACACTACTTATGGAAGGAAACAGGCTGTCTGGCCTGATGTTTTACTGGTGCTGTTTTCTCCACATGAACCATCTAGTCTAATAACATTATCCTGTTTGTTTCCTATTCTTTTTTAACAGTTTAAATAACTATCAAATTCCATTTTAAAAAGAATCTCCAAACCCTGTTTTTAAATGAGGAACCAGCTAGTGCTGCTGGAGTCGTCTGATGCAAATAAAAACTGGTCCAGAACACTGAAACCATCTGCCACACCTTACTGTTAGTCAGACTGAGATTAGTTAATTCAACGCAGACCAGGAGTCAAATCTAGGGGAGGTTCCAGCTTGATCTATCAGGCAGACTTGTTTTCTTATGTTCCTAGTAATGCCATTAAATTCAGTCAGGTCCAGCATTGACAAAACTGCAAGCATTGCAATTAAATTTATCAACCTTCAAAGTGAAAAGGTGAAATGCATTGACTATGGAAGGGAAACAAGAAGAAAACTTGCATATAACTTCAGGCAACTGTAGTTAAGTGTTTCCTACTACTGGAAATAAGAAAAAACAAAATTTGCATTAAAAAGACTTTTCACAGCCTCAGGATGTCTCAAACGTGTTTGCTACTAATTAAATACTTTTGAATTGCATTTCCTGTTGCAATGTGAATAAAACTGAGGGGCTAAGTGGATGTCAAAAATCATGTCAGATGAATAATAAATTTTATATCTTAACTGTACATATATTATCAAATTGAAATATTATTTAATGTGTACTAAAGAACTTTCTTTTCTTTTAGGGTTTTTGAGTAGTTAAAGGTCGTGCCAACATCTGAAGGATAAAAAATTAAATCGAATTAAGTAAATACTGAGATTCTCAATTCTCCTTCCTATACATTACTTGCACCTATATTTTGTTCACATTTTGGTCATCTGTTTCAGCTGTTTAAGTAAAAACAATTTGAGATTTACACTGACATAATTCAACAAAGTTAGGAAATCAGATCAAAAAACAGCATGGCATAATTTATAATGACAGAAACTGGTGAAAAAATAAGACAGGAAACGATTAGATCTGGAAGGTGTTGTTTCAAAATTCATGTTAAGAATAGTTGTCTATAGCGCAGCTGCTGAAATCTCTCTGACATGAATTTCTACTTTGAGTTTTAATTCTTCCTTCTTTTCAGTTTTGTTCTGGGCCCAATGACCTGGTAAGAAAAGCCTCTGTAGCTAAACATTCACATTTCTATAGAACAAAATGTTCTGACAAACGTTGAAAACAGAAAATAAACAGGGATCTGGAGGAAACATGTATCACAGTGGTTTAGATTTTAGCTGTTTTCAATATGGAAAAGTTAACAAAAGGCAAGTCAATATTGATATGCAAATATTTAAGAAAACATAAAAAGTCACAACAAACAAAAACTGAAATTGCTGGAGAAACACAGCAAGTATGAGATGCTGTTAGATCGGCTGAGTTTCTCCAGAGATTTCTGTTTTTGTTTGTTTCAGATTTCCAGCATCCTCTTTTAAAAAGCCATATGTTGGGCAAGGTTAACATTTATGCTTGCAGTCAGAATGTGTATATTATCTTTCCTACCAGCAATCTCTATCTTCCTGTGAAAGATTTTGCAGTTGGAATTTTTAGGAGAAACACACTTTCAATTTTATTTTTGCTTCAAAACTAAATTAGGAGAGGAAATGTATTCTTTTGTCAGGTGCACCATGCTAGATAAGGGATAAAGGCTACTAAGTGAGCAGTATGTCCTATTACTCACTCTCTTCCTTACAAACAGTACAAACATTACACATATGATAGGCTGATGACCAGGTTTGGCACTGAATCAGATCCAGATTGACAATCTTGTTACTGATTTTTTTTATTTGTTAAACAGAGTCAAGGCAGATAAGGAAGGATGATTAACTTACTTAAAGTTACTCAAGTAAACATTTCAGGCTGGATTTTCTGAGGAGTGGTGTCAGGACTCCTTCAGAAATGTGAAGCCATACTTACAGTTACAGTTTGACAGTGCAGAACAGTCAAGGTAGGCAAATCCTGCCCCCCTTTTCCTAGAAATGGGTTGCCATATTCTGAGCTTTAAAGAGCCAGCATCAAGACAGCCACTTTGACAGCTGTTGTAAAAGGCTAAGGAAATAAGTTAGGTGTGAGGTCAGTGGACCAGGTAAGTTGGCTGACAGGTGGGTAGAGATCCACATAGGTGGTTGATAAGGTGGTGCTGGATGTTGTGTCAAGTCAGCAACAGGTAGGATGCCAGGTGGCAAGGGGGCCAAATAAGTATTTAGATAGGCTGAGGTGGGTGGGGTTGAGGGAGGGATGTATTAGTTCTTGGGAGATTGGGTCCCACGTCATTGCAGTCATTTTCTATGGGGTGCCAAGTCCAGCAGCAGGGGAGGCGGGGGGTGTTCAGGTTCTAGTGGCAGGGAGGGGGGAAGAGGGGATGTTGGCTCCGGTGGTAAAGAGGATGTATCATGACCTTGGATTGAGAGGTATTGTCAGACCAAGTCCCAGCAAGTGGTGTGTCACATCTGGGGGCTTGCAGGGGAAAGTTTTGGATGCCAGGGAAAAGAGGGGATGTTTAGTCAAGGTCTGAGTCATGTAAGGGGCCTGGGGGAAGTGTTTTTTGGGGTCTGTGATGTATTTGATAGTTATCACTTCCTGAATAACTATTTAGTTAACTGTAGTAAAACCTTCTGACTGCTCCAGTTTAAATAGATACTTTTTGAAGATCCCAGGCTTAGGGGAAATTGCCCATTGGAATCTTCATTTTCCCAGGCAATTCGCTCAGAGCCTGCCAAAGTCGGGATTCTGGAGGGTCCCCATACGTGACTTCCCACTATACTGGAAAAATGACTGTCTGGTCATTAGGAAATCCACTCATTCTGAAAGATGTTGCTTTTAAATGACATTTTTGTCATCTCTATATAAGTTTTTCAGGGATGTGCATCTATAATGACCACCACCAAATTCAGACCGTATCCCACTTAAAATAACTATCAATGACACAACTTTGAAGGCTGAGATAATTTAGTCTCAGAAGAACAATCTCTAACAATGTCTGCATTGACATTGAGGTGACAACTGAACAGGGCCAGAATTTGTTTGCACAAGAATGGGATTGACTTTTACATGGTAATAATTTTGAGGGGTTTACTTTCAATAACCAAATCTCATGGCTCACATAACTAGCAAGGAGCCATGCTGGGCTTTCAGTTCTCTTAGTTCCAAATGTTCAAGGTTCACAAAGAAATGAACTGGAGCAACTAGGAAACTAAAAAGTAAATTTTTAATAATCCTTTTATTTTTCTATGGGGTCATAGAAATGTTCATGAGACATCAGTAAACTTAGATCCATTTCTGGGAAAGTTTGATATGCTCACAGCTCCCACACACAATGCAAATTACCTCTTCATATTGTTAATTGTTAATGATAATCTTACTTTTGTTATTTCAATGAGAAATTAAAAGTAATCAAATTAAAGGTCCCCGATATCTCCATGGGCAACTTGTACTCTGTGTTCTCTCACTGATCAAAAACCTCCTATTTCAAATCTTAATCTCTGCTGTGTTACTCTGAAAACAGAGTGGATTGAGTTGGAGAGCAGTATTCCTGAAAAGTTGGAGGTTGACTTTTACATGAGATTGCTTATTACTCAAATTTATACTATATTAAGTAAATATAATGTCACAGCCAATTTTCATGACAGAGATATGTAAAGACAAGCACAAAGACTGCCAGCCACATGGAAATTTGTTTGGTAAACTTTTCTTTGAAGTGTGCTGCTTGGCTCAGTTGCTGGACTGTTAGTTTGTAATACAGGGTAATGCCAATAGTGCGAGTTCCATTCCTGTACCAGCTGAAGTCACCATGAAAGCCCTACCTTCTCAACCTCACTCAGAGATACAGTGACTCTCAGTTTAAACTCACCGCCAGTCATCTCTCTCTTATGAGAGAGCAAACAATGGTCCTCAGGGACTATGGTGACTTTCATGTAGTTTGCAAAAACATGAGCATTATCTTATGCCAGATATTGAGTTATTTCTTATTTCCACATAGAGCGATAGAAATGTACAGCATGGAAGCAGACTATTCGGTCCAACTTGTCCATGCCGACCAGACATCTGAAATTAATCTAGTCCCATTTGCCAGCATTTGGTCCATATCCCTCTAAATCCTTCCTATTCATTTACCCATCTGGATGCCTTTTAAATGTTGCAATTGTACCCACCTCCACCACTTCCTCTGGCAGTTCATTCCATACATACGCTAACCTCTCCATTCTTTCCTGAATAAAAAAAAAACTCACCTATCCAAGTTCTCTGAGATAGTAGGAACTGCAGATGCTGGAGAATCTGAGATAACAAGGCGTAGAACTGGATGAACACAGCAGGCCAAGCAGCATCAGAGGAGCAGGAAAGCTGACGTTTTGGGCCTAGAGCCTTCTTCAGAAATGGGGGAGGGGAAGGGGATTCTGAAATAAATAGGGAGAAAGGGGGAGGCGGACAGAATATGGATAAAGGAGAAGACAGGTGGAGAGGAGACAGACAGGTCAAAGAGGCAGGGATGGAGCCAGTAAAGGTGAGCGTAGGTGGGGAGTTAGGGAGGGGATAGGTCAGTCCAGGGAGGACGAACAGGTCAAGGGGGCGGGATGAGGCTAGTAGGTAGGAGATGGGGGTGGGACTTGAGGTGGGAGGAAGGGATGGGTGGGAGGAAGGACAGGTTAGGGAGGCGGGGACGAGCTGGGCTGGTTTTGGGATGCGGTAGAGGGAGGGGAGATTTTGAAGCTTGTGAAGTCGACATTGATACCATTGAGCTGCAGGGTTCCCAAGTGGAATATGAGGTGCTGTTCCTGCAACCTTCGGGTGGCATCGTTGTGGCATTGCAGGAGGCCCAGGATGGACATGTCGTGTGAGGAATGGGAGGGGGGAGTTGAAATGGCTCGCGACTGGGAGGTGCAGTTGTTTGTTGCGAACTGAGTGTAGGTGTTCCGCAAAGTGGCCCCCAAGCATCCGCTTGGTTTCTCCGATGTAGAGGAGGCCACATCTGGAACATCGGATACAGTATACCACATTAGCAGATGTGCAGGTGACCATCTGCTTGATGGACTTCACAAGCTTCAAAATCTCCCCTCCCCCTACCACATCCCAAAACTGGCCCAGCTTGGCCCTGCCTCCCTAACCTGTCCTTCCTCCCACCTATCCGCTCCTCCCACCTCAAGTCCCACCCACACCTCCTTCCTACTAGCCTCATCCCGCCCCCTTGACCTGTCCGTCCTCCCTGGACTGACCTATCCCCTCCCTAACTCCCCACCTACACTCACCTTTACTGGCTCCACACCTGCCTCTTTGACTTGTCTGTCTCCTCTCCACCTATCTTCTCCTCTATCCATATTCTGTCCGCCTCCCCCTCTCTCCCTATTTATTTCAGAATCCCCTTCCCCTCCCCCATTTCTGAAGAAGGGTCTAGGCCCGAAACGTCAGCCTTCCTGCTCCTCTGATGCTGCTTGGCCTGCTGTGTTCATCCAGCTCTACACCTTGTTATCCAAGTTCTCTCTTCCCTGTATGTATTTCTCACCAATAGTTAATGTTTCCCAAATGTCACTTTCAGTCATCATGTGCTGCTATGCTTTCAGCTACAAAAGATGATGAACACATAGCAAACAATTTATTTCAATTGATTGTTTTACATGGTGCATCTTCGTTGAAGACCGTGAAGGGCAATCCTTGAGAGGCCGGTGCTGCCGAAAGAACTACACTTGAACCTACAAAGATATTGTGGGCTTCTGTTTTTGGAATAGTCACCTGTTGCCACAACTGTTTGCTGTGATGATTCCACAGTAGGCATTGTGATTTCCCCCCGTTACATATTGATAACTCTCAAGTGCAAAGTGATGTTTACGGTTTTCCTGTCACAATTGAAAGGTGCTTTGTTTCCCCATTGTTTGTCTAACCCTGGCTATTTCGCCATACAGAAGGGGCTTGGGTACACGACTGTCTTTAGTTGTGCAGATCTTCCTGATGCACCAAAGACACCTTTGTCTAGTGCCAACACACTTTGGAGCCCTGCATTTGAGAGGACTGCCACATTTGTGATTTAGTCTTGCCGTATACACACAAAGTGTGTCATAGTCACCAAAGGTGGAATTTAATAAAATTCATTTCTTGTTAGCTGTAACTCATTGAATCGTAGAATTTTACACAAAGAAGGAGACCATTCTGCCCATTGTGTCTGTACTGATTCCCAAAAGAGCTACCCAGATTGTTCTATTCTCCACCCCTATCGCCACAGCTCTTTAAATTCATCGATTTCAAATATATATCCAGATCTGTTTTGAAATCACCTCGAGAATCAGCCTCCACCACTCTCCCAGGCAGTGCTTTCCAAGTCCTAACAACTCTCTGAGTAAAGAAGTTTCTCCTCATCTCACTTCTAGCTCTCTTGCTGACAGTCATGAAATTGTGACCCCTAGTTACTCACATGCAACTAGTGGAAACTGAATATTCTTCTTTACCCTGTCAAAATTGTTCATAATTTTGAACATTTCAATAAGCTCACCTCATAAACTTCTCTGACCCAAGGAGAATAAGCCCAATTTCTCTAATCTTTCCTTGTACCTAAAATTCCTCATTCCTCGTTTCAATCTAGTAAATCTCCTGTGCACTGTCTCCAGACGTTTAAAATCTTTCATTAACTAAGGTGCCCAGAACTGAACACAATACTCTAAATGTTGTCTGACCAATAATTTGTAGAAGTGTGGCATCATTTCCTTGCTTTTATAGTCTATG
The DNA here is from genome assembly GCF_021869965.1 of Rhincodon typus. Classification (NCBI taxonomy): domain Eukaryota; kingdom Metazoa; phylum Chordata; class Chondrichthyes; order Orectolobiformes; family Rhincodontidae; genus Rhincodon; species Rhincodon typus. The sequence continues at coordinate 36,636,616 of NC_063350.1, forward strand.
CCTCTATTTATAAACCCAAGGATCCTATAATGCTCCTTCACAAATGTTCAATTTGCGTGGCCATCTTCAGAGAATTATGCACTTGAACTCTTAGATCCCTTTGCTCCTGTACCCCACTCAAAGTTGTACCATTGAGTCTGTATTGTCTGTCCATGTTTCTTCTACCATAATGCATTACCTCACATTTGTCGGCATTGAAATTCATTTGCCAGGTGTCTGTCCATTTGGCCAACTTGTTAATGTCGCTCTGAAATTGTCAGCATCATTTTCACAATTCACTATTCTCCCTAATTTAGTATTATCTTCAAATTTAGAGATTTTGCTCTCAACACCCATCTACAAATTAATTATATAATTCAGAAAAAGCAATGGTCCCAACACCAATCCCTGATGAGCACCATTTTCAACATGTCTCCAGTCTGAGAAATGCCCATCTATACTTAACCTCTGTTCTTATCTTTTAGCGAACTTTTAATCCATGCTGCCAAGGACCCATCAATCCCAAACATTTCTACTTTACTAATCAACCTGCCATATGGCTCTGTATCAAATGCTTTCTGAAAGTCCAAATATACAACTCCCATAGCACTACCCTCGTCCACTTCCTGTGTTACCTTGTCAAAGAACTCAACTAAATTTGTCACACATAACCTGCTGCTGACAGAGCTATGTTGACTGTCCAGTATTAACTTATTTTTCTATAAGTATGTTTTTATTTTATCCTGTATAATGGCCTCCATCTTTTTTCCCACTTTTGATGTCAACTAACAGGTCTGTAGTTTCCTGGTTTGTCCTTTGTCCCTTTCTTAAAAAATGGCATTGTTTTTTCAATCCTCCAATCCCCAGGGACTAATCCTGCGTTCAGAGAATCCTGGAAAATTTCTGTCAACAGCTCCATGATTTGCTCCCTTACCTCTCTCAGCAATCTAGGATGCATCCCATCCGGGCCTGGTGACTTCTCTATCTAGATTGCTTCCAGCTTATCTAACACCCCGTTTCTTTGTCTATGACTATCCTGCTCAGTTACTCAACACCCAGATTTTCAACTGGACCATTGTTGCCATCTTCTAATTAGGTATAGACAAAATCAAAGTATTTATTTAGAAGTCTGCAATAGCCTTTGCTTCAGTGAGCAGTTTTTCCTGCTTATTCCTTATGGGGCTCACTCCATCCTTCACTAATCTTTTACCATTAATATGTTTGAATGACAATTTACTATTTATTTTAGCGCAGCCAGTCATCCTTTCATCATGCTTCCTTTTAGCCTTGCTTATTCAGCTCTTAGCCTTTCTCCTGCATTTGAGATACACTTCCTGATTTTCATTGCTATTATTATTCTCGTATGCATCATATACTATCATTTTCCTCCTTATTTTTTATCAACTCATTCATGTTTTATAGCCTTACAGCAGGGTTCTGAGAACATAGACCTTACAATCCATTGTCTTGGTCCCTACGGGTAAGTTGGGTGATATCCCCTGTGAATTTGGCAATTTGGCCAAAGATATTCAATCACCTTCCATATCTCAATACAAGCAGATTATGTGATATGAGGACACAACAATTAAACACAATCCCATTGTTAATCCATCGTCTCCACGTGCTCACCACTGTTAGAGGTACTTTTGTAGGCACAGGAACCCTCAAAACTTCTCTGTGGCTAATCTAAGATCCTGGTGTATTGGTCCTGGTGTGAGATACTGCTCATATATCTAAGCAATCTTTTTCAGGATGTGTGCACTGAACAATAAGGGTTTAAATGAGCACTTTTCATGCAAACAGTGGGCTTTAAAATTTTACCCTGTAAGATACATCTCTTAATATTGTGTGCTGCTCAATATGATAATTTGTTTTATTTTTAAATGTTCAGTACTATTTATATTAATGAAAATAATTGTAAAGTTTTAAGTTTATTACAAAAGATATCAAATATAGAAATGTTACATATGCAAGATGTTTCATGAGGCTAGGTAATGATATAGCTTACGTGTTCAAAAAAAGTATTGAGAACATCTCATCATTTACAAAAGTAGTAAAGTGGAGAGTCATAAAGTGTTTATGTTGGTTGTATGAAAATAACAGTCAATAAAGAATACACTTGTAATAATAATCATCTAATATTCCTTATATCTAATGAGGCACTTTACAAAAAAGCTAATTTATCTAACTGCTCAGTGAGTAATACTTAAGCAGTGAAAATTAAGAAAAGCCTATTTCCACACAATTGCCTACATATTCCTTTTCTTGGTCATTTATTTAATACTGTAATAAATACTTCAATCCAAAAAAATTAAAAGATTCAGTCACCTTTTTTTTGTTTCAACTGTGATTCTTACTTTAAGATAAAGTTACATTTGGAGCAGAGAAATGACTTGATAAGTTTACCAGAGAAGCATCTGAATATATACACAAATGTAAGAGATAGGAGCAGATGTAGGCTGTTTGGCCCCTTGAGCCTGCTCTACCATTTAACAAAATCATTGCTGATCTGATTGTATCCATAACTCTATATTCTTGGTTACTCCCCATACCCTTTCACTTCATTGCTTAACAACAATCTATCCAACTCTGCCTTTAACATGTTCTAAGACTCTGCTTCAACTGCCTTTTGAGGAATAGAGCTCCAAAGACTCACAACCATCGAACAGAGAAAAAAATTATCCTCATCTCTGTCATTGATATATGTGAAGTTTAAACCAAATGCTGCATATTTTGGCTCCTGTATCATTTTGAAGAGGGTGAGGGCATTGACACCCTGTAATAAATAAAGTTACTGTAAAGAGAAAGAAAGTGCTTAAATCCAGCAAATAGATAAGTTTGGAGAAATTGCTTGCTCCACAATTACTGTCCCTTTGTTACGCTCGCTAATGTTAGTTCTTGAATTCAATACTTAGCTTCCAATTGCATTGCTCACTCACAGTTAAAATTCTACACAAATTCTTCATAATTAGTCTTTAGCAAAGCTTTAATAAGCAAAACATTGGCTTTTAAAACAAACATGAACTTGGGTCTGGTGGAATATTAATAAGAGGAAGGGGATTAATTAGAAATAAAAAGGGAAATAATGAGAACTGAGATTAATTAAGTTAAAATCGGACAGACAGTACTCCCTTCAACAAAACCAATCTGGCATCATCCTGTGGAGAAATCCCACGATCTTGTCTGCCACCAAAGGCTTAGCTTATCTATAACTGTCCACTGTTTAAAATAAACAGTGAAAAATAGAACTTCATGTAATTTGTGCAGGATCTGTAGTTTATCTTGAGCATTTCCAGTTTGCAAAAGGATGTTACTGGCATCTTAGAACATTTGAGTTGCACATTTTGTTTCGATTATAATTCTGCAGATGTCGGGCTGATATATGGTTTTCAGGCTGTTCTGTAGCTCTGCTTTTCTTCCTGTGTTTTTTTCTTCCCTCATCTTTTGAAGGCAGTGACTCATGCTAGAGCAAAGTTTCACAGGGGCTGGCAGTTTGCAGTATCATTTCCCAAGTGGTTGCTCTTCACATATAAGCTTGTGTAGCCATTTTCATAACTAGGCAGACAAGTGCACATCATACCACATAGACAAAGATGTACTTTTTTTCATTATCTCAGAGTCAATGAAAGCTTGTGCTATAATATTGTTAGTAAAATCAATAAAGTGCAAAACAAAATCTCAAATCAATTGTTCTAAACCATTTAAAATTAAGAGAGAGAGAGAGACGAAATTCTATTGTCAAAATGGTCCAAAAGCTGAACTGAAGCTTCATTTACAAACATGCTTGAATCCCCAAATGAAATTTGTATTGAAGGAACGTCTGAAGCATACTTTCAGGATACAGACAACAGATGTGACCGTGGGAGTCCTGCATATGAATGATACTCAACAGAGTTGAGCTGTAAGCTGCTGAAGTAAGCTACACATGGCAGAGAATGTGATAAGACTCCAGGTCAAATAACTGAGCAGCTTGTGAGCTGTAGAAAGTTCTGCTGGGGGCAATTTTCATGTACAGCCATGCTCATACAGAAAACTACCAGTATAAGACTAAAGGTACGCACGGCCCACCCAATAGGACCTTTGAGTAGGATTCAAAGGGGCAACTAATGCAAACCAAACAGATGGCACCGTTATTTAAACATTGGGCTCCTATGCCGGTTGTAGGAATCAAAAGCAGATTTTGATTACAAATGGACAAAATGCACTAAATGTCATGTGACCCCATGTAGGACCCAGTAAAGAAGCCTAAAAAAAACTCCGTGTTACTGGTAGCTTATTAATTGCAATCAATTATACCCAGATAATGAAAATACCTCAGGCATTTTACTGCTTTTATTGTATAAGGTAATGGTTCTGAAAGTGTTAAAGTTGAAGACTACATTCAGCTCTACTCGATCTGATGATGTCACTTAGGCTTGGGTGGGAAAATCAGGAGAATAACTCTATCTATGTGTCGCAATAATCCTAGTGACAATTTCTAAATTGCCGTCATGCAATAATCTACCTTTTGTTAATATAAGAGACTTTTCTTGTTAGGACTCACAAGTGATTGTTCCTCTGTCACTGTAAATTTAATGAACCCTTAGACACAATGAAGGAAAGAGGACTGGTGGTAGCATCCTGCCACTTACAAATATCACATGGTGGCATTTGTATAATTGTTGCTTAATACCACAATATACAGCAGTGAAACAATCAGTTGGACCCTGAAGAAGCAATTTCTGGAAGACCAAGTGAGTTTACAGTTTTTCAGATTTTACCACTTTACAAAATACTCAAAGAGTAAGTCAGCAGCTACGAGTGCTTGAACATATGAGCAATCAGCAGGAACTTATGGAAAGATCAAGGGAGAAACAGCCCAACAGGCTAAAGATTTTATTTTAGGCTTGATAAGATGCACAGAAGAAACAGTGTGGGCTATGAAGAGCTGAAGGATTAGTCATACCTAACAGTTATAGATTCCATTGGGAAGGGAAGATATACAGGAGCATTCCCAGCTAGAGTTTCGGCTCAGAAACAAACATGTTGGAGCTCCATTAAGTAAAGTTAAAATTCCTTTGAGACAGGAGAAAAGAACTTTAAATTAATGGTACAAAAATGAGCTGAAGTAAAGATGTTAAAAGAAAAGAATCTAAAGTTCATAAGGAGTATTATCACTAGAGTGAGCTGATATCATCAGTCAAGGCTTCAGTGAGGAAAGCAGAGTCCAAAGAATAACCTTATACGACATTGTAGCACCAGGAATTTTGCAAAGCAGAATTACAGTGGCAAAAAGGACAATTAAAAAAATCTAAGGAAAGTCTAAGAGAATAATAGAGTTACAAGACTTTTGAAGCCCTGATAAGAGGAGAGAACAATAGTTTAAAAATGGCTCTGGTGGGAAAAAACATTATTAAAGCTACAAGCATAAGGTTTGTTTGAGGAAAGGTGGAAAATGACATGCATTATATATTAGGCCAATAAAAATTGGGAAAGCATCCATTTTACCTGCAAAAGAGAAGGAAACCTTCATTTTTGCCACAAAAACATGGAAAAACACCAGTAAGCAGAACAATTTAACAGAATTAAACATTTTGAAAGTTGAAAAATGACAGTATTGTTATACTTCGTGGTTTAAAACTTTTAAGACAAAAACAAAAGAAGCAACATTGGTACTTACACAAGTCATAGTCCTCATGGGAAAGTGATTACAGCAGCACAGTTTAAAAGCTTTAAAGTAAGAAGAATAGATCATGACATTCGGAAGACATGGCAGGAGAAATAAAACTATCTGCAAAATTTACTATCAGGAATGCACCAGTTTTACCCACAGAATTAGACATTTAGACAAAGCAGTTCTTAAGCCACTTAATAGTTTGAAACTTAAATAATAAATCACAAGCTGAACAAGGCACAATAATTTTCAATGAAATCTACAGCTAATGATGCTATAAATCACCAAAACATAAAAGAAGGATCATATAATTTTGAAGAAGGCCTATAGATGTTTGACAACACTTTAATCTGGGAACAAATAAGATTCTTAGAAAGTGAAAGATTAGTGGGGACCTGTGATGATAAGGCTTTGAAATCAGAATTACTAGAGATGGCTTTGGAGAGATTGTGCTAGAAACAGAAATCAAGAAGAACCACCATCAAATCCTGAGAAAAGAAGGGTAACCACATCATATGAGAGCAACAGAATGTATTCACTTCATAAGGTGTGAACACTCTGAACAATATTTGATGAACCAACACAAAAAAGAAGATTATACTAAGCAGATACTAGGCATGGAATCTTGCCAGCTCCCGAACAATGTTGGCATTGGCAAATCAGTTGGGAAAATCAGGTGGGTTCATTGGAAATGAGATTCTTGGCATTGAGAGCAAAGTTCAATTCTCCAATCAAGTGTTGGATGGAGGGATGAGCATCTCATTAGTGAATAGTGAGAGGCACATTTGTGCCTATTTTCATGCATTAATGTATGATTATTAATTAATCTTATCTCTTTAATATGCAGTTTCCCATTCTCCCACCCACCTTTAAAAAACTATACATCAATAATTCCTGACATGATGTTCAGAGCAGTTGCCTGGTGACTCCAGTTGCTGCATGCTCCTCCTGGTCTCCATCAGTCAGACAGTAATTATCAACATCTCAGGGTATATTCCATAGGAAGCAAGCACCCATTTCCCATCCACTAATGTTAGAGTTGGATTTGTATCTGCCTCTCCACTGTCACATTTTCAATCCAGTTACAATACAATTCTAAACTATATGCTGCATTTTGGAGAACACCGGACTTTTCATTGGAAAGTTGTTGCCAGGATACTTTGCACACAAGGTCAGACACCCATTTCATGAACTCAACCATGGTGCATATCAGGATTCCTCACTTACTCTTTTAGTATGCTTCCACTGTACGCTTACCTCAATGTTCACAGCGAGTCTGCCTTGCCCTGCCTTGCCTCTCGCCTGTTTTTCCCTGAACTATAGCTGACAGGCTCAGAGTATTTCTGTCTTGCTTTGCTCTTCAATGCAGATACAAAGCCAAGCTGGTTGTTCAGCAGTATGCTAGTCAAGTTCACACCTGCACCATTTGCCAATAGCTGACAGGCAAACACTCTGCCTGTGCTCCAATCAAATTCCCATGTCTCAAGAGACTAACAGGAGTAGTCCTTAATCAAGTCAACGGACACAGCCTTTAATCAATGGGGTCACTGCAGAGTAAGTCAAGAGCAGTGTCTTTTATTAGTCTGGTGGCTGGGAAATGGTCAGTTCACCACATAGGATGGTCAAGGTCAGGGTGTCTGTATTGTTCCATTCTATGGAGCAGGCCATGGTCAATCCTACAGGTTGTGCAATTAGCCCTGGGATTCATGGCAATTCAGTCAAAGAGCAGTACAGAGATCCATCAGGGGACCAGTCACCCATCAGTAAAGACTATCCATCCATTTCAGTTGGAGAGGCACGGCCAGTCCAGGAGGTCAGCTCAACAGAAGTCGGAGGGATTGTCAGGGGCCATAGGGAAATCGAAGAAGTCAATTCTGGGAATTGAAGGCAGCATGCTGGGATGCAAAGGGGACAATAACTGTGCAGAGACTTTACATATCTTGCATTGAGAGGTCCATATCAACACGCAGATCACTTCATCAATAGAAAAGACTTCCATTCCATCAATGTTCAAATCATCTTTGATCTTTGGTACTACATCCTAGAAGTTTTCCGTCACATACACTGGAGACAGCCATGATGCCTATATTGTTTAATTCATATGTTCCTGCTTTGTTTGAAGAGCTGGATGGATTACGGGGATGGTCAATGAGAGACAAAGACTATCATCTGCAACCATGGCTGATACTCCATTGTGCAACCCCCAGACTGAGGACATGTAAATACAATGCTACCCATTCTTCCACCAGGACCATCATGAAGCAGACAGTAAGTCTGCTGAAGGTGACTTTCTGATGCTTGGACCATGTGGAGTTCCTCAAAAGGTGAGCAGTTCCTGTCTGTTCCAAAAGGCAAAGGCAGCTTCTGTTTGTTTGCTTATGTTTTCATAGGCTATTGCTGGATAAAGGTATATGTTTTTAACCATTTTGAAGGCTTTCTAGTCTGTAATGGTCGCATATTAAGCAATGAGAAGATGTTAAGTTACACTAGGCAACAGGGAATGACTACAAACTCTGAGATAAGGTTCTAAAATGGGATATTACTAAGGAAGAATAAGCTTTTAAAAAGTAATAGATTTACAAATGTGCACTTGTATTTACAATAAAGTGTTAGCTGTTCCACTGATGTGATGTGAGGAGTGTTTGTTTTTGGTTTCTCTCCCACTAGGGTGGTACTGTGACTCAGTGATTCGCACTGCTGCCTCTCAGCACAAGGCACCTGGGTTCAATTTCAGCCTCGGGCTACTGTCTGTGTGGAGTTTGCACATTCTCCCCTGTGTCTGCGTGGTTTCCTTCGGGTGCTCCGGTTTCCTCCCACATCCAAAGATGTGCAGGCTCGGTGGATTGGCTATGCTAAATTGCCCATAGTGTCTAGGGATGTGTAGGCTAATTGGGTTATCCATGGAAAATGCAGGGTTGGAGAGTAAGTGTGGACTTGTTGGGCCGAATGGCCTACTTCCACACTGTAGGAACTCTATGAAAACTACATGCATGGTGATGGGATAACAAGGTGTAGAGCTGGATGAACACAGCAGGCCAAGCTGCATCAGGCGATGGGCATGGTTTAACTGACCGTGCTTGTACTTGGTGCACAGCTGGGCTTTAAAAATGGCACTAGTACCAGAGGGTCTGGCAGTGAGAACTTCCATCTCTGGCAACAGGGAAGTTAGGAAAAGTGGGATAGTATAGGAACATTGTGCACATGCGATGAGGTGACTTTCAGAAGGGATTGTGCAAAATCTAGCTAGGATTCACAGAGAAAAGTTCTGCACAAAACTCATTAAAGTTATACATTTAACCAACTGCAGGTAAAATTTAGCCCGAAGAGAAAGGGTCGGTGTTGTAGAACAAAAAAGGCCTCACAAGTACAAGCAATGTCCACATTAAAAGACTGCTATAAAGTATGTACAGGAGTAGGCTGTAGTGTCAGTACAACAAAAAGTTAAATACCTATTCACACAAGTTAATGAGATAGATCCGTCTGCATTAGAAAAGATACCCGTTCATTTCTAGGTGGACATTGGTGACCCAAATTATTTGAGTTTGACAGAACTTATTTACATCAATGGTTAGCTCATTAATTTTAAGCTTGGTATGGGAGTAAGTGTCTGTTTTCTCAGATTAAGTACTATTGCTGAAGAAACAGAAGTTACAGGCAAATGAGATGAAACAACATAGTTGAGGCGGCAAAACTGTTGATATTAAAGGGTTGCTACAAACAACATCACAACAAAGAAAGTAAGAGAATTGAGATGCATGTGCAATTAATAATCAACATTTCTCACTTTTGAGACTGTATGTATGTGCTGATCTCAATATGTTTGAGGTAGCAGAAGGAGTTCAACTCGTTCCAAGAGACAGCAAACAGGTCAAGAGAAACAAAGTTATGCAAAGTCTATTTAAAGAGAAGGCAGTCAGAAAACACGTCCTCACCCTCAACAACTTCTCTTTCAATTCCTCCCACTTCCCACAGACAAAGGGGGTGGCCATGGGTACCCGCATGGGCCCAAGCTATGCCTGCCTCTTCTTAGGTTACCTGGAACAATCCCCCTTCTGTACCTACACTGGCCCTAAACCCCACCTCTTCCTCCATTACATTGATGACTGTATCGGCGCTGCCTCGTGCTCCTACGAGGAGATCGAACAGATCATCCACTTCACCAACACCTTCCACCCCAACCTTAAGTTCACCTGGACCATTTCCAATACCTCTCTCTCCTTCTTGGATCTCTCTGTCTCCATCTCGGGCACCCACCTAGAAACCGATGTCCGTTTCAAGCCCACCGACTCCCACAGCTACCTAGAATACACCTCCTCCCACCCACCTTCCTGCAAAAACATCATCCCCTATTCCCAATTCCTTCACCTCTGCCACATCTGCTCCCAGGATGAGGCATTCCACTCCCGTACATCTCAGATGTCCTTGTTTTTCAAGGACCGCAACTTCCCCCCCTCAGTGGTCGAGAACGGCCTCAACCGTGACTCCCGCATTTCCTGCAACTCATCCCTCACACCCCCTCCCCGCAATAACAACCAAAACAGAATCCCCCTCATCCTCACGTACCACCCCACCAACCTCCGGATCCAACGCATCATCCTCCGACACTTCCGCCAACTGCAATCCGACCCCACCACCAAAGACATTTTTTCCTCCCCACCCTTATCTTCTTCCCGGAGGGTCCACTCTCTCCGTGACTCCCTTGAGTGCTCCACACTCCCCTCCAGCCCCACCACACCCGGCACTTTTCCCTGCAACTGCAGGAAGTGCTACACCTGCCTCTACACCTCCCTCCTCACCCCCATCCCAGGCCCCAAGAAGACTTTCCACATCAAG
>NC_063350.1:36647180-36670279 GCF_021869965.1 Rhincodon typus
CTACCTACTAACCTCATCCCGCCCCCTTGACCTGTCCTTCCTCCCTGAACTGACCTATTTCCTCCCTACCTCCCCACTTACACTCACCTCTACTGGCTCCATCCCTGCCTGTTTGACCTGTCTGTCTCCTCTCCACCTATCTTCTCTCTATCCATCTTCTATCCGCCTCCCCCTCTCTCCCTATTTATTTCAGAACCCCCTTCCCCTCCCCCATTTCTGAAGAAGGGTCTAGGCCTGAAACGTCAGCTTTCCTGATCCTCTGATGCTGCTTGGCCTGCTGTGTTCATCCAGCTCTACACCTTGTTATCTCAGATTCTCCAGCATCTGCAGTTCCTGCTATCTCTGGTCCAGAAATCATTCATCATTATTGGCGGCCCCTCACAGATGAGGAAGACTCTCTCAGGGTGAGTCTGTGTGTGTAAAGTCAAGTGCGGCTTCTGCAGACTCTGCCACACTTGGGGCAGAAGTTGGTGGTGGGAAGGGGTGGATGGGGCATTGGTGTGGCAGCATGCTCCTTACAGTGGTCCAGAAATAAACTGATGTTGTCCAACTGTTTATGAGGCAACCAGTAGAAGATTCTGTTGGGCTTCTTAGACTCCATTGCAAAACCTAAAAAGAAGAAGAAACTATTGATATTACCGATGTTGGCATAAGATAATTATTTCATACTGTCAACAGAAAGATAAATCTGTGACTATACAAGAATGGTTGAAGTGTTTTCCGTCCCTAATATCATTGAAGATCTTAAAGATTTACCAGGATTTTGCCAGGAATGGAGAATTTAACATATGAAAATAGGATGGAAAGACAGGAACCTTTTACACTGGAGTGTAGGAGGTTGAGGGGTGACATTATTGAGGTTTATAAAATCAGGAGAGGTATAGATAAGGTGAATGACAAGGATATTTTCCCTTGGGTTGGGGAATACAAAACTAGGTGACAATTTTTAAAGGTGAGAGGAGAAAGATTCGCAAAGGACATGAGGGGCAACTTTTTTACACAAGACAGCAGTTCATGTGTGGAATGAACTGCCAGAGAAAGTGATGGATGCAGAACCAGTTAAAATGTTTAAGACGTTTTGCTAAGTACATGAATAAGAAAAGTTTGGAAGGATATTGGCCAGGTGCAGGCAAGTGAGACTAGTTTAGTTTGGGAACATGGTTGGTATGGACTGGTTGGACCGAAGGCTCTGTTTCCATGCTGTATGACTCTATGACTCTATGACTCTAAATCATAATAGCTTGTGAGCAGAGGCAAATACTGGCAATAAGAATGAACAGCACAACCCACTCGATCTCAATGAGGAACCATCAACAGATTTGATTCAGACAACAAAATCATGAGTAGAACAAACAGTTAATACAGATTTGAATTTGATGCTAGTTGATGAGATGATACAAGGTCAAAAGGAACATTTAATTCTTTGACTTCCAAAGCAGACTGATCGGCATCAATGACGGAGATAATGCTATGTAAGCAGCAAAGGTCCAGTTCCATGCCTGAGAATGGGAATATATCTGGTGCACCAGGAAAACAACAACCATGGAGGGTGAATAAAGATGTCCAACCTAATTCAGAAGCTGAAACCAAAAGTTTACACACTTCATTAAGATATATCAGCAGATTAAGAATAAAGATTTACTGACACAAAATGAAGATGAGCTGCAAACAACTCTCTAGAAGCATGACTAGTGTTTTCGGATTTAGGACAATGTCAAAAGAGAAAATTACCTGGTTCAGAAGTTCAGAAATATCAAAGGGAAAAATATTGTTCCCACCGAGCAGCCACCTCTGTTATGGAAATTCATGGGATTAAAGGGCCCCGAAGATGTTGTAATGGGGCGACTACCTGATTCAGCAGGGAAGAGATCCTCTGCAAAAGACAATCAGGCATTCAAGCATTCTCCAAGAAAGGAAATTAACCAAAAACCCAGGTTAACAGGATCAACATCCTCTGTGAAGGATTTCTAAGAAATCAGAGGTTCTCCAGTGGGGAGACAGTTTGCAGATCATACAAGGTCAAGATCAGAATCAAGGTCAACAATCCTCAAGCAAAAGACTTGCCAATCTTCCAGTATGAAGCGAACATGTTCTGAAAGAATTGTGAAATCTCCAGTTGAAGATGAATTTGTGAATTCAAAGACTTGAGGGATTTGGGATAGTAGTAAATATAATAATGTACATGAATGTACATGTGTTAACTGCAGGAAACCAAGCTTGGGGGAATGAATAAGGTTCAGAAATTGTTAACGTTAGAGTCTGTATTAGTTTTATTTACTCTGATGATGCGATCCAGTTTCGAGTAGAGAAATTGGGAGAATAGCTTTTGATCTTGAAGAGGACAGATTTGTCATCCATCTCTCCCAACAGATTAAGAATAATGTAGAACAGACTAATATAACTTGTCCTTAATTGTTATTATGCAGATAACTGTGTCTGGACTATTGCTGGAAAAGGACCCATTCTGTCAAATATTTTGGTCCTGCATTCATCAGAGTACTTTGCAAGAATACAAACATAATGGCATATCAGCATTTGTACAGCATGAGAGTGCTGTTCAGTCGGCAAGTTTAACATCAGGTAGATAGTGGGTGGACTGATTAGGTTGGGTTTTCCCTTGAATTTGATTCTTGTGAAGTGCCCTGATAATCAACCAACATAATGATGCCACCTGCTGTCTGCCTGATGTTAAACTTGCCAACCGACCACCACTCTGTCACGCAAGTATTGGTTTCCCGTTAAATTTGCATTCTTGAAAAATATCCTGATGAGTGCAAAATGAAAAAACTTTGTCAAAATGTGTTTTTTTATTCAGTATACTCAAATTTGTGCTACAAAAAGCTACATCTTGTTAAGACAAGGGCTTCTTCTTGATAAGGTTCACAAGTTGTATGTTTCTCTATCACTGTTAATAGAATAGGCCCACCTAGAAGAAAGAGGAGCGGTGGGAGTATCTTCCTACCCATGAATACTACAATTGCCAATGGGTTGGTAATTATTCCACCCACCTGCTGGTTTGAATTATATTTACTAATTGCACCCCATGTGCTTATTTTATAATAGTTAAATGTAGGTGATACATTAAGTCGATGTGTCATTTGGCTTGACTCTAATTTTTAAAGGTTTGAAAACTTATTGGTAGCTGTTTTTATTTTTAAGGGGCCAAGACTTGAATCCCCACTAACTTTAACAAAACTCATACATTGCTAAAGAGGCTATTGAAGTGAATAACTTCGTAACCATTTCTCCCAGAATGTCATGCAAAATTCAGTCACAATTCATGTTTGGGATCACATAGGGAAGGATTTTCCATTGAGTTTAATAAAGTCAGAAAATTTTAGCTTCTTAAATGGAACCAATAGGGTGCATTTTCCAGTCATCAAGATGATTAGTGCTGGCATTAGCAGGCAAACAAGAGCCAGGAAATCAGGCAGGATCCATATTGTTGAATCCTTGCCGGAATGGTGCATCACCAAATCTTCCAGTTGGCTTATCAGAATCATGGAATTTGCAATATAGGATCCCATGTGGCCCACTGTGCCAACACTTCTACCAGTGCTGCCTCACCAACTATAGCTTCCCATCCTAATTTCCCTGGCCTTTCCCTGTAACCTCTAGTATTCTTCCTTTTTGATGAATAACCACGTTACTTTTGGATAGCTTGGACTTCAAGCTCACATTCTGAACATTGAAAGACAGGCATATTATGAAATGTTCTATATTGTTGGAATTTTCTTTTCTACAATTTAAATACTTAAAATGAGTATTAAATTATGCAGCGTTTTCCATTTTAGAATTCATTAAAGGCTGAAAAAAGAATGAAAGGAAGATGTGAAATAGATGTTAAGCAAAATACAGCTGATGTTGGACTCTGAAATTGAAACAAAAGTTGATGAAAATAGACTGCAGCTCTTGCGTCATCTATAAAGAGAGAAATTTCAAGTCAAATATAACTTTACGTGGAAATCAGGAGATGAAATGAGGCAGACATACACGTTCCTAGCAAAGCTGTCAGCATTTGCTTGTAGGTAGCTCTCTTCTATAAGAGTCAGAAGATTGTGCATTCAATATTGGCCATCCAGAAACCGTTTCTTTTTTGGCTGACATTTGAGGACATACATTATGTATTAAATATTAGGTTTCTCCTCTGAGCTTGGTGTAAAACATTTTACGATCCTACTTGAAGAAGAACAGCAGGGATTTTCCTTCGCTATAGCGATATTTATCTCATCACTAAAATTTGGATTCTGTAGTTATTATTTGTATTTAGAAATCTGTGAGCAAATTCGTTGTTGTTTTTTTAAAATACCACAACATTTGTACTATATTGACAGAAAATCATGGCCGTCTCTCTCCTCAGCTTGTCAAAGGTGCTTTATGGATGTAAATCTTTCTTTCTTAGCTCTGAGACGCAACTTCCAAGGAATCTTTCAGGAAATCTGCATTTTCTGAATTCATGTTGTCAAGGAGGCAATAATAGAACAGTACAAGCTGCTGCATTTTGACAGTGGCCATGGGAGCAACAAGTATAGCAGCAGGGGTAATTAGCAGTGATATGCAATAGATTTATCCATTGATGCATGGTAAAAATTGCAACCGATCCAAATTTGAATGGTCAGGTTTATCTAAAATTCCATGAAGTTGGCTGAATTCAGAGGGTCAGAAATTTATTACCAGGTCATTTTTGGGGTGTAGGTCCTAACACATTGTTAAAGACATTTACATGATGTCAGACTACTCAAAGTAGAGCAAGCCTGAGGCCCGTATTCCACACCAGTTTATAGCCTACATTTGCAAAAGTGCACAAAGTGATCAAATTTATATGGAGGAGGAAGAGCTCAAAAAATTAAATTTCCCATTGCCTGTATCTCCAATTCACATGTAACTTTGCTCCCTTCATCAGACAGTCATTTAACTTATGATTTTAATGGTTATTGTACATTCTAGCTGTAATAATCTTTGTATGTCTTTCAGCGCTTTTCTCACCTTGCAACCATTTTCAAAATTATTTCATAAGCAATTAGATTCATCAACTACTTCTTCATATCTGTACATAGTGTATTTTGTGCTTATAATCTTTATCAGCTTTAATTGCTTCATTCCTTTGTGTTATAGTGAGATTCCCATAAACAATGAGGATGTAGCTGATGGTAGGACTCATTAAGAGAGAAGAGTCCCATCTAGAATGAACATATGAAGAGAGTAGTCTTAGACACCACATTAGAGATCTGGCTTTGATAACACACACTGTGCAGATGTAAATAAGATTGTTAGAATGAATAGCTATCCTTAGAAATGGGAAACAAACAGCTTCAGAGACAGTGAATGTGCAGAGAGCCACAGTCCAGAAATACTAGAGATCAATATCTCAGTACTATAGAAGGTCGCAGTACTTGTTTAAAAGATAAAAAAAAATCACTCTTGGCCTTCATTTTTAGCTTTTAAGCTCAGGCTCTAACTTAAAAATTCTTTGGCATTTTCTATTTTCAGTTGATGAGGGATCCAATGTGGATACCCAGAAATTTGTCTATTTATTACTAATCATCAGCACTTGACACTTGTAGAATGTAAGGTTTGAGAGATCTATCTCATTAAAGATTTATATCTTGCATGCAAGAATGCATGTGCTGTCATACATTTCAAACCACTATGGTGTCTAGCGATCATCCACCTACTGTCTCTACAGTAATGCAAAAACAAACATTTTTTCCCCTATTACAGTAAAATTTGTGCTATCCAGCATTCACCAGGATTGGAAAATGAGAAATGCTGGTTAACGCACTGCAGTTTGCAGTAGTTGTTTAATTGAATGAAAAATGCCTTCACAAATGCTGCAACAAGAGCCTCTGCACCTTTGTCTCTGGTTCTTTCACAATCGCTTGAGACTGACAACATTGGTATTTTATGTAGTGACAGAGAGGCCTGGGAGGATAGCAGAGACTCCAGTTGGTCAGCTATAGATAATGTGAAGTTTACTTAACGTAGAAGGTTTAGGTCTACTCCACACTACAATGAGGCACAAGAAGTGTATAATCTAGCAAAACGTGTCCAATTCATGTATCTTCGATGTTTGAGAATGCCTTCTACTCCTGTTCTTCTCTTCAGTGCATGTCCATGCCCTGCAGATATCCTTGCCATTATAAGCTTGGAATTGCAACCAGCTCCTCATATTGCACTGAAGATGGAAAAGATTTCAGTCTGGATTGTGTAGTCAGCAGGATAGTGTTCCCTGTTCATCTTGAAAAAGCAATCCACAAACATTTTATGGGTACCATAGCATAGAGTTCCTCTTCCACTGCCGTCTATGGAGAATCTGTGGTAACTAACAATAAGCTAGGTAAAATGTCGATCAATCAGACTGAAGAACTCTCACAAACAGGATTAAAAGACATGGAATAGAAAAATCATTTTAACAACTGTATATATAGTGCAGCAAGAATTGAAACATATAGTGGGGTTAATTGAGAAATATAATTATCAGAACAAAACTTTCTTTATACTTTGTTTAAAATCTGCAAATTTACAATTTTTTTTTCTGAGAGAATAAGACTAAGCTTTCAAAATTAGCTTTTCAGGGCCAGAGAAGTTGTGCAGAAACAGTTATAGCTTAGTATGCTGTTAAGAATGCATGACTAAACAAAGCCTTCATTTCCATTAATTTCTTTTGCAGTGAGAAAAGTGCACAATTAGATGAAGTGCATGGTTATTGATTGTCAATGACTTTGTCAGCAGAATCTCCAACAGTGCACTGTGTGGCCAAACATTGTATCCCTCTCAACATCTTCTGAATTTCAACATTGAACTGTACACGTACAGGGGTCAGATGTTGCTGTGACTTTTACACAGAACCACAAATTCCACTCCAGTATCCATACTTTCACTCATTCTAATGAGGCAAACCAAGAAATCAATCTAACTAATAGCCAGGAGTTGGGATCACCATCGAAGTTGAGATGCTGGGAGTAGGCTCAGCAGGTTGCTTTTACAGGAAAGTCGGCAAGAGGGCAGCCCCGAGATGAAGGCACACACTCTCCAACATTTTTAACTTCAAATCTAAAAATGGCCTCAGCCGCCAGGTGACCAATACTCTTGTAAGGCTAAACCTGCGACTGCACCTGAAACCAGTGAGAAACGGAGGGCTCCTAAGCCTGTGTATCTGCTGCTAGGAGATTATCTTCAGGCAGCTGCACAGTTCCCAAAACCTCCAGGTACCTGGAAAGTGAATAGAATACTCAGAGATAGTAAGAACTGCAGATGCTGGAGTCAGAGATAACACAGTGTGAAGCTGGAGGAACACAGCAGGCCAGGCAGCATCAGAGGAGCAAGAAAGTTGACGTTTCAGGTCGGAACCCTTCTTCAGAAATGGGGAGGAGGGAGGGAGCTCAGGAATAAATAGAGAGAGGAGGGATGGGGCTGGGGAAGGTATTTGGGATGGTGATAGGTGAGTGCATGTAGGGAGTGATGGGGATCGGTCAGTGAGATGGGAGGAGCAGATAGGTGGGAGAGAAGATGGTCAGGTTGTGCCAGGTTATGGAGGCGAGGATGAGAAGGAGGGTTGGTCATGGGATGAGGCCAGGGGTGGGGAGATTTTGAAACTGGTAAAATCCACATTTAGGCCATTGGGTTGTAGGCTCCTGAGGCACAATATGAGGTGCTGATCCTCCAGTTTGCGGGTGATGTCATTGTGACACTGGAGGAGGCCCAGGATAGACATGTCACCCAGGGAGTGGGAGGGGGAGTTGAAATAGCTCGCGACTGGAAGGTGTTGTCGTTTTTTTGCGAACAGAGCGCAAATGCTTTATAAACAGTCTCCAAACCTCTGCTTGGTCTCACTGATGTCGAGGAGGCCACATCGGGAGCAGCAGATGCAGTAGACCACGTTGATGGATATGCAGGTGAACCTGTGACTAATGTGGAATGTTTGTTTTGTGCCTTGAATGGAGGTGAGGGGCGAGGTGTAGGGGCAGGCGTAGCACTTCCTGCGGTTGCAGGGAAAGGTGCCGGGTGTGGTGGAGTTAGTGGGGAGTGTGGAGCGGATGAAGGAGTTGCAGAGAGCATGGTCCCTACAAAAGGCAGATGGGGTGGGGAGGGAAATGTCTCTTTGGTTGTGGGGTTGGATTGTAGGTGGCGGAAGTGGCAGAGAATGATACGTTGGATACAGAGGTTGGTGGGTTGATATGACAGGAGAAGGGGGATTCTGTCTTTATTTTTGTTGCGGGAAGGGGATGTGAGGGCAGAGTTGTGGGAAATGCAAGAGATGCAGTTGAGGGCATTTTTGATCACCGGAGGGGGAATGTTATGGTCCTTAAAAAAGGAGGGCATCTGGGATGTTTGGTGGAACGCTCCATCTTGGGAGCAGACGCAGCAGAAGCGGAGGAATTGGGAGTAGGGATTGCATTCTTGCAGGAAGGTGGGTGAGAGGAGGTGTAGATAAGTTAGTTGTGGGAGTCGGTGGGCTTGAAATAGATGTCAGTTTCGAGGTGGTCAGCAGAGATGGAGACAGAGAGGTCCAGGAAGGAGAGAGAGGTATCGGAGATGGTCCAGGTGAATTTAAGGTTTGGGTGAAAGGTGTTAGTGAAGTTGATGAACTGTTCAAACTCCTTGTGTGAGCGCGAGGCAGCGCCGATACGGTCATCAATGTAGCGGAAGAAGAGGTGGGGGATGGTGCCAGTGTAGCAGCGGAAGAGGGACTGTTCCATGTATCTTACGAAGAGGCAGGCATAGCTTGGGCCCATGCGGGTGCCCATGGTCACCCCCTTAGTCTGTAGGAAGTGGGAGGAGTTAAACGAGAAGCTGTTAAAGGTAAGGACGAATCCGGTTAAGCAGATGAGGGTGTCGGTGTAAGGGGACTGGTTGGGCCTGAGGGAGAGGAAGAAGCGGAGGGCTTTTAGGCCGTCCACGTGGGAGATACAAGTGTACAGGGATTGGATGTCCATAGTGAAGATGAGGTGTTGGGGGCCAGGGAATTGGAAGTCTTGGAGGAGGTGGAGGGTGTGGGTGGTGACCCGGATGTAGGTAGGGAGTTCCTGGACCGGGATTGTGGAGGGGTGGGGGTGGAGAAAACAGAGTCAAGGTTTTCAGTCAGCTCATGACAATAGGTTTTCCAAAGTGTTTAATCTAACTGAATTGTCTATCTACTACTTGCAGGCGGGTAGCTCTGTCATTCCCATCTGACCTCCTGGAAAGTGGCTGAGGGTGGGGTGGAACTGGGGAACTGATACCCCAGCTGCCAGCATGATATTCCATCCCTGAACTGATCGGGAATTAAAAATTCAACCCATAATGGCAGTATCAGGTCAGTGACAAAAATGAACAAACATAATGAGATTTTGACATTTAATGGGAAAAGCTATGGCTACAATAAATAAGAATCAGAAGAGACAAATTATAAAACATTTGATTAGTGCACTTTACTGTGGAGGTCAGATTTCTCCTTGTTTGGAGCGGTTTGACCATTATGTGTTTCCAGCATTACTTCCAGTCCTGCAGTACAATGCAATAGAGATAGAGGTTTGCTGAAATTCAGACTTTATAGTGTCTAAACTGCAAGCTGTTTTCAATCTCCATTTCACTTTAAATGGAGAATTTCCATCTCAAGATTAAGAGATTAAATCAAACATGATTTAACTCCAGCCAAGTGCCTTCCCAGTGTTTATTCTTGGCTTTCACTGAGCATGTAAAGCTAAAGTTTTCCAAATAGTCATGAAAAGGCAGCTATAACTCATCAGCCTGCACCAACACAGTTTATTGCAAAGGTTTTGAACCAGATTTATATTGGCTGCTTTGGAAGAAAGTGCATTGCTTGACTTACATCTGAAGACATCATTGGGCCCAATGTAACTTTTCTTGGTGCAGCATGGATCTATTTTTGTGACAAGTACTACATAAACAGTAAGAAACATAAGCCTGAACACACCAGCTTTCCGAATGCCCAATGCAATTCTATTCTCCAAAAAGGCAGGTAGGAATCACACTGTAATAAGGAGCCAGAGTCTGCCATCTATCATACTTGAAGATGCTTGAAGTATGGGAATATGCTTCAAATAGACATTATAACCTCTGATTATTGCTATATGAACAATTCTTTCCCTGAAGCCACTAGTGCTATTTGCATACTGGAAAACAAGAATATGTACTCTAACAGATACTTCTTGCAGAATTTCTCCAGGCTACCTAAAAAAATGAGTGTTAAAAATGTTTACATGGACCTATGAGTATCAGGTTTGGTCCCCCTAACTCGACATTAAAACCACATGGTCTACTGCCAGCCATTACTTCCTTGCACCCTCAATGAAATCTCATTCACCTCTCCACATCCCACCCATCCAATCACTGCCACACACACCCAATCAGCACCAGTAGCACCATTGAAAAAAACATCTCCCTCGACCATCTCACCAATCAGCACTATTGCCCATCTTCCCATTGCCAGCATCGCCCAGCTTCCATCCCCATCATTTCACTTCTCTCTTTCTCCAGCATTGCCCTTCTCCTACTCATCCCGGTCTTCAGATCTACTTCAATATCTTACCTGCTGCTGGTGATGAGAAGGTCAAAATCGATCCTCTTCTTATTCAAGTTGACTGGGACCAAGTAGTTGGTACTTCCATCTTGCCAGTTCAAAGACTTTGATGCTCAAATTTCCATATTAAATGCCTACTCAATCAATTTGTTCCTGGGACAAAATTTTATCTTATGAAGAAGGGTTGAACAGTTTAGACCTAAGCCCATTGGAGCTTACAGAATGACAAGGGATCTTCTTGAAACACAGAAGATCTTGAGGGGACTGGCTAGGATGAGTACCCCAAGGATGCCTTTGATGTAGGGAAGACTAAAATTAGGGGACGTAGTTTAAGAATAAGAGGTCTTTCTTTGCAGAAAGGTCTGAGGATACTTCCTCTTAGCTTAGAGGACCATTAAGAGTGTGGAATTTTCTTCCCCAGAAGGTAGAGATGGCTGGCTCCTTAAATGTATTCAAGGCTAAGTTAGATAGATTTTAATAGACAAGGGAATAAAAGTGTATGGGGTACGGAGAAGAAATTGGAGATGAGACCACGATCAGATCAGGTCTGGTGAATGCAAGCTTGAAAGGCCAAATGGTTCCCAGGTTCCTAGGTTATGTCTTCAAGCACAGGAATTGTCCCATATGTTCCCTGCACACTCACTCTGTGTTTGAATTTCTAGGCCATTTAATATTCAGAAATGGTATGGCACAAGCAGATTTGATTTTGTTGCTCTTCCAGGTATATTTTCTTCTTTCCACTTGAGTGGTGGAACTGGGAGGGGTTGATTATCTAAAGATATGAACTTTCATAAAAGATCTACTTGAACAAGCAATTAGTCATAATTTTGCAATAATCGCTTTATGCAATAAATTTCTTTCAAGAAAATCTTCTGAACACCTCATGTGGATTAAGTGAATTGCGGTTGAGCTGTTTGGAAGTCCTACGTTTGATTCCTGCTATGTGGTCAGAGAAAGAAAACACCAAGTTTTCTGCAGTTCAGTAACTCAAGAAAGTGTGCACCTCCATACATAACAACAGTAATTCAAACGGCAGCATTGAAATTTTTCCAATGACATAATAAGGTGCTACATAAACACAAATCTTCCTTCCCCACCAGACTGAGGCTCAGGACACCTTGTAGAGACCTTGCAGAAGCTCTGGAGCTGTGTTTGAAGATCCCTTGTACAGAAGATGAACTCTATTTATGTAATTTCTTTTTATTCTTTTGTAACTCAAAATGGCACCAGATTGTGATGACAAAACACTTTTAACTGTATCTTTCTAGATATATGTGGAGGAGGCCCAGGATAGACACGTCACCCAGGGAGTGGGAGGGGGAATTGAAATAGCTCGCGACTGGAAGGTGTTGTAGGTGGCGGAAGTGGCAGAGAATGATACGTTGGATACAGAGGTTGCTGGGTTGATATGACAGGAGAAGGGGGATTCTGTCTTTATTTTTGTTGAGGGGAGGGGATGTGAGGGCAGAGTTGTGGGAAATGCAAGAGATGCAGTTGAGGGCATTTTTGATCACCGGAGGGGGGATGTTATGGTCCTTAAAAAGGAGGGCATCTGGTAACTCAAGAAAGTGTGCACCTCCATACATAACAACAGTAATCCAAACGGCAGCATTGAAATTTTTCCAATGACATAATAAGGTGCTACATAAACACAAATCTTCCTTCCCCACCAGACTGAGGCTCATAAATAACTCATGAAATGAAAACAAAATAGATGTTCAACACTCTTCAAAGTGAACATGAAGGAAAACATTTTCAATTGCAGTACCGACTGCCGTCAACTTTCAAAGAGTAAGTTTAGTCAACAACCACAGGTCAGGAGTCAGCAAAACTAAAATGACATGTCACCCAGTATAACATCACCTTGTGTAGGAACCTGCATGCCCAAAAAAAGTTAGAATTAATTATGATTTGCCCCACATTGAATGGTGTGCTGATAGTATGTATAGTGGTAATGGTATGCCATTTCGGCTCATACATGAAAATGCTTAACTCAGTTATAGAATCACAGAGTCAAACATCACAGAAATAGACCCTTCAGTCCAACTCATTCATGCTGACCAAGTTTCCCAAACAAAATTAGTCCCATTCGCCTATGTTTTGCCCATATCCCTCTAAATGTTTCCTAATCATGTACCAGTCCAAATGTCTTTTAAATGGTTGGAATATCCAAGGTCACTGAGTCCCTTTGGATTACTAATTAAGTGAAAGTTGTGGTCTGTTCCCAGATGATTACTTCTGGTATCTTATGTTATTTGCCACCTCTACCAATGTGTGGTACGGAGTAAAAGTTGGTTGAGGTAGTTCGCTGCCACAAATCCTCCTCTGTTTTTGCTTTTGTTTGTCCTGATCTAGTGATTACTGGTAGAGGATACACTACTGTAGAGTATCTGCAGAAGAAACACTGATGTTAATTGACAAGGTTTTTTTTGCATGATAGAAATAAGTGTAACTACATTTGGTCAGGTATAATTACTAGGACCTTAGGGAGCTTGTACAGATACATCTGCTCCCTCTGAATACTAGAGTAGAACTCCCTATCTCCACCCACTCTATGTGAAATCAATAGAATGGGTGGAACCAATGCAACATGAACATTAACTCCTTCAGAATGATTATACACAGAAGTTGGTGAGTCTGAGAGAAATCAAAACTCCTGTGTCAAAAACAAAAAGACATCCTGTAAAAATTAAGAATTTTTAGGAATTTGTGAGTGTCTGTGCTGGGAAGAGCTGCAAAAAACATCTGCAGCGTTCGGGTTTAATCTACTGCTGTCTGGTACAATATAGACCTATGCAAAAATGTATACTTTTTATTCTCTGGATGGTAAAATCAATAGCTGTATCATGAGCTCAATCTGTCGGAGTTTATTTGCTGCCCCAAATGATCTGTCCAGGAACTGCTGCCTTCCTGCTTTCTCAAATTCTTCCCATCAGTAGTTCCAGCTGCAGTTTGTATTTAATTATAGGCTGCGGATGAGATATGTGGCTTATGGGAGATCAGAACATTCTGCCGGCATTGCAATAATTCCATGTAGAAGTGAAGCTGGCAGCATCAGAGCAGTAACCAAGCTTTGCAGCAAGAATGTTAACTGACATCACAGGGGTTACAGAGGGAGAGCATTGTGAACTTGGGCTGTCGGGGTGCAGTTATGGATAAAGATATTCCTGTGAAGATAGAGACTTTCTAAGAGTAAGAGAGGGACGTGGGATAAAAGGGATATAGGACAGCGAGTCTTCAAGCAGCTTAAGGAGAAGGGAAGGTCTGTTTAATGGTGAATAAAAGTGGGCTCAAATGTCTCTTATGTTCAATTTAAAATCTTTCAGCTACGACATAAAAATAGCCACTTAAAAATAAACAGGAATGCATCCTTTTCCACTGCAAACATTCAAAATGTTCTAGGGTTAGCATGCCCCAGATCCTGGAGTATGTGTCAGTGTGTAGGGGAGGTAATATTTGAAATGAGTGCATATTATTGTAGATGTTCTGCCTGAACCCTGTCAGTCCCACTAATAAATTACTGTGGGCTAGCTACAGCTCTGTATTGTAGCAAAAACTGATTATGAAGCAAAAACTGATGTCCTAAAAAACTGTAAAGCAAAGTGCACCATGATTAACACAGGCTTTCCCAAAATCATGGTTTGGTTTGAAGTGCGTGTGATATTGCGATATTTATACTTCCATTGAATTTTTATCACAAATATGCTCTAACTCATCAAGTACTAAATCTCAGTGACTGAGAATTCAAATAAATCTGTTGAATTCCCATTTCTTGTTCATGATGACTTTATGAATCTAAATTTGAGCAGAAGGAATTTCAAGATGTGAGCAATGAAAAGTGAGATTGTTAAACAAACTGTCAAAATCTGAATATTTCGTATATGGCAAGGTATGACATCTGGATTGGCAAAGCAAAGCAAGTACACATAACTTACCTGCAACCCTTGTAGCATAGATGAAGGAGAACCAGTGCATCAGGTGTGTTTGGATATTCAAAAATCTTATGAAAAAAAATCCATGCAGGAGATTAGCAAACAAAATTGGACCACATGGATTGGGGGTAAAGTACTAGTCCGGATTGGGAATAGGGTAGGAAAATGCAGATCATTCTTTGGATGGCAGGCTGTTACGAGTGGGGATCAGTGCTGTGACCAGAACTGTTCACAATCTATATAAATGATTTAGATATTGTGGACCAAATGTAACATTTCCAAATTTTCTGATAATGCAGAATTGGTTGGGAATATAAATTGAGAGGAGATGCAAGAGGACTTGCTCAGGCTAAGCAAATGGGCAACAACATGGCAAATTGAATATAACGTGAATAAGTGTGAAGTTATCCGTATTGGTAGCAAAAGCAGAAAGTCAGAGCATTGAGAGTCATAAAGTTTTCCAGCACACAAAAAG
The DNA here is from genome assembly GCF_021869965.1 of Rhincodon typus. Lineage (NCBI taxonomy): Eukaryota > Metazoa > Chordata > Chondrichthyes > Orectolobiformes > Rhincodontidae > Rhincodon > Rhincodon typus. Next base: position 36,662,110 of record NC_063350.1, read on the forward strand.
TCCCTTTGGCTCATTGTACCTGTATTGGACATTAAGTGCCTAGCTACTCTAGTCCAATTTTCAAGCACTTGGCCTATAGTCTTGACCACCTGGGTATTTCTTAAACTTTGTTAAACTGGGTGATTTTCACTTCTACCACTCTTTCAGGCAGTGAATTCCAGATACCTACCACCCTCTAGCTGTAAGAAATCTAGCTTTAATACCTCCCAAACCCCTTACCTTTTACCTTAAAACTAAGCACCCTGATTATTAATTCCCTCACTAAGGAAAGAAATGTTCTCCCTACCTATCGTATCTATGGCCTTCATAATTTTAAACATCTCAGCCAAGTCCCCCCTCAGGCTTCTCTGCTCTAAAGAAAAGAACCCCAACTTATTTAGGCTCTCTTCATAGTTGAAATGCTTCAGCTCAGACAACATCCTCATAATCTCCTTTGCGTTCTCTCTTGTGTAATCATTTCCTACAGTGTGATGATCAGAACTGCAGACAATAATCCAGCTGTGGCCTAACTAACATTTTATACAACTCAATCATTATCTCCCTGCTTTCGTAATTCAATGCTTCGATTAATAAAGGCAAGTATTCTATACGCCTTCTTAACTATCTCATTCACATGTTCTAGTACCTTCAAGTATCTATGGATATGTACACCAAGGTCCCTCTGATCTTCTATACTTCTTAGGGTCCTATCATTCATGGTGTAATCCCTTGCCTTGCTAGTGCTTCCAAACTGTATCATCTTGCACTTTTCAAGATTAAATTTCAAAGCCATTGTTCTGCATAAATAACTAGCCAGACAATATCATCCTGTATAAAAACCAAAAGAACTGTGGATGCTGTAAATCAGGAACAAAAACAAAGTTGCTGGAAAACTCAGCAGGTCTGGCAGCATCTGTGGAGGAGAAAACAGAGTTAACGTTTCGGGTCCGGTCACCCTTCCTCAGAACTCAGTTCTGAGGAAGAGTCACCGGACCCGAAATATCATCCTGTAGTCTAAGGCTTTCCTTTTTGCTATTTACCAGACCACCAGCTTTCATGACATCTGTGGACTTACTGAACAAACGTCCTGCATTCATGTCTAGGTCATTAACATGCACTGCAAACAGCAAGGGACCCAGCACTGAATGCTATAAATCATCACTGGCCAGAGGTTTGGAGTCACAAAACAACCTTTGACCAGCTGTCTCCTGCCACTAAGCCAATTTTGAATCCAATTTGCCAAATTGCCATGACTATTTGGGGTCTACAGCACACTCCCACAAGGTGATTACCCATCTTAACTTTTAACTTCTACATTTAGGGCCTCAATTGAGAAGTCTTCTAAGATGTCATCCCTGTTTATTGCAATACTTGACTCCTTGATCAATATTGTGATAATGCCTCCTTTTTATACTCCTCCCCTATTACGCCTCAAAATTTGTTACACCGGAATATTGAACTGCCAGCCTTGACCCTCCCTCAATCGTGTCACTGCAATAGCAATAAGGCCACATCTTCATGTATTAATCAGCACCCTAAACCCATCTGCAAGATTCCTTGCATTACAATAAATGCCTTCCAGCCTGGCTGAGTTTTCTTCTGTCTTAATTTGACTCAACACACTTTATTGTCAGGCTGATTTGCTTTTCTTCTACATTTGCCTGTTCATCACCCATTATTGTAACTTGATTCACTATCCATTCCCTTTCTAAATTACTTTAAAGCTCTAGCAATTCCCCCCAGCATGCACCGCAACCATAAAGCCCCGACCCAGCTCTCCCCCCACTCCTTCATTCCCTGCAAGAGTGCTGTCCCATCACAGTTCAGATTCAACCTGTTGGACTTGTACAGGACCCATCTTGCCCAGAAATGGACCCAGTGACCCCGAATCTAAAGGCCTCCAGCCTGCAGCAACTCTCTGGCCACACATGCATTTACTCCTTAAGTGGTGAGAGGTTGATGTCTAAGTCAACCTGGCTGATCTTGTGCATGAATAACTACAAGTTAGCATGCATGTCCAGTTAGAAATTAGGAAGTTAAGTGGAATGTTGGCCTTCACCACAAGGGGATATAAGTACAGGAGTAAAGATGTCTTGCTATAAATGCATACAGCCTTGGTGAGACCGCACCCACAATATTGTGCACAGTTTTGGCCTCTTTATCCAAGGAAAGTTATACTTGCCACAAAGGGGATGCAATGGAAATTCACATGACTAACTCCTGGGATGGCAGGATTGTTATATGAGAAGGAACTGGAGAAACTGGGTTCGTTCCAAAGAAGGATGGCAAGGTGGCTCAGTGGTTAGCAGTGCTGCCTCACAGCACTAGGAACCTGGGTTTGATTTCACCCTCGGGCAACTGTCTGTTTGGAGTTTGCACATTCTTCCTGTGTCTGCATGGGTTTCCTCTGGGTGCTCTGGTTTCCTCCCACAGTCCAAAGATGTGCAGGCTAGGTGGATTTTCATTTATAGAATTCATAGAATCTCTACAGTGTGGAAACAGGTCTTTTGGCACAACAAATCCTTGACCATAGTGTTCAGTGATGTGTAGATTAGGTGGGTTTGGGGAATGGGTCTGGGTGGGATTCTCTGAAGGTTGGTGTGGACTTGTTGGGCCGAAGGACCTGTTTCCACACTGTAGGGATTCTGTGAAGAGTCATATTGGACTCAAAGCATTAAGTCTATTTCTTTGTCTACAGATGCAGCTATACCTACTCAGATTCTCTTGCAATTTCTGTTTTTATTTCAGATCTCCAGCATCCACAGTACATGCTTTAGTTGAAGAAACCTGTATTCTCTAGTGTTTTGTAGAGTAAGAGGTGACCTCATTGAAACTTACAACATTCTTACAGGGCATTGTGGATCTAAATAGGATATTTCACCAAGCTGATGAGTCAATTGCCAGAGGACATAGTCTCAGAAAAAGGGACAGGCAATTTAAGACTAAGAGGAGGACAAATTTCTTGACTCAGAAGGTGGTGATCCTTCAATATTCTTTCTCCCACGGACTGTGGAAACTCAATCATTGAGGAGATTCAATACAGATTTCTGGAGACAATGGCATCGAGGGATATAAGAATATCACTGAAAAGTGCAACAAATATAGAAGGTTAACCATGATTTAACTGGATTGCAAGACAGGCCCAATAGGCTGAATGGTCTATTCCTGCTCCCATGCTTCAATACCTCTATTACAAGTTCAGTTGGAACAAAAAAATGCCCACTGTGGTGATTTATGTTTCAATTGCATTAAATACAGACAATGGTAGGTCCCAATATTCACTCATGACAAATCCTGACATAAGAATATCATCATATAACAAGGTGTGGAGCTGGATGAACACAACGGGCCAGGCAGTATCAGAGGAGCAAGAAAGCTGACGTTTCGGGTCTGGACAAAAAAAAATACTGACCACCAAAACATCACAAAAAATTTGAAGAAGGGTCCAGACCCGAAACGTCAGCTTTCCTGCTCCTCTGATGCTGCCTGGCCTGCTGTGTTCATTCAGCTCCACACCTTGTTATCTCAGACTCCAGCATTGGCAGTTCACACTATCTCTGAATATCATCATATGATGGTGTCAATTTTAACTTGTCAAAATTAACATTATTGAGGTAGTAACCATTTTAAAGTGAATGCTCTATTAAATCTTTTGCTTTAGACATTACATTTCTTCCAGGAGCCCGTTTTCTGATGTTCTCACTAATTATCAGTGCATTTAGTTGAGTGGTACTTGGCTGTGACAAATTCAAGGTAAACTATCAGTTTTTCAAATTTACCCTCCATTTTGAGACCTGCAAAGATCATTTTAATTCCTGAGATATAATTTTCATGAGTCTCCTGATATGATAATTCCTGACTATTTCTTCATCCTGGGTAATACCTTTGTTTTTGTTTGCTTCAGTGTGAGACAATCCTTCAGCCTGGCCAGTATTGCATCCAAATAAACATAAATGAGAAATGTTTGCCCCAGTCTTGTCCATCTGTCCATTTTCAGTAGTATTTCATTGTGCTCAGTTCTAAGCAAAGAGCTGCTTGTCTTTCTCTAATATCACACAGCTTGTTGTTCCTTCTAGCCATTGATTCCCACAGTTGAGGTTGTCCAAGTAGTTGTGTAATGCAGGGCTCTGTGATGAAGCCACTGTTCCCAGGATGCATACCAAGAGAAATGTTTACTATTGATGAACCATTGACTTGGTGGAAGACACTTTTTGGTCGACCTGAAACTTGCTGGTTAAATTTGAACTGCATTACGTTATGCCTTTCATGTATTTTATGAATAGTATCTTTATTAGAAAAAGAAGTACTCACAAATTGTAAGTGAAATCATTGGTAGGAATCGGCACAGGCTTGGTGGGCTGAAGGACCTATTCCTGTGTTGTATTCAATTGAAATGAATTGAGTTCAAAGGCAAATATGATGTGCATAGGACAGTGATTGCCATATTAGGTCAGAATGGTATGGAACATGAACCGTGTCCTATCCCACCAGGTTCTCTATTGGTAGTGCTGAAGGGGTATGTTTGAGATTATTTTTGTGATACCCAGAGGAATAGGCATGTCGGTCTTGCCCCACAAAGAAATTCTAGGAAGCTGCCATGATGTTTTTCTACAATACCCCCATCCTGTCATTCGCCACTCTCAGCTCTTACTTACCTTGCTTCACCAGGATGACTATTATTTATATTTACATTGAATCAATGGTTCCATCCTTCTTGCTCTCTGGAAGCTTGGTCACCAAATAGTTAAAGAGTCTATTCCCATCCCCTTGACTACCACAGCAGCCAAATTCCTTGTTTAATGCTTTTAAGTACTCTCATTTTAAGCTGTCCTACATATTAGAACTGTTTTGTACTGATGAATCCACTGATTTTACTTTTCCTGACATGCATCGTTATATGTTTTTGTAATGGCTGGTTGAGAAGATTGATTTACAGTAATATGTAAGAACATTAGGCAGAAGGATAGGGAACAGCAGGAATCAGACAGTCTGGCAGCAGCTATGCAGTTTTGCCACCTACGCCATGTGTTTTGCCCATTTCTGTCAGTAAAGTGCTATATACTATATAACTGAGCGAGGGGTATTTTTTCACTGATGTCAGTTAATGCCTCCAAATGTTTTGGTTCATATTCTGGCACCAGACTCTGAACAAACACCGGATGTAACAAGAACACAAAATATCAAGTTAAGTTTATTTGCAGCTGTGTTTTCCTGCTGATTTGTACCTCTGTTTTAACTTGGCTTGATGTGTCATCCAAACAGGTCGATGGAAACAACTTTCCATTTTACACAGGACTCACATTTGAAAATTGGTGGAGGGAGTTAGAGAAACAAAAAATACTGTAGATATTGGAAATCTAAAACCAAGAGCGAAACTGCTGGAAACACTCAGCTGTTCAGGTAGCATCTCTGGTGGATAGTCAGGGGCTAAATTCTTCCTCACCTTAAGGAAGGATTTGCAACTCTTTAAAAGCATTGCCTGAGAAGTTTGGCAGATTTCTGTCCCTCAAGGATATTCAGTGAAACAGAATTGTTTTACAACAATTGAAAGTTTAATTCTTATCTGGCCTGAGGCTTTATATACGAGGTTTATCTAATTATTTGAGTTTAAATTAAACCTCTGTTTCTGTTTCCCATCCCCAGAGGGGAAATCAGCTCTATAGTTCCAGCATATTATTGTGTTGTACAGAAGGACTAAGTCAAACTATACTGACCACACTGTGTACCGAAAGCAGAACTGTAAAGTAATTTTTCATTAATTCCCATCATGGAAGCTGACCCATGATCATCCCTTACAGAGTGAATCCTATTTTGTACAGCACTGAAATTGTTTTTTTCTGTGAGCCCTTATTTATAGTAGTTTCAGAATTAACACCTTTGGACATTCTGAAATGAATTATGTAATGACTTAACACAAAAGATGAACCACAAACAATTCATATGGAATCACTGAATTATTATAGAGCAGAAGGAGGCTATTGGGCCCATTGTACCTATACCGGCTCTATTATCTAGGCCAGCTTTATGATCTAGTGCCAATCTCTTGCCTATTCTCCATATCCCTACATGACGTTACTTTGTAAAGAAACATCCAATGCCCTCTTGACTGCTTCATTTGAACCTGCCTGCACCACATTTGTAGGCCCTAACTACTCGCTGTGTGAAAATTGTTTTTTCTTACATCACCCTTGCTTCATTTGCACATCACTTTCAGTCTATGCCCTCTCGATTTTGTTTCTTTTACAAGCAGAAACAGTTCTGTTCAGGAAAATACTCCACAGACACCTGGCACCCTTTGGTAGCTCACCCAAATGTCCATTATACAACTGTCTTGTTACTGACTGCTGGCTGATCAACTGTGAAGTCAATAAATTGAGAGCTAGTTCTGTTATCACCTAACATACACAGATGCTCATATCTAGAAGAAATCACAATATATAATCACAATTCAACATAGAAGCCCTCATTATTTTTTTGTTTTCTTAGCCCAGTGAGAGTAAAGTCACCTGTATCCCATTTAAGATTAACCAACTCAAAATAAACCAAGTGTCAAATCTGGAATTTTCCTGTTTGTGTGGAGACAACAGGAGAAATAACAAAGCATATCTTATAGAATTACCAAAAATGATTTTTTTTTTGACTTGTCTCTTTAAGAGATAAGATTTATATTTGGGCTATACAACAGATGCTGAGAGACATGTTTCCTTCTGTTTTCACAGATTCCGTGATATAAACAAAGTGCAGACATTTCATTTGTGTCTCATGCATCCTCTGCACAATTGCAAAGAGGCAAGTTAAATGTTGAAGTGAATTTTATGCTCATTTTGACTCCAGTTATGACCAGTATTCTGGAATGTGAACATGATGCAAGTTACCCTCCAATAGATAGAAATTTGTCTTCCAATAGATTACATTTGTTCATGTGTTTAGAGATAATTTCTCTATAAAAGTTAGTGAATGGGCTTTTATACATCATCCAGACCTTACGCCTTTAGAAATTGCTTGTTTATTGAAGTCCCACTTATGATACGTACAGATCTTGCACTGTTCCCTCATGTCTAAATTACTCACAGTAGAAGAAATCAGGTATGTTGTGTAAATACAATCAGTTTGCACTTTGTTTCCACCAGGGTTTAACTCAAATGGGAATGTCATCAATCCTTGTTCTAATTCTTTAGGTTCAAGCCTCAAGAGTGCATGTTGGTACTGCAACATTTGGTCATGGAAGACATGACATCAGAGCTCAAAGACGTCCTCATTCAATACTTACACATGAAGCAAACCTCTAGATGACAATTAAAGTGAAGCATTTGGCTATTTTTTTCTTTGTTTAGTCTGACGAGGCTAATTGTCATGCAGTGCAACTACTGTGATTTAGATCAGTTATCTCAGTGTATGAATAAAATCCCTACAGTATGAAAGTAGGGCATTTGAGTCCACACTGGCCCTTCAAAGAGCATCCACCCAGACCAATCTCCCCACCCTATCTGCATAACCCTGCATTTCCCATAGCCAATCCACCTAACCAGCACATCTTTGGGCTGTGGGAGGAAACCCATGCAGACATGGGGAGAATGTGAAAACTCCAAACAGACAGCTGCCTGTGGCTGGAACTGAACCCAGGCCCCTGCTACTGTGAGGGAGTAGTGCTAACCACTGAGCCACTATGCCACTTCATTTCTTCCATGTCCATTCTAATGGGACTGATTTTAACATTTTAATGAATTTGCTTTTCATTTCTATCTCATACAGGCTGAACAAATACAGACTCTACACATAAACACATGGCTAATCAAGATGAAAATAACAGATCACCAAATATCTACATTTTCAATGGCAAACCATCATCATGGAAACTAAATGGCTGAAATTCATACAAAGGAATATCAAGGCAGTCTCATTCTGGGCTCCCTACCCATAACCTATGTTTTACATTGCAGCAGTCAGTTTAAATATGTTATTTGGATTTACAATACTGAAAATGAAGCATGTGTTTTATCAAGCTGCAGTGTTCTAGAACAGAAATTTTTCAGACGTAAAAAGCTTGCTGAAAAGAAATCAACCTGTCCAAAATTTTCTGTGACAAGATTAGACTTAAAGACATTTGATATTTTCGAAAGTTTAAGCCAGCACCAAGGAACATTTTCTTTGTGAATTTACACCGAAACAGAGGAATAGGAAAAGGCCAATC
>NC_063350.1:36670679-36881076 GCF_021869965.1 Rhincodon typus
GAAGAAGGGTCTAGGCCCGAAACGTCAGCCTTCCTGCTCCTCTGATGCTGCTTGGCCTGCTGTGTTCATTAGGCTCTACACCTTGTTATCTCAGATTCTCCAGCATCTGCAGTTCCTACTATCTCTGATACAATTAGGCCATGGCTGGTTTGTATCCCAATTCCATTTATCCAGCTTAGACCGATATTGTTCAATCATCGTAATGTGAAAAAAGACCTATAAATCTCAGATTTTAACTTATTAACTGAGCAGGCATTGAATGTTTTGTTTAGGAGTAATTTTCATACTTGCATCACCCGTTGCAGGAGAAAGTGGTTCCTTCTTCTTTCCTGAATTGTTTGGCTCTGGTTTTAAAGTTACATTTCTTTGTCCTAACTACCTCACCAATGGGAAAATAATATTCTTTATCTGCCCATGACTCCTTTCAAAATTCTAAAGGCTGCTCCTTAACCTTCTAACTTCTAAGAAAGACAAAACCATGTAATGCAATCTCCACATCATCCAACCTTTATAGCAATGGTGACATTCTGGTGAATCTCTAATGCTCTCCTTCTAAGAGTAATACATCCTTCCTAAGGTGCAGCAGTGAAAGACGTGCACACGACTTCAGTTATTGTCTATCCTGAGCTTTGTAGAGCTTTAGAAAGACTTTCTCTTGTTTACGTAGGGAACTTTATATCTGGGCCCCGCGATGTCAGGGATTAGGCCTGGAAGCAGTCCCCCCATGTCTGACTGGAGGGGCCAACAAACTGGGCAGGTTTTGAGTTCCTCCCCACCTACCTGGCTTTTGCTATGACTGTTTGGTGGCTGCAGGAATTTTGTTAGGAGTTTGAAAGATGCAAGGACTGAACAAAAGGCTATTGCAAAATGATAGCATTTATTGCCTTTGAACTATATTCATAAGCGCTGTAGAGCAAGACCTCACTGGTGCCTTCTTTCATCAGGTCCCTGTGTCATGTGATCTAAACCCATCATGACATATCTCTTAATGCACTTGTTCAGTAGCTATTCTTAGAATATTGATACAGTTAATCCTTTACTCCACATTTCCCCCAAGTATTTATCCTCATTTAATATTTACACATCAACCTTCTGGGTGTTTGTACTAACTTTCCTAAACATGTACAAAGTTGATTTTGATGTTGTGTTGGCTCTGTGTGTTCTGTCTCATTCTCTGAGGGTCATCATTCCTTGTCTATGCCATTAATGGTTGCATATTTACCGATTCGTCCTGAAGATCAGGGAATGCAGCCAATCCAAACTTTGACTTTTTTTTTACTGAGATCAAGGCATTCCTTTTGCATCACAGAATGTAACTTCATATGTGGACAAGGCATGATCTTGGTTGTTGCAGTCTCTCAATTGGGATACCTCTTAATGTTGTCCCTGAGCCATACCATCTCACTCTTTTTCAAAGTGGGCAGGTTGTGAACACTGTTCCCCGGTTGAAGGAACAAATTTCCTGTAACTTCCTCATCATTGCTGGCAAATATTGGATGGTTAAGGCAGAGAAGGCTTTGAAATCTTGGACAAAAGTTTCACCTATTTCTCCTGGGATTTGATCTGTATCCTTAAAAGAGTGTCAGCATTATTCAGATATTTCCCTTGCACATACTTGTAACAGTGTTGTACCACATCAGCCACAACCAAAATCTCCAGACTCTAGGTGGCATCTTTGTGATCTCCCTTCCATTTAATCATATCAACAGTCAGTTTCAATCTCAAATGGGAGATCTAAGAGATAGGTGGAAAACTTCTTGCATGCCCAAGTAACTGCAAATACCTCCTTCTCTTCTATTGTATAACGCTATTCACTTTCATGGAAGTCCCTGATGTAAAATAGAAAGGTCTTCTTCACCATAGGTTAAATCTTGAATTTTGTTTTGGCTCAGTGTAAATTACATCACTTTTTTTAGAGTGTTTTTCATCTCAAGGCCTATTGAACTACCTTGTCATATATTATCAAACTTGCCACATTAATTATGTACCCATGCTTCTGTGGCTTCGCTCACATCTGATTTCCATTCCATCTCATCACATGTTATTCCCAGAATAGCTTGCCACTCAGTGGATATAAAAACAGCACCCCTTGTGCCTGCCCCATATTTAAGAAACTGCTGTGCACCCGGACAAGAATTGGCAATCTGGCATTGCCCGACTGGCAATGTCATGGCACAGCAGCATCAATGCCACACTACCCACAGTGCCTTGCTGGTATGCTGACACTCCCTCACACATTTGACCTCATTCTCTCACCTTAGTCACAGTTTAACCACCACACCACACACACACTTTACCTGTCTGTAGCTACGTCTCATCTGGACACCCTCTAAATCAGCATTACCCTGGTGCCCATTGGAGATCCACATCTTGTCATTGCTCGATAGAAGAACATCACATACTGGTTAATAATTGGCAAGATAAAAACTTGAGCTTTTATTTATAGAAAGCAAAAGGGAACATAAATCCAATACAGGTTGAAGTTTATGATGAATTAGACTTAAATGTGGAGACATAATTTGGACATTTGCAGACAACACAAAAATTGGTTATGTAGTTGATAATGAAGAGGATGTCAACTGAAAGATGATATTAGTGATTTGGTTGAGTGAATGGAGAAGTGGCAAAAGAAATTCAGTCTGGGCAAATGTGAGGTTATGCATTTGGAGAAACAAAACAAGGGAATACACAATAAACAAATATTATTGAGAAGGCAGAGGAAGTGAAAGACTTTGGAGTTCTTACCCAAGGTCTTTGAACGTGGCAAGTCAGGTAGGTAAGATGGCAAAGAAGGCACGTGGGATGCTTTCCTTCATTTGGTGAGGTACTACATACAAAGGTACAGCTGGAATGCTATAGATATATAAGATGGTGGTTGGACCATAGGTGGAGTTCAGTGCACAGTTCTGGTCACCACATTACAGCAAGGGCATAATTATTATCCATAGAATACTGAGATTTACAAGACTGTTACCAAGGCTTGAAAATTGCAGTTGTAAGGCAAGATTGGATAGGCCAGGATTATTTTCCTTGGAACAGAGAAGTCTGAGGGCTGACTTAAATGGGCCATATAAAATAGTGCCTGGCTTAGATAGAGTGAACAGAGAAGATCAGTTTCCCCTAGTGGAGAAGAATACGGTTTTAAGAAAATTGGTAGAAGTATTAAAGGGACATGAAGACAAACATTTTTACCCAGAAGTCAGCGGGTGGCCGAAATTTACTGCCCACCTTGATGTGGTGCTATAAGCCACAAGGCTGTGGACCAGATTTAGGAAAATGGCTTTAGATTAGGTGGATAATTTATTCAGCTAACCCAGACATAATGACCTGAATAACCTTTTTCACTACTATAACGTTTAATAGTTCAATGGTTCTGTGAAGTTCAATCTCACCTATCACCCTCTTTAGGCTTGACCATGGGACTTTCCCAGACATGATCAAGCAGGTTGGTTTGGCTATATGGTGTGATATGGGACACCATGTGCACTTGCCCTAGGCCTATGAAGAGTTTTGAAAATTGTTATTGCATTTGATTTACTGGTTCCTGTTTGTTGACTTCTTTCATTTGAGAATGAAGTTGAGATCTATAAAGGCGATCCTTACTAATGAACATACTGGTTGTGGATAACTTGCAGTGTTTCTGAGATTTCTCTCTCTTTGTGTCTTAATGGTGCCTGAAACTTTTGACCTGCAATCTAATTCTTTCTGGGACTTTTGGTTTGTTTGAATAAGGCTGCTGCATAATATTTTGTAACCATTTAAGTCCATCGGGCAAAACACTGATTCCTGCCTTCTGCCTAATTTAAAATCTGTGTGATGTCCATTAGCTCCAATATTATTTTCCATTGTCTTTGACTTCCCAAGAAAAGTGATTTCTTGTGTAGGCTTCCTTTAGGCAGTTGTCTTATGCATTATAAACACAGGCTTTTTTTCAGTGATTAGCTGTTTCAAAATGACCATTGGCTTTGCAATCATAGATTTCAATCACTTGGCTGGATCTTCTTCTCAATTGACAACATTCTTCTTACCCATGTGGGACCTTGTAAAATGATAGTTGGCGTCTTTTCTGTGCACTTCCCTTGTTGTTCCATGACACGCTTTCAATCCTGCATCCTTTAAGTCGAATGGCTTTGAAAGGGCTAACATCTACTTTGCCCTTGCTCGGCCTGTCTGGGACTCTGAGCATTCTAGACAGTCTATTGGGTGATGTAGGATGGAGTTGAAGTCCTGTCTAAGCTAGTCGCTTTGATTGACCCGATGGATTTCCCCCTTGTGTTTTGATTGCTGAGTTGACCTTGAAGTTTTTCACCACCATTCTCTAGTAGCACTGAGTTGTGCTTTGCATTTTTGCATGCTGCTGAACCCTGTTTATCTGGGTCCAGTCATCACTTGCCACATATAGGAATATCATTAGGAACTATTAGGAGCTAAAGACATGTGAGGGCTGAACAGAGGGCTAATGCAAACTGTTAATATTAATTGTCTTTAAAATATGAACCTAAGCATGGCAGAGCAAGATTTTGTTGGTGTCTTCTTCCATCAAGCCCCAAGCCCATACGATCTGACATCATCAGGACTATTATTCCTATGCACATGCTCAGTAGCCATTCTCAATAGTTTTATGTACAGTGAATCCACACACATTCTCTAATTGGACGATTGAAAATCAATGTCGGGTAACTACTTTCCCCAAAGTGCAGAGTTATGGTACCAATGTGCCTGCAGTGCCAGAGACCTAAATCAAAGCCCAAACACCCTTCTTAGAATCAGGAACAGCAATGCTTTGAATGATTGGAGATAATTAGCTGAATAGCCAGGAAGCTGTTTTATGCAATATCAACAAACAAAAGGGCATTAAAACAGCTCAAACAGTAAAAAGGCAGGGAAAACCAGCTGTAAAGAACCCTTCTAAACAGATAATATTCAGCTGCCCCACCTTGTCAGTAAGCTGGTGGAAAGAATTACTCATCTATTACAGAATCTTTTGAAGACTGTTTATCAGGCAGGTTCTGTAAGGGCCAGGCAATCTATGCTGCCTGATTACTGCCCAGTATGAAAATTATACCATGGCTCTTGGAGCAATGGTTTCTGTAGACTGAATATTGTGGGCTGAGCCTAAAAGAAGCATTTCTCTAAAAGAATCTTTCAAATAAATCACCTGATCATGTAGCATTCTTACCACATAATGATTTAGAGATTTTAATTTGATCACAGGCCAGAGCTCTGGGTCTCTTCCCTTGCTGCTGTAATGCTGTCACTAACTGTCTCCGCCTCTCTCTGCACTGTTGCCAACTTTGAACTGTTCTAACCTCCTCTGCTTGTTAAGTGGCTGTTTGTACCTCTCCTCACTGTCTTCATGCAGCAACTTTCCTATCTGCTTCCCTGTGACGTTAAGCTTTGAATTATTCCTGGTTATGGCTGCTCCCACTTCTCCCCCCACTGTGTTCTCACTGTTCCTGTACCATATTTACCCCCACAGCTTGTCTCACTCTTTCCCACTGCTCTCCTACTCTGTTCTCACTGTCCCTGCACCACATTTACCCCATCTACTGATCTCACTTTTTCCTGCTAGTCCCATGCTGTGTTTGTATACAGTGGTGCTTGATAAATATTGTCTTGTTTACCTCTCAGTGAAGGTAGGTATTGACAGTGAAATTCAACATCTTCTCCAGTATGCCAGCAGAACCTTCGGCCATTTAATGAGTAGAGTTTTTGATGACAGTGACATCAAAACCAACATGCAGGCCTGGAGTTTACTAGCTCTCCTGGGTGCATCAGAGACATGTACAATGTAGGACTGACACCTCAAATCTCTTGAGAAAAATCACCAACAGTGGCTCCAATTAACCCTGTGAATCCACTAGCAGAATGGGTGCGCCAATATCGGTGCCTACTCTTTGGCCAATATCTCCAGTACCAAGGTCACTGGGTATGAACGATCAGTTGTATTGGTTGGGCCACACTGTCCACATGCATGACACAAGATGCCCAAAACAAGCTCCCTACACTGAGTTTTATCACAGCCAATGATGACCAGGAAGGTAGAGGAAACACTTCATAAATGTCATCAACACATCCCTCAAAGAGTTACAATATTCCCACCAAATTGTGAGAATCTCTTAGCTCAAGGTCATCCAAATTGTACAGCAAGCATCTTCAAAGGAGATGACTATTGTGAGCATCTCTGATAGGCCCAGATAGAGACCAAGCAGAAATGGTGGAAGATGTGGATAAACATTTGACATCTCATTTACCTGCTTCAGCAAACACCCACTGCCCCACTTGCGGCAATGTTTAGAGATCCAGTATTGGACTGCTTAGTCTTGAGGACTTACAACACAAGAATGGAAGAAAGTCATCCTTGATCACAGAGGATTGCTTAAGAAGTAGGAGGACAGTGTGAAATTACTTTATTTCCCTGTATTTTTATTGATTTATCGGCTGAATTCACCTTCTTCAGTTTACATTTTCATAATTTATCTTTATTAACAGCTTCACCCTTGTCCTTTCTTTTAGAATTCTGACTTGAATCTAATCATTTCCTACGATTATTCCGTGTTTCAATCAATATAAGTATATAACATCATGGTTAAGCTGAATTTGCTTAGAAGGCCAAGGCGGCCGGTTAATCACGATGAAGAGAATAAGCTTTTGCAGATCAGGATGCTGCATTCTGAAAATGCTGGAAATTACATTTCATGCCAAAAAACTTGTGTCACTTTTGTTTCTTCATCATGTTAGTTCTGCAGTGAGTAGCACATTATAAACAGGTACCACACCAGCAGAATGCACACAGTCACAGATCTGCCTGAACAGCTGCAACTAACAGCAACTTGATAGATTTAAATGAGCAAAGAAGAAAGCCGTCAATACTTCAGCATCTGTCATCCTCTCAGCTAACTTCAAACTCCTGTGTGACGGCTTCTCTGGTCTCCTGGTTCAGGAGACACACAGGTTTACAACAGCATAAGTGAATCAAGCAAACAGCAGGTGATGATATGTGAAGAATCAATTATCACCCCTTCTCTCCACACTAATGCACCATCTGAGATGGAGCTTTTGATAGCTGTGTGATAGAGGCTGGCTTGTTTATTTGTGGTTGGACTCAGAGGGACCAGGTGGTCATGATGTGTCATTGCTTATGCCCAGAGGTGAGAAGTCGGAGATTCAGAGATGGAGTCAGTGAGGGAGAAGAATAGATCTACCCAGGATCTGAGGGCCAAGTGAATCAATAGTTAATCAGCAGGATATGGTAGAGACAGAGGAACTATGCTTGACAGCTCTCATCTTGCAGGAAACTGGGCGAGTGGCTGCAAATGGCACAGAAAATAAGGCGGAGATGAAAGGCAAGGCCAGCAGAATGAAAAATTTGCTGAGTGTGTTAAACTAAGTGGATAATTTGAAAAAAGATACAAAATTATAGATAAAGCTTATTGGTACCAACTGTAAAAATCCAAACATTTTAAAAGCTGATTTCTCAATATGCTTTGTGTTAGAAAATCATAAAGCTGTCGATAAGGAACATATTTAGAAGTGCTATAGTCAGAGCCCAGAGGAAAATCTACCTCTGACTATTTAGAATACACCAAGGGTACACTTGTACATTTGTTGCAAACATGTGAATCAGATTAACTTCTATTCTATTAGTTAATCAGTAGTCTGGAAATAATAGTTTTAGAAAAGAAAGGCCTCTGTTTGTATGATGTAATTCATAGGCTCAGGATGTTCCAAAGTTCCTGAAATCTCATGGAATATTTTGGAAATGTAGTCATGTTTGTGATACGGGGAAACATGGTAACATGGCAAACAAGTGTACAATGAGTCTCCCGCACACCCACTCCCCATCCCAATTATTTCCCACCCTGCTTCGCCACACCCCACCCCTGAGAAACAATACGATGGAAAAAAGCAGTTTGTCTCCGGGAGATAAAAATTGGATAGGAAACATATTGGGAGATCCTCCATATTCTTCAAAGCATGATCTTAACTATTAATATTCATAGGTGACATGATTTGTTCAAAATCTCAATGTTAGATAATAATAACTTAGTTTTAACCAATGTTTCATTTATTCAGTTAATTCATTCACCAGCTGTATTCTTCATACAAAACAATTGAGAAAAACTACCTGCTTTACAATTATCTATCCAACAATGTGAAAATTGTTCAGGGATGTTCTGTACACAAAAAGTCAAACAAATGCAACCTGATTACCCTAATGGTCTACTCTCAATCATCAACAAAGTGATGGAGGATGTCACTGACAATGCTATCAAGTGGCACTTCCTCAGCAATAACCTGCTCGCTCATGCACAGTTTGGTCTCTGCTAAGACCACACAGCTCCTGACCTCATTGCCTTCTTGGTTTGAACATGGGCAAAACAGCTGAAATCAAGAGGGGACGTGAGAGTGACAGCTCTTGACACCAAGGCCACATTTTACCGAGTACCTCAGATTAGAAAAACTGAAGTCAATGAGAATCAGGGAAATAAACTTTTTACTGGTCGGAGTTATATTGGGCACAAAAAAGGCAGTAATGGTTATTAGTTATCAGTCATCTGAGCTCCAGGAAACCTCTGCAGGTGTTCATCAGTATAGTGTCCTGGTTCCAACCATCGTCAATTATCAATTATCTTTCCTCCATCATAAGGTCAAAGGTTAGAATGTTCATTGATGATTGCATAATGTCCGAAACCATTCGCAACCCTTCAGGTACTGAAGCAGTCAGTAACCAGACTTAGGCTGACAAGTAACATTCACAGAAAGTGCCAGGCAATGAACATCTCCAATAACAGAGAATCTAACCATCACTCCATGGCATTACCATCACTGAATCCCCCACTAACAATATCTTGGAAATTACTGTTAACCGGAAACTGAAATCTGCCAGGTCAGACACTAAGAATGCTGCAGCGAGTAACTCACCTCCTGACGCCCCAAAGTCTGACCACAAAGCACAAGTCAGGAGTATGATGGAATACTTTCCACTTGCCTGGATGAGTATAATTCCAGTAGTATTCAAGAAGCTTGACAGCACCAAGGACAAAACATTCAACTTGATAAGCACCACAGCCACAAATTCACTCCCTCCACAACTGACACAACATGGATATCAATGCATACCATCTAGAAGATGCACTGCATTACTCAGCAAGCCTCCTTACAATCCCACCCTCCAAACACACAATCACTACCATCTGGAAGGACAAGAGCAGCAGATACATGAGAACATCACAACCTACAAGTTTTCCTCCAAGCCAGTCACCATCTTGACTTGGAAAGACATCATGTTCCTTCAATGTTGCTGGGTGAAAATCCTGAAACACCCTCCTTAAGGCATTGTGAATGTACCTACACTAAATGAACTGTAGTGGTTCAAATAAGCACTCAAGAGCAACTAGGATCAAGAGCAATAAGTGCTGGCCTAGCCAGTGATGCCCACATCTCATGAATTAATAAAAGTAAGAATGTGCCTGGAGGATTTGGGATGCTGGCAATGAAAGTAGGTGTCACAGGTGCAGATTGAGGATCAGCCATGATGTGTGCAATTCAATCTCTGTAAATCCTGTATTAGTGAGTAAAGAACAGATTATTAGTCAATAATATATGTTGACTTCTCAAAAATATTTACTTTTCTTCATTGATTTTTGTCTGCTTTGACCAGCATGGATTTACTGAGAGTGCAGAGTGATAGAGTAGTATGTAAAATGATCAAGAACAGACAAAACAAATTATTAATCTTTTAACAATTAAAAATATTAAAATTACCAAATAATTATTATGGTGGAGGAAACAGTGAAACAAATCACAAAATCTTGTCCATACAGTTATTTATCTTAAATCTCTTGTACTTCAGTAGGCAGATAACTTCCTGATTATGAACTACCCAGCCTACATTAAACAAGAACGGTTTAAATTGTACTTATCTCAGTTTTGTGAATAATGGGTGCCAGTTTTAGCATGTCTTTTTCTCTCAAGTCCTTTCTTTAGTGGCTCTACCCAGGAGACCTGTTTTCATGTCTCTGACAATGCTCCATTGAACTGACTATTGAGGGATGCATGTGAGTACCTTCTGATTTTGTCGTCTTTACTAGTTGGGATTTCAGCATAAAGAAACTGGACATTTTGTTAGTGGTCTCAGGAAATAATATCTTTTTAAATATTCCAATATGATTCTTACTTCTACCATGTGTTTGCATTTTAGATGAATCATTTATATTCAGTGGTTTATGGTTCTCACAAATAACTACCGGAGATAAAAAGAAACACTGAAACTGCTCAAAGTCTGAAATCAAAAACAAATAGAACTTCGTTTGTAGCACATTAGTGATTTGTGACAACATGTGGCTGCCAAATGCATCAAATCCATTGATGTGAACATCAGACACATACATCATTGTGTAGAGCACTCTGCACTGAAACAGTAGATGGCAATCAAAAATGGGAATAAAATGAAAACAAATCAAATTGTTCAAAATAATATCTTGTCCACGCATCTTTCATGACAAGAGTCCCCGAATAGAATATGATGACCTTATTTGATGAGTCATCAAACTGATCAGTTAAAACCCCAGATCAATTCCCTGGTTCCTATTTAGTTAGGTAATCTTAACCAGTATGATAGTAATTAATCTCAGTGCTCCTGACTTGGGGTAGAGAGTCGCTTAGCAATTCTGCTCCTGACTGCTATTCAGTGATCTCTGCTAGAATTGTTCATGTGTGGCTATTTGGTGAAGACAGGACCTGGCTCGATTTTGATGTCTCCTGTGGCCAAAAAAGCCTGTCAACACTCAGTAAAGAGTTGTGTACGAATAATGGATCAAGGACATGTGAGCAAACTATTGGAGGGTGATGAGTGCTTGTAGAACCATTGCCAATTAAGGACCCAATGTGTCAGTAGTTAGGATGAAGGAAACTACAATTAAAAATTGTATGATGCGTACCAATGCTTTACTCACATCCTGTCAAGTGCAACTCACTCTGTGTTTATTAGTTATATGGTCAAGTCAGCAATACACTCAATCATTAATTTCTGAAAATCATCAATCCTAGTATCGCTTCTTTATGCATTTACAGCACTAAAAGAAATTTGTGTGATTTTTTTTAAAGTGAGTTTTATGGGTTCAGGCTAGGGAAGACATGTAAAGACATGCCAAATTTTAAAAAAGCATTGACTATAGAGTTAGCAATTCACCTGATGAAGTTGCACCACAGGAATATCAAGACCTAAGGAGGCAGCGCCTTCCATTCAGTTCAACAAGAGCTGGAGTCGCCAATCAATTTTATTTAAATATTGCACTGCTTCTAGATTTAGCAGCAAAAAAAGATTGAGATTGGTGTGCAGCCACACTATAGAACCTAATTCTTACTATTTAATCCCTGTGCCTTGGCAGTAATGTTGTCAAACTAGGGCTCTAATCTCTTGCATTTTTAAAAATGTATTTATTCTGGTTTCTTTCATTACTTTGTGAGGCAATAACCTATAATTTTGTTCCCTGTTTCTCTTTTATTCAGTGTTTCTTTCCAGCTTATTACCCTTTACAGATTTTTCTTGACTATTACATGGCAACAAAGAGAGGAGCATGGGATAGGTGTTACACCTTACTGGAGCACTACGCTAGAAATCATTCCCAGGGATAATGCCAAAATGAATGATTTTATAAAATATGTAGACGTCCCCAATTTATACAAATTTCAGGCTCAGGTTAACAACTTGCACAAACCAGATTTATATACTGAAGAAGAATGACTATTAATTATAAATGAATAGGTTCGAGCTACAGCTAAACGATTATGAGCTGTCAACATATAACTCTAACCCCCTTAAAAATTTCTCTCCCCCCTCAAACACATACATTCAGATAGTAACAGACAGGGAATAAAAATGGGTGTGATTGGCAGTGGGAAAGACTGGGAAAATATTTCAATGGTTTCTGTTTAGAGGGTTTGCTAGGGTGATCTTTTGGCTTGTCAGGGCAATCTACAGCTTGATTCTTCTTCTCCACCTGCTTGCATAAGGTACTAGCTAATTGGTTCTCACATGCAAAGCCTCTGGTTTACTGGTTAAGATCCACAGCTCATAGCAATTGCTGAGGGAAAAGTAAACTGGCTTTATTCAGGCCTAAGGTGAATTTTATTTGAGAGAAAAGAGACAGCTCCTGTCCTTATGGAGATCCCAAACATTTATACCTTAAATTTTTCAGCAACCTGGGAGCCTGTCATGTAACTGTTGGCAAACAGAGGATCTTTGTCATCAGTAACTGGTTGCCAGACCAATGACCAATTAGCTACTTGTTTTCTGTCAAATCTTTGTGCATAGCCTCCTGGCTCTAACTTGCTGGTAACTAAACTTCCACTATTGCAGGAGCAAACAGCTGTGTAAACAGCATTTACAATGAGTGTTCTGATGAAGAGTCACCAGATTCTAATTGTTAATTCTGCTTTCTCTCCACAGATGCTGCCAGACCTGCTAAGTTTTGCCAGAAATTTCTGCTTTTCTTACAATGACAGTCAGGTTACTTCCGTTTAAGAAGTGTAGCAATCTTTCAACCTTCCTTGGTTTTAAAAATGGCCCTTTTCCCAGTTCAAACCACAACCAAAACTTCAGAAAAATAATAAAATATGGTCCTTACACGGGTGTAAATTATCGCCAACATTGGTGCAGAACAGGCGGTATCAGATCAACTGCAAGTTACATTCAGCATTTGCTATTTCATCCCATTGACTGGGCTAGAACTGAATATCAGGCACTGCGAAAGAGAAACAGCTGACCTAATACTGCCTGCTTTACATTACCACTACATTCCTACTCCGGGAAATCTTAGCGGAGTGGTTACAATGGAAAACAACGGAGCTTTCCAATGGTATGATGAGACAAGAATACTGGTTCAGCAATTGATTCATTTCAAACTTGATCAGGGCAAATGTTTCAGGATATAACAGCATTTGGGAAGGTGTTTCACAGATTTTAATTCTAATACTGGGGAAGGCTGACAAACCAGTAACATTTATTTTAATGCTGTTCAGAGTCAAATTTGGCGTGAACTAATTCATTTTCTTTGAGTTCACTGGTCTTCATACTTGGCTGTGAGTTCAGTAGTAATTTTGGTAAAGTGGGTCAGCAGCTTCATAAAGCGTGTGAGACAGAGTGAGGATGGCATTTTCATAAAGAGGAGAAAGAGAGAGGAGTGTCAACAACATCTCAAATAACGTGAGGGAAGAGGGGACTGCAGCTTCATAAAGAGTTGAGTGGGCCTGTGTGAGAAAGGTTGTGGCAATAGAATATGAAACACCACTGACAGAGATCCTCTTCAACTCCTTTCTACATGTCAGCGGTGAAGTGCAACATCACAGGTAGGTGATGGTGGGCATTTCTTTGGTGTATCCTTTTACTGGTCAAGTGGTTTAAATCAGGAGACATTATTAAGCTTAAACAGCTAAAAAATGTATCTTTAAAATATTTAACATCCAAATTGAAACAAAGAACCCACTTATCATAGTCCATATTTGTACCAATGACATGGGCTGGACTAGAAAATTATTCAGCTGAGGGATTACGAGCAGCTCAGGGCTGAATTAGGAAACAGAAGGACAAAGGTAGTAATCTCCAGACAATTACCTGGACCAGATCCAAATTGGCAGAGGGTAAATAAGATTAGAAAGGCAAATACTTGGCTCAAAAATTGTTGTTGGAGAACCGTGTTCTGATTCATGGGGCACGGACACCATTCTGGAAAAAGAAACAGCTTTTCCATTGGGATTGGCTTCATTTGAACCAGGCTGGCACCAATGTCCTGGTGAACATATAACATGAGCTGTAGGAGGGCTTTAAACTAAGTGGTGAGGGGGAGGGCTGAATTGAAGGGATGTTTAAAAATCAAAGATGCGCAGGATAGTGAAGAGGCAAATGATAATGAAAGTGTCGAAGGAAGGGATAGATAATATAAGCAGAAGAAGGCAGTTGAACTTAGAACCAGAGTTAATAATAATGGTAAAAATCAAAGCTTAATGAGCTTTATCTAAGTGCACTCAGCATTTGTGACAAGATGTTAATGGCACAAATAGAAATAAACAAATATGATTTGATAGTCATTATGGAGACATGAGGTGACTTAGACAGGGAACTCAAATGCAAGAACTTTCAATATTAGAGCTTTCAATATTCAAGAATAGGCAAAAAGGAGAAGGAGGTGGGATAGTTTGTTAATAAAGCAGTGCATGAATGAAGTGGTGAGTAGTGATACAGGTGCAACAGATTGTGATGTGACATTTTTCCCTCCCCACCCTTATCTGCCCTCCGGAGGGACCACTCTCTCCGTGACTCCCTTGAGCGCTCCACACTCCCCTCCAGCCCCACCTCATCCGGCACTTTTCCCTGCAACCGCAGGAAGTGCTACACCTGCCCCTACACCTCCCCCCTCATCCCCATCCCAGGCCCCAAGAAGACTTTCCACATCAAGCAGATGTTCACCTGCACATCTGCTAATGTGGTATACTGCATCTGCTGTCCCCGTTGTGGCCTCCTCTACACTGGGGAAACCCAGCGGAGGCTTGGGAACCGCTTTGCAGAACACCTACGCTCGGTTCGCACTAAACAACTGCACCTCCCAGTCGCGAACCATTTCAACTCCCCCTCCCATTCCGCAGATGACATGTCCATCCTGGGCCTCCTGCAGTGCCACAATGATGCTCCCTGAAGGTTGCAGGAACAGCAAATCATATTCCCCTTGGGAACCCTGCAGCCCAATGGTATCAATGTGGACTTCACAAGTTTCAAAATATCCCCTCCCCCTACCGTATCCCAAAACCAGCCCAGCTCGTCCCCGCCTCCCTAACCTGTCCTTCCTCCCACCTATTCCCTCCTCCCACCACAAGCCCCACCCCCATCTCCTACCTACTAACCTCATACTGCCCCCTTGACCTGTCTGTCCTCCCTGGACTGACCTATCTCCTCCCTACCTCCCCACCTACACTCACTTTTATTGGCTCCATCCCCGCCTCTTTGACCGGTCTGTCTCCTCTCCACATATCTTCTCCTCTATCCCTCTTCTATCCGCCTCCCCCTCACTCCCTATTTATTTCAGAACCCCCTTCCCCTACCCCATTTCTGAAGAAGGGTCTAGGCCCGAAACGCCAGCCTTCCTGCTCCTCTGATGCTGCTTGGCCTGCTGTGTTCATCCAGCTCTACACCTTGTTATCTCAGATTGTGATGTGGAATCGGTTTGGGTGGAAATAAGGAAAAGCGAGGGAGAAAAGTCACAGGTGGGAATCTTCTATAGGCCCCATCGCTGAATGAAGTATAAATTGGGAAATAATGAAAGCTTGTAAGAATACCACTACAATTATCGGGAGTGAATTTTATTCTACATTTTGACTGGACAATTGAGATGGGCAAGGGCATCATGGAAGACAAATTTGTAGAGTGCATCAGGGATTTGTTTCTTATGAGAGTGATTTATAGAACTTACCCAGGAACAGGCTATTTTATATCTAGAAATGTGAAATAAGGTGGTATTAATAAGAGATCTCAGGAGAGCAACTCAGTCTCAAAACAGTGTTCTCAACTTAAATAAAGGCAGATACAAAGGTATGTAGAAATAGTTGTCTAAAGTAGGTTAGGAAAAAAGACTAAAAAAAAGTCTGCAGGTAAACTGTGACAGACGTTTAAATGGAAATTTCATAACACTCAGCAAAACCGTATTCCACTCAAAAATAAGGACTTGATGAGAAGAATGAATCACTCATAATTAATAAAGGTGCTCAAGGAGAGTATCTGAACAAAAATTAAAGCAAATAAAGCAACCAAAGCTGGAGTAGACCAGAAGATTGAAACACCTGTAGGAATCAGCAGCAGATATATAAAAAGCTAATGAAGAGGGAGAAAGATGATCATGAGAGTAAATTGACAAGAAATATAAACACAAACCCCAAGAGCTTCTATGGGTATTTCTGCGATGCCAACCTGCCCAAATTATCTTACTCTCCCACCATTTTCCCTGTTGTTCCTTAGGAGATGAAGTTAAGTACATATTTCTGAATACAGCCTTCCCAAACTGATGGTTGTAACCCCAGTGGGTTTGTGAAGCAAGGTTTCAATATCACAAGTTCTAAAGTAGCAAGGGCCACTGTGAACCTTAAATTGCTATCTGAGAGTAAAGCCCCTTTAAATTTTCACAATTATTTTGTTGGCGGGCATGACCTAATGGACTATTCGCCGAGGCCTGTTTGCTGCTGCAAAAAAATGTTTGCTAAAAGATGGATTTCTGCTTCTTCTCAGAGGAATCCTGCTTTTTCTTCAACTCTCCAAATGCTCAACTTTCTGTTGCCCATCTCCACTCCACTCATGTATTAAAACCTGCTCCTTTCTCATTTGCTAAAATCATCACAGCAATTAAAGTTTCCACCCCACCTTCCCCCCCCTCAACAATTGAGTGTCTTCCCTCACCCATCACCACTCGACAGTTCTTGTACACCCCCAAATAGGTCTCATGAAGTTCAGGTTTCCATGGGGTCATGCTCCTATCACTCATGGTAACTCATTCCCAAGTGGTACAAGCAGTAAAATTTAAAACACTGTCAGTAACTATCAAAGGACTAGTGACCTTGGAAGTCAGTTCTCACAGTGATTTATCTGACAAACTTTAATTAAGTAACATCATCAAATAAGCAAAATAACTGATTAGAAGCTGAATTAGAATTATCTTTATTGTCACATGTACCCACGTGAGTACAGTGAAAAGTTTACAAATTGCCATTTATGGCACCATTTTATACTGGAGAACCTGGACCTAGGTACCTTTGTACCTAATATAGTGCCGTAAGAGGTGACTTGTAAACTTTTCACGGTACCTATCTAAGTACATGTGACAATAAAGCTAATTCAATTCAATTCAATTAATCTTAGGTACAAAGGTTCCTAGGTATAGACTCTTGAGTACAAATTCTTAGGGAAAGAATTACAAAAGTAAAGCAAAGAATTCTGGCTTTAGAGTCCTTCAAAGTACAAAATCATAGTAATAAATTAGAAAAATAAAGATATAAAAAGTTCAGAACAACAGTTCTTCCACAATATCATAATAAAAAAAGAAAGAAATTTTTATGAAAGAGAATCGAAGACAAATTCCACCTTAGTCCATTTCACAGATCTGGGCTCAAGGACCTGATCCTTATGTTGGAATCCTGGGCCAGACCCCCACAATGCTGAAGGAAAAAGCTGCATGGAGTCACAGGCTGATGCCAAAGCTGCCACAAGGAGACCCAGAACAACACTGAAGAAAACCACTGCTGAAGCTGTCGAAAGGAGTCCCAGACCACAGTCAAAAGGAACTCCAGGCCAGCCATTGGAATCCCACGCCCAGATCCACCTCACCTTCAAAGCTGCTGCTGAAGCAGCCTAGTCAAAGGACCCACCAGGATGCAGCCACAAGGAACAACTGGATCCACACCACTTTCGCCATTACAGCAGCCTCTCGGAGCCTCCTCCCTTACTTGAAGCCACCAAAAGAAGGTAAAATGAGCTTGATGTTAGAAAAGAAAAACTGGTCATACTGTTTATGGAATCTTGTTGGTTGCCCTGGTCGTCCACAGAACAAGTAGCTGTACTTATGTAAAAAACTTAAAGCATTCATTCAAAAACAGCTTGGAACATCTCCAGGTGTGATAGGGCATCATGTAATATCTACATTTTAATTCAACTGAATGTGTTGTTGAATGTTTGCTTCTAATGTAAATTTGCCTCCAGAATTAATAAGGTATTACTCCCATTTGAAGAAATACTCTACTGGTGCAGTTGTTCACTTGACAGAAGTGCAGATCAGAGAATTGGCCATGAAAGTATACCCGATTCGCCGCACATCTAATTGTCTGCTAGATAATTAGGGACAAGGTGATAATGCAATATTGCACATCGCTTTCTCCTTCCCTTTCTCTTATTTCTTAAATGTCCAAAGAAAAAGTGTCAGTAATATCTAAACTCATGAAACAATGAGAAAGGGGTGGAAAATTGAATAACTCAGTATCCACAATTTTATTTTCATTTTAAAAAACGACTTATTATCCAATTTTAATCCATTGACATTTTAGCCTCCTATGATGACATCACAAATGTCATCTGTTTTTGAACAAATACAATACATTGTGCAAGTCAACAAATATTGAGTACTTAGCACATAAGGAGGCAGATTTCTCCTAATCTTTTGTAATTATGATCCAGTACACATATAATTGGTTACAGAGAGAGTGATTGTCAGGAAAAGCATTGGTTATTTCACTGTATATACATTACATTATTACCTTAATAAGACTGCTAAATACAAATTGCTTAGTCTTCTGACTAAATGGAAGATGTCCAATTTTGAACTGCACATACTTAAAACATAGGAATTTTGATTTTTGAGCGTGGTTAACTTGTTTACAGTGATGGGAGTTTCAAGTAAAGATGTCAGTTATGCTTTCAGGAACTTGACATGTGCTCTGACTACAGGGAAAAAAAAATGTAATGAGCTTCACAAGTTAGAGTGTCATTTTCTGCCTAACTGACATTACTACTCCTGCTGTCTTTTCCTAGATTCCATATCTAGAATGTCAAAACTAAGGAAGGGTTTCTGAAATAACTTGTGTCCCTGGTATCAACATCCATGTTCTTGTGCAAATCATTGTTCCAATTGATGTGTCTCCTCGTGTAAATAGCCATTAAATGTCAATGAAATTGTAACTGCCACTCATAACTACTTCAGAAATAAAAGAAAACAAAGAACTGCAGATGCTCAAAATCTGAAACAAAAACTAAAATGGATGGAGAAACTCGACAGGTCTGGCAGCATCTGTGGAGAGAAAGCAGAGTCAACCCTTCAGTTCTGAAGAAGGGTCACTGGACCCGAAACATTAACTCTGCTTCCTCTCCACAGACGTTGCCAGACCTGCGGAGTTTCTCCAGCAATTTCTGTGCTTGTTTTGTATGAGCTTCAGGTTCAGCGAATTTAGATTGACAATACTGTGCCAAACACTGTTGTAAAATCCCATGGAGTGCCACACACTCATATCATTAAGAAAATTATGCATCTGACCAGCTAGAACCAAATAAAAATGCTCAAACCTTTTTTATCAAAGAAAAACCGTAAGGAGCATTGACAGAAATGGGATTGAGTGTAGCCTCCTGAAGTTGGAAATGGTGCTGTTAAAGTCAGCAGGGCAATTGCCTGACCTTCTGATTCCTTCCAGAAACATTAAGAAATTGTACTTTTATAAAACAACAAAATCTAAAGAACAGGCTTTTCCTTCTGGAGTAGCTCCATATAAACACAATATTTTTCTTTAACAGTGGTGAAACTAGGTACCTGGAAAGAGGTTTCATCTCAATGGGAAATCGCTTTAGGACTTATTGGCCCTCACTTTTAGAATAGAAGAAAATAGAATAGCCTTTATTGTCATGTGCACTTGAATGAGTGCAGTGAAAAGTTTGTAATGTTGCAGCTTTGGCGCCATCTTAAATACAGGGTACCTAGATACAGATAAGTTAAGTGTTTGTTACAGAATTGAAAGAGTAAAAAGATGTCTGGCATAGGAATACAAAGTTTTAAAAGTACACAAATTATTCCAAGTCCAGAATAACAATAAAAAGTACCTTTAAAAGGTATTCAAATTATAGTCCTTTTCACTGAGTCCGTGCCCACCAGGCTTCAGAACTCGAGGCCTCGCTGCCTTGATGTGCTGGCTTCCTGCCTGGGACCTGCCTCCAGGACTCACCTCCAGGGCTCGCCTCCAGGACTCGCCTCCCAGGCCAGCCTGGAGCAATGGGGATCTTCAACATGCATTTATCATAAGCAGGTTCTAACATGATAAAAGCATCAACAGATTAGGTCAACTTCATAATGAAGAAATTTCACCTTAGTAACAATTAACAGGGAAGTTCCAACTCACTTTCCAAATTGAATAGCCCTTCCAAGCCCCATCTGTATTGAAAACAATGTGCATCCCTTGACTGCACCTCTGGGCAATGAACTCCTGCAAATATATCTCCATCTTTTCTGTTATGATTGCAGCCACGTCCAAAGGAGAAAGAATGGAAGGAAACAACAAAGAAAATTCTGACCAAATTCCACCGGCAGATAAAAATCACAAAGACCCAATCAAGATAGTAGGGTCAATCTTCACTCTCATAATGGGTGTAAACAAAAGTGTATTACAAATTAAAGATGGTAAATTGTGACCTGCAACCCACCACATTCTATATTTTCCCTGTTGCACCTGCATTCTATCTTGGAAAGACAAAATATTTCTTTATAATACTTAATTCAGACTTTTACAGCATTGGTGGATTTCTAATTGGTACTAAGTGAATGCCCAACAGGTTTCTCCAGTATTTGGAAAATTTGGCAGCTGAGTAGAAACTGTAGCAGTGCATTAGAGAAAATATCATTTATAAAGGACTTACTTATGAGTTTGGAGGAACGGGGTGCTCCCCACTGACCCCACAAGCTAACCTGCTGCCTATCACACCTCTTGTCACTGTTTCAATCTGCTGGCCTCCCTCCAAGTTCGTATCTTCAGCTATCTAATCTACAATTTGCTGTGCCCACTCCAAAGTACTTCTTTACCTCCTTTACCCATCTAGACAATGTTTACTGGTCCCCTTCACCAAGCCCCAATTTTTTCCAATTGACTGCACTGTGGGAGCCTGATTTACATGTTATCATGAAGTGTTCTTGTTTCTTCAAGACAGGACACAGATGCACACCATGCAACTTGATTTCTCTCCACAGATGCTGCCAGGCCTGCTGAGCTTTTCCAACAATTTCTGTTTTTTGTTCCACACACTTTGGTGTCTGTAAAGCATGTAACACGGTTGTAGTTTAGGGATGGAATTCCAGAACAAAGGGCTTAGGCAGCTGAATGGTGATGTAGGTAATTTGGAGACACTGTAGAGGATTTAATTATATGAACAGATTCTTGGAAGATTTAAGGCTGGAGAAAATTACATAGAGAGGATGAGGTAAGGCCAAGAAGGGATTTGAAAACAAGGATACAAATTTTTAAACTGAGCTATTGGTTTACTGGGAGACAATAACCTAAAATTTACAGACGTTTGAAATTGAGAGCTTGACCAGAAATATATGGGAATAGTCAAGTTTAAAGTTATCAAAGGTATGGATGAGGGTTATAGCAGCAAATGACCTGAGGCACAGGTGAACTGGGGCAATGTCATGAAAGTGGAAATAGGCGAACATATAGTCTGATGTTCAAATATGACAGCAAGGTTACAAAAGGTCTGGTTCAACCATAGTTGGTTGTCAGGGAGAAGGATAGAGGCAGTGTCTTGGGGAATAACGTTAGTGGCTGGGACAAAAGACAATGGCAAAATCTTCCAGGCCCACTTGGAGCTTTAAGAAAAGCAGGAATTGGACAGGAGGCAAAAAAATAATTCACTGACTGTTTAAATTGGGCTAAAAATTTTGCCTTACATTCTCAGAAGCTTTCAGGCAGGTCAACTCTCTGGACCTTGATCATCAGGAACCACTTTTTATACTCATGAGCTTGCCTTGAATACACATTAACTCCCAGCTCACTGGAATCACATTCAGGGCACATAGCTGTCAAACAAAAATGGGAAACAAGCGTGTTCATAAACCCAACTACGTTTGTGAGGCACATCCCTGGTGGAGGGATGCCAATCTCCAAGCCCTGGAGAACACAGACTACTTCAGTAACTTGACTCCTTCATAACAAAGCTATTTCTTTGGACAACACAGAGTGAAGCTGGAGGAACACAGCAGGCCAGGCAGCATCAGAAGAGCAGGAAAGTTGATGTTTCGGTTCGGGACCCTTCTTCAGAAATGGGGAAGGGGAAAGGAGCTGGGAAATAAATAGAGAGAAGAGAGGTGGGGCTGGGGAAAGATAGGTGGGATGGTGATAGATAAGTACAGGTAGGGAATGGTGGGGATTGGTCAGTGGGATAGGTGGGGCAGATAGGTGGGAGAGAAGACGGACAGGTTGTGTCAGGTCAAGGAGGCGGGGATGAGAATGAGGGTTGGACATGGGATGAGGTCGGGGTGTGTGGAAATTTTAATTCCATGTTTAGGCCATCGGACTGTAAGCTCCCGGGGTGGAATATGAGGTGCTGCTCTTCCAGTTTGCAGGTGATGCCATTGTGACACTGGAAGAGGCCCAGGATGGACATGTCACCCAGGGAGTGGGAAGGGGATTTAAAATGGTTCACGACCAGGAGGTGTTATTGATTGTTGTGTACAAAGTGCAGATCCTCTACGAAACGGTCTCCGAGCCTACGCTTAGTTTCACCGATGTGAGACCATAGGTGAAAACACCTATGTCTGGGATCCACTTACCTTGACTCTGTTTTGTTCCCCCCCCGGTCCAGGAACTCCCCACCTACGTCCGGGACACCACCCACGCCCTCCACCTCCTCCAAGACTTCCGGTCCCCTAGCCCCCAACATCTCATCTTCAGTATGAACATCCAATCCCTGTACATTTGTATTTCCCATGTAGAAGGCCTAAAAGCCCTCTGCTTCTTCCTCTCCCGCAGGCCCAACCAGTCCCCATCCATCGACACCCTCATCTGCTTAACAGAACTGGGCCTTACCCTCAACAACTTCTACTTTAATTCCTCCCACTTCCTATGGACCAAAGAGGTGGCCATGAACACCGCATGTGCCCAAGCTATGCCTGCCTCTTTGTAGGATACATGGAACAGTCCCTTTTCTGCTGTTACATTGGCACTATCCCCCACCTCATCCTCTGCTACATTGATGGCTGTTTCAGCGCTGCCTCATGCTCCCATGAGGATCTTGAACAGTTCATCAACTTTACTAACACCTTTCACCCCAACCTCAAATTCACCTGGATCATCTCTGATACGTCCCTCTCCTTCCTGGACCTCTCCATCTCCATCTCTGGTAACTGCCTCAAAACTGACATCTATTTCATAACCAGCGACTCCCATATCTACCTAGACTACACCTGCTCTCACCCACCTTCCTGCAAGAATGCGATCCCCTACTCCCAATTCCTCCGCCTCCACCGTATCTGCTCCCAAGATGGGGCATTCCACTCCCGAACATCCCAGATGTCCTCCTATTTCAAGGACCACAACGTCCCCCCTCCGGTGATCAAAAATGCCCTCAAACCACATCTCTTGTATTTCCCTCCCTTCTGCCCTCACACCCCCTTCCCCCAACAAAAATGAAGACTGAATCCCCTTGGTCCTCACATATCACCCGTCAACCTCCACATCCAGCATACATTCTCCGCCACTTCCGCCACCTACAATCCAACCCCACAACCAAAGAGATATTTCCCTCCCAACCCCTATTTGCCTTTCGTAGGGACCGCTCTCTCCATGACTCCCTCGTCCGCTCCACACTCCCCACTAACCCCACCACACCCAACACCTTTCCCTGCAACCGCTGGAAGTGGTACACCTGCCCCTACAGTCCTATGGCTTAAACATGTAATTCACCAGTTTCAAAATATCCCCACCCCTGGCCTGATCCCATATTCAACCCTCCCTCTCATCCCCGCCTCCTTGATCTAACACAACAAGTTCCATCTTCTCTCCCACCTATCCGCCCCACCCATCCCACTGACCAATCCCCACCACTCCCTACCTGCACTCATCTATCACCATCCCACCTACCTTCTCCAGACCCACCCCTCCTCTCTCTATTTATTTCCCAGCTCTCTTCCCCCCATCTTTCTGAAGATGGGTCCCGACCTGAAACATCAACTGCTCCTCTGATGCTGGCTTATCTGCTGTGTTCCTCCAGATCCACACTGTGTTGTCTCTGACCCCAGCATCTACAGTTCTTGCTATCTCTGTTTCTTTGGGCAAATGCTTAGAGAGTAAGGAGTAGAGGCACCTCAAAGTGTAAGAAGTAAATTCTGACCAGCTCAACCAGCTCACACTCATATGTATTCCTGCTTGTAATTGTTAAATGCTTACAGTGTTAGGGGTGAAACCTCGCTGGGTCAACAAGACTGCCCAAGCAAGCCAGCCACACTGGCTAACACCATCTAATATGACCAAGATAGGCAAGGAGGCTTAACTTAAAAGGGGGCTCAATCCCAAGGGGACTGATCTCTATAAGGTTCAGAAATAAGTGGACTAATTAGAAGGAACAATAGGGAATGGAACTTCATAACTTGGTTATCAAGGATACTGGAGCAATCCTGAGGAACGGAGGGACGAAACTGGAATGTGGAAGGGTAAGATACAGTGACAGGAGCAAGGGAGAGAAGGAAGGTTTGAAGCTGCATATTAAAGGTGGGGAACACAAAGGGTTACTTAGGTGTAAAGAAGAGGGTGAAAGAGGGTGGAGTAAATAACTAGCTAAGGCTAGGCATGGAGATTTGAATTAGAGTGGGAGGAGGAGCAGGCAATTAAAAGGATCAATAGCCACAGCAGGGAGATTGAACAAGGACGGAGGGAACACCATAGAAAAGAAAGCTAGCTACACAGATCTGGGGGCTAGTGCAGTGTAGAAAGGGAGGGTAGAGGATGAATGAATCACATGAAAAATGTCCAACTACCATCTTGATCCTAAATCATCTGCAAATGAAAGCCTATCGGTGAATGTGTTGTACAAATGGGAGGGGTCTGAGATCTGTTTACATGCGTTCCTGCACATATGTAGGCATTGCTGTGTTCCCTTGGGTACAAAAGGCCATCAATTGCACACATATGACATTCAGAACTCCCTGGTATCATATAGCCAGGTTCCTGAGAGGAAGAGATTTCACTCCCTCAGTGCCCAGCTCATTTGTGCCCATCATCAATCAGAAGCTTACAGCACCCAGTTTCAGAAGTTTAGTATCTCGACAGTCCAGGGAATGGACCACAGTCAGTCCTGCAGATCCAGTGAAACCAGTTCAGGGAGTCATGGTCAGTCAGACAGGGAGCTGCACAGAGATCTGTCAGGTGTCTGGTCGGTCAATAGTCAGGACTGTTTGTCTAAGTTGTTTGGAAGAGTAGATCATGGTATGTTATGGTTGTCAGCTCATGAAAGTCAAGAGGAGTCACCAGGGGCTATTACTGTGATAGGGACGTTGAGGGAGTCAGTTCTGGGAATTGGCCAGAGCATGCTGATGTACAAAAGGGACAATAATCGTGAAGGGGAAAACACAATATATAATGGGGTGGAAATAATAGCCCATTGGAGGACACAGGTAACTGGGCAGAAGGAGTGACTAATGATCAGAAATGCCCTGGCTTGGACAGCAGGATAATGTAGCATGATGATTGCATGAATAAGGTGTAGGCTACACTGGGCTTTGGGAGAACTCCATTGAACAAGATCTTAAGACGAAGTGAAGTCAAGGAGGGTAAGCTATGTAATGTGGTTCTTGAAGAGAAGTGGGTGTATAAATGTGAACTTATATGTCAGCTATGCCAACCACATACACTAAGAAGTGTTTCTTTTTGATTTCCCTTCTGCCATGTACCCAGGAAGGGCAACTTCTGGCTGGCACAATGTGACTAGATGCATGGCTGGTCTTTCAACATTCCTGATGTTGGGAATACTGAGAGCTGTTGAAATTGATGAGTACTTGGTGAGAAAGGGAACATAGGCTGAGTGATAGAGGTGTGGTGCATAAATAATGAAATAAGCTTTGGAAACTGGTATGAGAAATCTTCACAGAGAGTAACCCTCATGAAATGTGCCAAAATTGACACTCAGCCAATTTCTGGTGTAATTCAGTCCACTGTTCTTAAGAGAGGAAAATTGATGGCAAGGACTTATTGTCCTTACGTAGATGTCCTCAATCCAGTAGTTGTTGGGTCATCAATAAATGAATGGCTTCTCACACCACTTTCGAGTCAACTACACTGTGGGTTTGGACTTATTTGTAGGTCAGATTGTTTAAGGACAACAGATTCTCTCTCCTGAACAGTTGCAGTGAACGATATGAGTTTTTACAATAATCTACTAGGTTCATAATTATTATTAGTGAAACCAGAATTTTATTCGCAAGTTATTGCTTGAAAGTAAGCCCCCCTTGTTTGCCTCAGTAGAACTTAATTCATGCCTCTGCAGCACTCATCCTGGCATCCTGTTTCCGAGCCCAGTAACATTACCATTATGATGCTATCCCCTTGGGATCCAGATCAGTTTCAGATTGAGAAGATATTTGTGGGTACTGCAGTTAATGTCCAAGAAGAGCTCTACTACTTAAAGGTTAATATTCTAAATGTAATGTTCATCTAGATAATCTGAATAGAATTATTTGCAGTGCTATTAAAGGTACTGACCTCAAGAATTTCTTATGTTTTATCATTCCCTCCTCCCACAGTATTCCTTCCACTGCCCCAAATTTCCACAAGCTTTTGCCGACAAAGTTCCTTTGCTACTTACACATGAGGACATCAGCTATGTAGAGTGTAGCATGTTTATAATGGCAGTGACACCAAACATAGGCTCATATCTGTGCTTCCAATGTTCCTTCGCCAAAGACAACAAGATTGCCCTATTTAGATTGGAGTTTGACTTTCTGTTGCACTTTGAAAGGTCTATGAATTTATTTTATTACTCGGTTGCTACATTGTAAGAAATACAGTTCTCCAGCTGAATGTTCACAAGATCATGACAAATCACAAAGACTGTCTGGCTCATGTTTATTATCGATGCAGATAGGTCCTAAAATCTTTCCATCATAATTACCAAATTATACGTTAAATTATTCCAGTGTTTTTTCTTTCAATGCTGTATCTGGATGTTCACTTTTCTCAATTGCTCACTCTGTATGAAGAAGAAAAACATCCCCTCACCGAATTTCACCGATGTCACCAAGTTATTATTCCACTGTTTAGTTTTAAGTAATACCCTATGGTTAACTTTATTGATATTGTTAACAATCATTTTTGCATCCATCATCATCTCGTAACAATTACCTTTCATCCAGGCTTTCCATCTTTCCTCACTCAGACCCTGAGCTTCAGTATTCTCTGTATTTCCTCCAGTCATTGAATGTTTCTCTTGTCCTTGATGGCCAGAAGCTGACATGGTATTCTTGGTCTATCTAGAGCACTTTATAATTGGACTATTTTGTAACATGTATAATATGATTTGCAGCAATTCCCAAAGCATCCCTCAACATCAGCTTAAAATCTGTGATCTCTTCCACCTGGAAGGAAAAAGGCAATAGGTGGATAGGAACATCATGATCTGAAAGTTCTCCTCTGCCGCAGACCATTCTAACTTGGAATTATATCTCTATTCCTTTTCCATTATGAGGTAAAGTGCTTACCTAACAGCACCATGAATGTACCCACACTAGATGGATACAGCAACTCAATAAAGTGACTCAGCACCGTCTTCTCAGGAGTAGTTAGGAATATGTAATGTTTGCTAATCTTACCAATGATGCCTACAATCTAAGAAAGAACAAAAAAACAACCCTGACTTAAGTTGTAGCATTTGGTTTCACTGTTGTATTATTTGGGGTTTGAGATGTATCTGAGAGTTGTGATGAAGTGAAATATAAAAGCGAGTTATTCGTTTTTATGTGGCATTTACATTGAACCTTTGGAAAGGCAGAGGATGATCTTTTGCACATAGAGACTGGTGTGGAACATAATGACAAGGGATCCTTATCACTGTAGGAAGACTGAGGGAAAGTGATGAGGGCAGAAGTGTGGAAATAGATTGGCTACAGCTGTCAACCACAGTATGGGGGAGTCCTCCATAGAGGCAAAAGGAGAACACATCAGACATGCACCTGTAGAAGGTGGCAACGTCAGAACGGATGCAGCAGAGACTGAGAAACTGGGAGAATGGAGTCCTTGCAGGAAACAGAATGATGAGGAAGTGTAGTCAGAGTAACGGTGGGACTATGGTGGTTTGTAATGGTTATTAATGGACCCATATCCACGCCTTTGACTTAGAGAAAGTGAGATGAGATAAAGAGGAAATTGGTTAAAGTGATGTTGAGCTCAGTCAAGGAGGGTGGTGGTGGGCGGGGAGTGTTTAAGCCTCCTGTAATGATTGTAACAAGGTCATCCAGCTGGATATAATAGAATATGAGTTCCCTGATTGAGGCTGTCAATCTGGTCCAATCGGGGAGCCCTGGCTGATATATATAAAGGGGAGTGTCAGATATACTGACATTCTGGTAACTGACTCTGAATGAGGCAGTGCTAAAATCAAGAACTGTTCATGTGTAAATAAAGGGTGACTTGGTGACAGGATATTGGCCTCTGTGGAGTTATTTCACCTCCTATCAAGATGGAAATGGAGAACGATCAGACCATTCTAATGGGAGATGGATGCAGAGAGGAATTGCACATCCATGGCGAGGAGGAGATGGTTGGGTTCAGGAAACTAGAAATTAAGGAGCTGATGTAAACTGTCAGAAGGATCTGGTATGTAAATGGGGAGAGACTGATCAAAGGGAAAAAGACATAGTCAAGACGGTAAGAAATCGGTTCAGTGGAGCAGGAACAGGCTGAAACAATGTCAGTCATGCCAGTGCTGTGGTGGATTTTGGGTTGAAGGAGAAGCAGGCTGTGCAGGATTGGGGTGTCTGAAGTGGGATGCTGAGGAGAGAAGATCTCCACAGAAGTCTAGGTCAGTGACAGTCCATGGTCCAGAGAGCAAGGAGGAAGTGTCTGAGGTTTGGTGCTCAGCCTCTCAAGATTGATATCAGCAGTCCAGATGAAATCAACAACACATTTACCGGCAGATTTGATAAAATTATCATGAGACCTGAGAGAATAGAATGCGGCAAGTACAGATGGAGACAGGTTTAGAGTGGATGTGTTGGCGAATACATTATCAAACAATCATAGGGTAATAGAAAGCAATGAAGGTGAATAAACTGAAAACTTCAAATGGCAATCCCATTGCATAGTACAGCAGAATTTATTCAATGTGGATATGCCTAGAAGAGATGTGCCAGTGAATTAAACTCTCACATAAAAGCAAAATATTGTGATTGTTGGAAATCTGAAGTAAAAACAGTATGTAGCAGAGAAACTCAATAGGTCTGGCCACACTAGTGAGGAGAGAAACAAGGTTAATGGGCAGAATTTTATAGGGGTCTGGGTGACATTGGCAATAGCGAGCTGTTTGGCACAATCAGAATCCATCATGTGCAGCAGACTCCATCTTTTATGCTATGACAAGCAGCCTGGCAAGTTTCTCACTAAGCAACAGATGGTTGACAATTAAGGGAAATTATTGTTTGTAAACACCTTGCTGATGTTCCTACTCATCTCATTAATATGCGGCTTTCTATCTTATCAAATCCACCACTTGTATGTACATCCTATCCACGGACGTTGGCATTGGGCATCTACCAAACCCTCACAACCATCATGGTACCTCTCTCTGATACATTGGCTGTGAGCTCTGGAAGCACAGACTTGCATTGCAAAGTACATCAGCAATTAGCATTGAAAGGAGGACACTTTGTGTGCAGGGCCAGGAGCCCAGCTCATGGCTGAGGCCAGGCTGCACCTCGAGATTTCTCACTTGCTCTCCTAGCAGTCATTCACTTGATGTTTGCCTGTAAGATTATAGCATCCTTACCTTGCTATGCCAATTAGAACAGTCACACAGCCAGGCAGCCTGCCTTGTTGCTCAGCAGTCCCTAGTCAAGGGGTGGGGGGGGGGGGGGGGGGGAGGTGTGGTTTACATCCTGCTGCATGGAAGTGTGCCCTGTCAATGTCCATGTGTCAGCAGCTTACATTCATGTGCAGAAAGCAGGCAACCGTGTCTCAAAGTCTAAGGGGAGTGGTCCCCACTGAGGTCCATGATGCATCAGTCAGTCAGGGGGGCTCCGACACAGTAGTTCAAGGGCAGCCACTAGTCCAGGGGATAGGCCAAGGTCAGGCACCTGGTGGGCATGATTCCAGTGAGTCTGTAGTCGTGGGAGTGGCTCATAGTTGGTTCTGTGGATCCATTGTAACTAACATGAGGGATGGAGCTAGCATAGTCAGGGAAAGATATGGCTGCCAGACAGGGGTCTGGGCATGACTGGTTCAGGAATGCCAGATCAGGTCACTCAAGGGGTTGGACTGCAGTTGGTCTGTCGATTCCATCTGCAGAAAATAAGGGGAGAGGGCTTTGGGCAGAGTTTGGTTAAGTATTTAGACATTGTGAGAGGAATGGGATTCTGTAAACTTGTCATCAGGAGTCAGGACTGCAGTCTGGTGGAAGAAGTGGGGGCAACAGCTTTTGTCAGCGGCGTAAGTAAAGCATGGATGGGAAAGAGTTCATGTGGCAGAGGGTTGATCCAAGGTCAGGAGCATCCTGGCTTCAAAGGCAGGGGAGACGGTGAATAATCATACCTAGTGTGGGCACCCCCTCATATTGCCAGGGGCTGGGGTGGAAAGGTGGGCAGGTGCAGGTTCAAGTAGATGATTTAGTTGAGAATTTGGAAAGGTGCAACGACGATAGAATTTACGGGGAAGGTTACCTGAATATCCAGATATTCAGGATATTCAGGATCTCAGCAACATGTCCAGGTGTTGGCTGGAGGTGACTGGTCAAGGAGCACTCACCGTCTGAAGAAGAGTCATACTGGACTCGAAACATTAACCCTGTTTCTTTTTCCACAGATGCTGCCAGTCTTGCTAAGTATCTCTAGCACTTCTGCTTTTAGTTCAGATTTCCAGCATTCACACTATTTTGCATTTATTTGAGCTGTCACTGTCTCCTTGCATTGTTATACTGATGCTGTAACAATGCCATTTAGGCTATATAGATAGACTAACAACCAGATGTATGGTTAAATCACAGAAATTTATAAAAACATTTAGAATCATTTGCAAATCATCATTGCTTGTAGCACCAGAGTGCCCTCAATAGGTCTTCTTCTTCCATGATCTTTTAATTAACTCTTTGATTCTATAGATGGGGTAGAGGGAAAGTGCCCAGCACTGGAGTCCATTGACCCCATGGGAATATGTGTCTGGATGGACCAGACATGCCAAGGGTCTCCTTGCTAATTGCAAGTTAACTGTCCTCAATATGAACTTTCAAGTGATCGAGGACATGGAGGGCGTGGTCAGCTCTGGAATGTCTGGAGAGGAAACTTCTGAGGGGCCTTTGCATGTTTCCTTCTCTGGCTGCACTGCCCTGTCTCTCTGTGAAGTCGGGCCATCTGGAGTGTGCGTCAAATTCTCCGTGCTCCTGTTGCTATGCCTTTGGTCCTCAGGAGCAATGGCTGTGGCCACAGAGTACAGGTGTCTGCACCTCTCCAGCAGCCTCTGAGGGGATTGGACATCTTCATGACAACCACCAGCCTGTCCATGGAAGCACCCAGCAGTTGCACAATTCGCTGTGCTAGGAACAAAGAACAAAAAACAGTACAGCACAGGAACAGACCCTTCGGCCCACCGAGCCTGTGCCAACACGTAACGCATTTCTGAACTAAAAAACCCTTTCACCTGTACAAGGTCTGTATCTCTCTATTCCCTGCCTATTCATGTATCTGTCAAGATACCTCTTAAATGTTGTTATTGTATCTGCTTCTACCACATCCTCTGGTAGCACATTCTTGGCACTTACCACCTCTGTATAAAATGTACTTCTCACATACCCTTTAAACTTTACCCCTTTTACCTTAAAACCTATGTCCTCTAGTAATTGACGTTTCTCCCTTGGGAAAAAGACTCCAACTATCCATGCTTCTTGTAATTTTGTAAACTTCTATCAGGTTGCCCCCATATCCTTCGATATTCAAGTGAAAACAAACCAAATTTCTCCAATCTCTCCTCATAGTTAATACCCTCTAAACCAGGCAACATCCTGGTAAAGCATTTCTGTACACTCTCCAAAGCCTCCACATCCTTCTGGTATTGTGGCAACCAGAACAGTACAGAATATTCCGAATGTAGCCTAACTAAAGTTCTATACAGTTGCAACATGACTTGCCAATTTTTATACTCTATGCCCTGACTGATGAAGGCAAGCACATCATGTGCCTTCTTGATCACCTTATCCATTTGTGTTGCCACTTTCAGGGAGCTGTGGTCCTGCATGCCTAGATTCTTCTATATGTTGATTCTACTAAGTGTTCTGCCATTTACTGTATATCTCCCTACTGAATTAGATCTCCCAAAATGCATCACCTCGCATTTGTTCGGATTAAATTCCATCTGCCATTTCTCCACCCAAGTCTCCAGCCTATCTATATTCTGCTGTATCCTCTGGCAATCCTCCTCACTATCCGCAGGTCCCTCAGTCTTTGTGTCGTCTGCAAACTTAATATTCAGGCCACTTACGTTCTCCTCCAAGTCATTTATATATCTTACAAACAACAGGGATCCCAGCACTGATCCCTGCGGAATACCACTGGTCACAGATTTCTAGTCAGAAAAACATCCTTTCACTGCTACTCTCTGTCCTCTATGACTAAGCCATTTGTATCCATCTTACTAGCTCATTGTGGATCCCATGTGACTTCACCTTTTGTATCAGCCTGCCATGAGGGAACTTGTCAAAGGCCTTGCTCAAATCCATACAGACAACATCTATTGTCCTGACCTCATCATCATCTTTGTCACTTCCTCAAAAAAATTCAGTCAAGTTTTTGAGACATGACCTTTCCC
Organism: Rhincodon typus; assembly: GCF_021869965.1. Classification (NCBI taxonomy): domain Eukaryota; kingdom Metazoa; phylum Chordata; class Chondrichthyes; order Orectolobiformes; family Rhincodontidae; genus Rhincodon; species Rhincodon typus. The sequence continues at coordinate 36,703,245 of NC_063350.1, forward strand.
ACACAAAGACATGTAGCCTATCACTAATAAATCAATATTTTTCCAAATGCAAGTAAATCCTATTCTTATGAATCTTCTCCAATAATTTTCCTAACACTGATGTAAGGCTCATCAGCCTGTAACTTCCCGGATCATCCCTGTTGTCTTTCTTAATCATAGGAATAACATTGGCTATTATCCAATCCTCTGGGACCGCTTCTGTGACTAAAGAGGATACAAAGATTTCATGCAAAGCCCTAGTGATTTCCTTACCTGCTTTCCTCAGTATTCTTGGGTTGTTCCCATCAGATTCTGAATACTTGTCAACCTTATGCCTTTCAAAGCACCCAACACCACTTCCTTTTTTATATTGACATGCTTAGAGTATCAATATACCCCTCCAACACTCACCATCCACCATTACCTTCTCTTTTGCAAATACCAATGTAAAGTATTCCTGAAGGACCTCACTCACATCCTCTAACCCCTCTTGAGACTCCTGAGACACTTCATGGCTCCTCTTAGTCCTTCTGATTCCTTGTTTGAGTTATTTCTTGTTATCTTTGTATTCTTTGAGGACTCTGCCTGTGCTCAGTTTCCTAAACCTTAGTATGCCATCTTTTTCTTTTGACTGATCTCTCAATTTCTCTTGTCATCCAGGGTTCCTGAATCTTGCCATCCGCTTTCTGAACTCTAATCAACTGTCCTTTAAAAGATTCTCAAATGTCAGATGTGGATTTACCTTCAAACAGCCACCCCTGATCTACATTCTGCTGTTCCTGCTTAATATTGTGTTAGTTAGCCTTCCCCCAATTTAGCATTTTTACCTGATGACTACTCTTCTCCTTATACATAAATAACTTAAAACTACAGAACTATGATCACTGTTCCCGAAGTGCTCCCAGATTGAAACTTCAGACACCTGGTTGGGCTCATTTCCAAATACCAGGTCCAGTATGGCCCCTTCCCTAGTTGGACTATTTGCATATTGTTTCAAAGAAACCATTGTGGACAAACCTAACAACAGCTCCACCCCCCTCCCCTATCAGTCCCGGTTAATATAGGGGAAGTTAAAATCACGTACCACAAGAACACTGTAGCTTTTACATGTTTCCAAAATCTACCTACTTAGCTGTTTCTCAATCACTTGCTAGCTGTTGGAGACCTGTAGGACAACCCCATCAAAGTGACCGCACCCTTCCTATTCCTGAGCGCTACCTTTATGGCCTCACTGGATGAGACCTCTAAGGTGCTCTACCTCTGGAGAACTGTAATATTCGCCCATATCTGTAACCTAGTTTGCTTACCTCTTTTAGATCCCTGTCTATCATACATGAAATACCTAAATCCTGGAACATTAAGCTGTCAGTCTTATCAATTTCTTAACAAAGTCTCTGTAATAAGAACACATTATAATTAAATGTACTAATCCAAACTTTAAGTTCATCTGCCTTACCTGACATACTCCTTGCATTAAAATAATTACACCTCAGATTACCAGTCCTTCATGTTCAGTAACCTCACCCTGTCTGTTCTTCCTCTTAGTCTTTCTGGCGTTAATCTCTGACTCCCCCTCGGTCAATCTAATTGCTGACCTATTGATCTGGTTCCCATCCCTCTGCGACATTAGTGTAATCCCTCACTGCCACACTATCATGCCCCTCCAGTTCAGGTACAACCTGTCCTTCTTGTACAGGTCCTGCCTGCCCTGGAAAACATCCCAAAGATCCACATACCTGAAGCCCTCACTCCTACACCAGCTCTTCAGCCATGTAGTTAATTGAACTGTTTTCCTATTCTTAGCCTCACTGGCACGTGGCACAGGAAGTAATCCTGAATTTACAAGCCTAGAGGTTCTGTTGTTAAACTTCATCCCTAACTCCCTGAATCCCTTTGCAGAACCTCATCTCCCTGTGCATGCATAACACGATCTCTCGCTGCTCACCCTCCCCTTCAAAATATCCTGTGCCTGCTCAGAGACATCCTTGACCCTGGCACCAGAGGGGCAACACACTATTCTGAAGACTTGCTTATGGCCACAGAAATGTCTATCTGTGCCCCTGACTATCGAGTCCCTATCACTACTGCTCTCCCATACTTCGACTCTCCTGCTATACAACAGTGAGAATCATAGTGCCTCTGATCTGCTGCTGTTGCTTTCCCCTGAGAGGTCGTTCCCCGTAACAGTATCCAAAACGGTGTACCTATTCAAGTGGGGAATGGCCACAGGGGACTCATGCACTGCCTGCCCACAATTACTCATCTTCCTAGTGGTCACCCAACTCTTCTCCACCTCTGTATCTTACTGGTGGTATGACCAGCTCGCTAAACATGCTTTCCACAATATTCTCACGGATGCTCCATAGTGAGTCCATCTGCAGCTCCAGGCATTCCATGCGACCAATCAGGAACAGCAGCTGAACGTACATCCTGCGTACGTAATCAGCATGGACACTTGAAGTGTCCCTGATTCCCCACATATTGCAGAAGGAGCATTCAATGGGGTTGAGTTCTCCTGCCATTATGAACATTATTGACTAAATCAACATTATCAACTACAGACAATAATCCAGCAACTGATTACACAGCTTTACCCACTCATCACCAAATTCAGGTCTCTCCTTCTCAATGCTGTAGGTTGTGGGTAATGAGGGTCATTGTAGCCTGTGTACCTGTCTGCCACTTCTGCTCTTCCCTGAGCCTGGGATGAAGCTCCTGTTTGCCAATACCACAGGGCTCTCTCCTGCCTGGGGCTGAGCAGGCGCTTGTTCTCTGGCAGTCATCCAAGTGCCAGTGGCCTAGGGCAATTTTCCCACAGCCAGCTGTGGACCTGTTGCACTGCAGTGCTCCCTGACACCTGCAAGACACAAGAGAGAAAAGTCAGTAAAGGCCAACAGTTAGAAATGGTGTGCAACGATTGAAATTGACAGCAGGGTTAATGTGAGAGTTGCAGTGGAATGAACAGTTGTATATACTCACTTCACAGGATATGGATATCTTAGCATCCTGCAAGAGTGGTCCCAGTCTTCTGGTGTGACGGACAGGATTCCTCATTGGGAAGGAGGAAGTCAATGTCAGACAGTCTGCCACCCATATGGTCTCACTCTGTGCTGTTATGGGCTGTCTTCTCCTGGAATAAGAGAAAGGGAGGAATTGAGTGAGGTGTAAGTTGGTGGCACAGCTGCTAGTGCTGGTGCAGTTGGTGGGAGAAGACAGTGAAGTGTACTGAGGGAGTGAATCAGCAGGGCATTGGCTGTGGCTGGTTAGTGGTGTGAGAGATTGAATTAGTGAGAGTAAGTGACAGAAAATATTAGTGAGATCCCTGATGGGAGGTGGGTGCAGTAGTAGAGATAAGATTATTTGAGATAGCAGCAACAGAGAAGGACACTGACATTCTTACAGCACTGCTGGTTGTTCTTCCACACTCTTTGAGATCTGAGATAAATCTGCCAAGTGTTTGGCATCCTCCAGGAAGAGGGGTCCTCTCCTCTGCACCATCACCTTGCATAGGACCTCCAAGTCCCTGACAGAGAATTGCAGTACCATTTTCCTCTTCTCCGACACGTTCAGATTTGTCTGTCAATGAGCAGGGCATCTTCGGAATGCCAGTGCTCGCCCATGTCCACAGTGGCCTTTGGAAGATGGCACGGGAACAAGGCAAGTTGATGTTTTGGAGGGAATCTGATGAGTGATGAGTTGTCCTGGAAATAGCGCATGGTAAGATGGGAAATAGACATGACGGATACCATAGGGGTGGGGGAGATAATTAACTGACATGGTTATTGAGAAAACGTGCTAGGCCTTGTGGTGAAAAATCCTCCAAAAAACTCAATGAGATTCTGATTTAGCCTGAAAAACAAAGATTCAGGAAATTGTTTAAAGTCCAATGAACCCACTTTTCCACATTATGAATCCTACACAATAAGACTGACCCTTCTATCACTGAATTTGCCACCAAAGACTCTGTAGATGACCTGACACACAGTGCAAAAAATTAGTTCCTGGAATTTAAACAAACATCCTTCAATTTTTAAAGCACTTGAACACTAAGGCATTTGTGTTATGTATGCTTGTGACATGATGCAACTTTCCATTTTGATACAGGCATGTTAACATTCTGTATTCAGTCCAGTTTACACAGTGTAAGGTTAATAGAGAAAATGTAGTTCCAACAGCCAGTTAAGAGACCCATACATTTAAATAAAAAACAGTCTTCAATTCTCTCAATCGCGTATAGATTTGTTAAATTTATTTATCAGTAATATTGACCGCACAAACCCCACATATCTGGTGTTGATCATACTAGGGTTACATACAAGTGTTAACAGTCACTGCCTGTGTTCTAGAAATCCACAAAGTAAACAGTGCATTCCAGTGCACCAGCAGCCTAGCATATTGTAGTATTGCTCACAGTGGAAGCAATCCTGTAACATATACCCTTTAAATTGTTCCTCTAATCAATGGTGATCACCGTTAACATTATTCTCGCTGTTTCATTCACACCCAAAAGTCCTTAAAAAGTACTGAATTCTGATTGATAATGAAAGCAATGCCTGGTAGCTGTGGGGTCAGTTATGTGGTTGTTGATGCCTCCTTTTCAATTTCAGTAAGGGATACTTTCCTGCACTTGCCAGAGGTTGCTGTGCTGTGAAAAGTTACATTCCCATGCTTAATGAAATTCAGACTTCATGTGATCAAATTTCAATGGCTCCACTCTTTGGCAGTCTCAGTGCAGCCTTGTAACATTTACGTGGGAAATAATGAACTCATGTACAAAGTAGAGCAATGATCTTTCAATGACACTTAGTGCCTCTGTGTTGGATGTTTAACAATCATTTGGACAATTTAGGAGAGGTTAAGAGAGGTGGCGAGTATTCCAATTTCTTAGTGCATAACTTGACATGATAGGGAACTACAGAGGTCCGCAGTTCATTACTATTCTGTACTATGTTACCTGACCTCATTTTGGAAAGTGACATTAATAGCTAAATTAACTTCAGTATCCATGGGCCAGGGAAAAGAAATCTAATATCACCTCACTACTCAGTACCCTTCTTTTAATTATTAAACATCAACTGGATATAGTACTATCCCTCCTGCTGCTCCCTCTCTACCACAAGCCCATTGGGACAAACTTTGATTAAAGCTCTTCCCCATCCAAGTCCTAAAGCCATCTTCTCTAGTTTTTTGGCCATCTCAGGCTGCTTGTCTGGCATCCAGCAATCGAGTGTCAGGTTTGTTTCCAAATTGAATATTGGGAAGATAAAACTGTCTTTGGTCCCCATGATAAACTCTATGCCCCTAGCTACTGACTTCAGCCATCTCTTTGGTAACTATCTGAAGCGAAACCAGACTGTGCACAACCTTGGTGTCATATTTGATCCCAAAATGAGCATCTAACCATTTATCCAGATCATCACTAGGATTCCCTATTCCCATCCTCATAACACTGCCAGAGTCTGCCTTTGTTTCAACTCAACTATTGCTGAAACCCTCATCCACCCTTTTGTATCCTCAAGATGGATTATGCCAATATACTCCCATATTTTAGTCTCCGTAAACTTAAAATTATTCCAAATCATGCTGCACACAACATTACTCGCACTATTCACTGAATATACCTGTCTTTGCTGTCTTTCATTGGATTTTGGTCAAGTCTGGATTTTCAAATTTGCATCCTAGTTTTCCATTCCCTCCATGGCTCCACCCGTCCCAATCTCTGCAAGCTCTGTGAGTCCCACACCTCCAAGGTATCAGTGTTCTTCTGATCCTTGTGGTATTTACCCTTATTGATGCTGGTGGCACACCATGGTATTTGCCATCTCTGCCAGGAAGTGGCATAAAGTAATGATTGATGGAGATCATTTGCCGTCACTAATCAATATAGGCCCAGATGGAAGTGAAAATAACAGAAGGAATATGCAAGTACCCAAATATCCCACCTACCAACTTCATCAACACTAACTGCCCTACTTGTGACAACGTTTGTAGATCCATTATTGGACTATTTCATCACTTCAGGACCCACAACACTGGAGTGGAAGAAAGTTACCCTTGATCTCAATGGGCTGCCTAAGAAGAAAGATACTGTGTTCACAGCATATTTAATTATCAGTGATAATGTTTTTTGCATGCTAGCAATAGGTACAACTTGTATTACTAACCTGGCTTAATTACTAAGGATTCTTGGGAACTGTACAGAAAACATCTTTGTCCTACGAAGAACAGTGTGGAATTCATTGTCTCCACCAAAAACACCGTCAGATTGGGTGAAGCTAATGAAAGTTAACATTAACTATTTCAGAATTGGTACTTTACACATCAACCTTAAGCTTCCAAATTTTTACTGCTTCACCATTGATGGTTGTGACTTCAGCTGCCTTAGCCCTAAGTTCTAGAATTCTCTCCCTGAACCGCTCTGCCTTGATGGTTCTTCCCTAATTTAGAATGATCTGTTAAACCCACCTCATTGCTTATCTCATCTAACATCTCCTTACGTTTTTCAGTGTCACCTTCTGTTTTATAACATTCCTGCAGAGCACATAGTGAAGTTTTATTACATTAAACATGTTGTTGTTGCTTCTTAAGTCAGAAGGTTTCCCCTTTGAATGCAACAGAGTTTAACACATAAGTCTATGAGAATTGTGCTCACAGACTTGTTAGCTGTTTGTTGACATGTTAAAGCATTTGCTTATTCAGGTGAATGTAAAAGATTACACGGACCTTTTCAAAGTGCAGAGAATTCTCCTGGCTAATGTTGCCTAATTACAGTGGAACCCCATTGTTACACAATGTTTAATGCAAATGTCTCACTGGAACAAATGTCTTTCCTAGTCTCATTTGAAGGCCAATATAATTAATAACAGAACTCAAACTTTTGATTAGATGAAATCCTGGTAACACCTACTTTGTTGCCTCTTAGGAGTTTGCAATAATGAGCTCCGTCTGTACTCTGTGTTTTGTTTAAAGTCTACTACAGCACTCAAAAGGTTAACCTTCCTTCTAACGTTAGATGTAAAGGCTAGGTTTTTTTATCTTGCTTAATTCTGATCCGAGACCAGTCAGTAATCAGTCAGCAGCAGCTGATAAATGCAAAGTAAATGATTCATTCTGAGGTCAAAAAGAAGCACTTAACTAATAAACCAGAAGATGGATTAATATTTTTAGAGTCTAACTATATTTTTCATTGCTAGAAAAGCAAGTAACATTCACAGAGGGGGAGGGGGTAATGGACTGACCTTGTCTTTAGTTAACTTTGGGTCTTTAAAAAATGTGTCTTGAGCAGGGACAGGAAGTCCCCTAGCAGACAGAGTGTCTGCTAGCCCGTAATGTTTGGCACAGTGGAACGCTCTGTTCAATGCCACCGACAAGGAAGAATTCCAAACAAAAAAGCACAAGACTCCGGAAAAAGGAGGAAGAAAATTGGGATCTGACCCTACAATCTCACAGAAATGCTCATTTTTATGTTCCAAAAAGTACTTTGAAGTCTTGAAATCAGCTGGGGATTCTCAGTAAGATTTCATTGCAGAGCCCTGATGAGTTTAGCATTTTTTTTGCAATGGTGATTTATATAATAATTCTGCAGAGTAGCAGGCAAAGTATTTATTGGAAATTTACCAGATTCCTACCTGATGTACTGAGAGCAATAGCACTTGCCAGATAAATCCATAAAAAGACAGCTATAAAGGTCAAAACACTACAGACTTTGTTCTTTACATCAAGAGTAGGTTAAGACACCCCAAACCATTTTTACCTGCAAGTTGCATAGAAATTTAGGTCAGGGAGATAGTGCACTGACATTTGCTCCTGCTGTGGAATACTTGCCGTTATGTTTTTGTTCTCACTCTATTAATGCTGATGTAAAGTAATACTGCCCAGTTTATGTGGAATTGTTTCCATTGTTCCTGTTTTACAAAATGGACACATTGATGAATCAGAAAGCTCAGAGAATATGAATTACAGACACTTTACAGAACTGGCAGAGGCGTACATGGCTCACGAGTTGTGCTGACATCCCCTCCACTAATGCACTGTGCTTCCTGCGTTTCTGTGGTTTGGCAGGAAGTTCTGGTCAATTTGAGATCCCATTCAACTACCCTTTGTTTTGATTATTTGACCAAAAATTAAATGAATCCATGCCACTATACAAGGGAGATTTTTAAGCAGCTTCAGATCATCAAATGATGAGTGACAGCCTTTTTAACACAATACTGTGGAGCCTCATGAAGTGTATGTTCCATCTGCTGTAGTTCAAAATATTTAATTGATGTCATAATATTCTTAAGACTGAGATGTTCACTCCCCTGTTGTATCAGTGAGCTATATACACTAGAGCAGAAATTAGCATTGCACCCACTTTTTGGGTATGAAACATTGCATGAAACACTGAATAATTTAGCAGTGGCTTTTGACTCAATTATACAGAAGTATTCGACACAGTACTCAATTAGTCAGGCCCAAAGGCTTTTGGTTCTGTATTACTCTCGACAGCCAGTGCCAGCTGCGATTGTTCCAATCCACCCCCACCACTGTTACCCCATACCTAACCTCTCGGGAATCACTGCAAGGCATGTAACCTGTAATTAAGTTCTTCCATTGATAAAGCTGCCTGTGGCACTATCACAGGTACCAGTAGTTTATATCGAGTGTGGAATGAGATAATCCCGAGCAATCCTTAGGCCTTTGTCTTCAGTTCATAAAAGCGATTTAGAGGAATTTCTATGGCAGCATTTGCTGTATAACCAAGAAATAGAAACTGGTAAAACTTGCGAATAACACATACTCATCCAACTCACCTTGTGTACTTTAAAACGAGCTCCAACACAACTAGTATGTGCATTTCCAAGCATCACACATCTTCTTACTGTTCCCTTTTCACTCTGAGAACTGACCCATGAAACCAGGATCTGCTCTGATCTGATCATTGAATGAAGGTTATATGTGTGAAATAATATAACCCATTTTTTCTTTCCAAATGTGATGACTGAGCTGCTGTATATTTTCAGAATATCACCAGATTTGTCTGAATTACATAAAGCTTTAGCTAGTCTTTTTCTTATCTGCCAACATTGTCTATGAATCGAGGATCGTCCTTGAAAGAAAAGATAATCACTCACTGTTTTCCCATACCAACCATCTTATTAATGCCCTTTCTCCCCATCTCCTCAACCCTGACCTGCAACCCACAAGACCTTTTGCATCTAGGTGGGGAATATCTGTTCAGTTGTCTCTTGTTCCTTGCCTTCACCTATCAACTCAAGTCTCTTGTTCCCTAACACATTTCTTCTCATTTCTCTCCTATTGCCTCCTCTTAAGCCTTAGCTGTGGCTCAGTTGGCAATACTTTTGACTCTTAATCATTGTGATTTCACGTCCCAAACCAAAACTGTGAATGCACAAATTAAGGCTGACACCCCAGTGTAGTGTTGAAGGAATGCTGCACTGTCAGAGGTGCCATCTGTTAGATGAAATATTAAACCAGGGCCCTGTCTGACTGCCCACGTCAATGTAAAAGATCCCATGGCACTATTTTGAAGACGAGCTGGTGAGTTAATGTCATGCTCTGGCAAACATTGATCCCTCAGTTAATGTAATGGAAAACAGATTATCTGGTTATTATATCATGGTTTTTTTTTGTAGAATTTTGCTAAGAACATATTTTGGTGGATTTGTTACATTAAAACAGTAACTACTGAACTGTTTGATATTGTTGCACAATGAGATTCATGCAAAACATAATGTTGTAACTGATGACAGAAGTCTGGCATCGGTAAGAGGGAAGACACCAGTCTAGAATGAGCATGTGGTCCTAGTCTAGTGTTTCCCAAAGTTTTTCTCATCTCATTTCAAGACTTGAAAATTATTGTGACCCCTTGATAATTTCTGAGACTGAGATGGGCTGCAGAGCAGGGCGGTGGTGGTTGTGGGTGGGGGGTGTGCGTGCAGGGTGGATGGAGATGCAGCAGTGGAGGTGAGGTAGAATTGTGAGCACGGAGCTTTAAAGGATGAATTAATTAGAATATATATAATAGGGTTAGAGTTAATAATAGTCAGAAAGATTAAATATTGGAACAGGTTAATCCAATTTGCTCTGCAGGCAGAAATCAGGACTCAAAGTTGTCTGGAACTGCAATGAAACAACGTAGATTTTTCTGCAATGGTCAGATGGGTTGGCACCAAGACAGTGTTACCACACTTCTGAAAGCCCACCCAAACACCAAAAGAGTGAGAATCAATGTCATCCACCATACTAGGTTGTACATGATGTGTCTGCAAACAGAATCACAGGTGCATGAATATCTGTCATGGGGAGCCGTATGTTTACAGCAACTTCATCAGCTTAAAAACAAAGAAAAGGACCTGCAATTGGAAACTTTCCAGAGAGATGAAAATCAAACAAATAATTCTAACTTTTGAAAGGATTTAAAAAGGAGCTACTTTCTACTGGCAATTTAAGAAATTATAATCCATGCTTATTCACTATGGTGGCTGTGGTATTTTCCCAGATGACCCCAGTCCTGATACCTTGTGGTGTTTTTTTACTTCCGCCAGTAAATTGTATGTGGCGTTGACACAGTGTGCTGCCTCCAAGCCTCCTTTGCTTTTGCTCTATCTTAGGCCTGTCTAGAGATTACTGGCACATGGTACACTATTGGAGGGTATCCACAGAAGAGGCACAGTTTTTAGATAAGAAGAAAGTGTATTGGATGATAGCAGTAAATAGAACTACATTTGACAGACATATTTATCAGGTCTTAAGCAGCTGATACTGCTGCTTCCTCTGAAAGCTAGGGTTGAACTCCTTGTCTCCACCCACAGACTGTGTGTGATATTGGAAGGAATGATGAACCCAATGTAGAGTGAAAATTAACCCCTTCAGAACCATTAACTTTTACAACAGTGGCCACATATACATCACCAACAGAACTAGGAGGAATCCTTATTCAACAGCAAACTGATGGAACATAGAAAAAGGTCTATTTTATGTCAAGACTGAACAAATGCAAGCAACCAAAAGAAGGGAAGTGTTAGCAGGTACATGGAAATGGGAAAAGTTTGCAGATTATCTCCTAGGACTGAAATTTCAGGTTGAGATGGATCACAAGCTTTGAGTGACATTATTGGAATTGAAAGAAATCTCAAAAACAGCCTCTACACATTCAAAAATTCAAAGTCATTAGACCCAAAACGTTAATTCTGCTTTCTCTCCACAGCAGTTGCCAGACCTGCTGAGTTTTTGCAGCAATTTCTGTTTTTGTTTCTGATTTCCAGCATTCGCAGTTCTTTGGTTTTTTTGAAAAAAATACATTTCCCTATGCTTCGTCAAAATTTAAGCCCTCAAAGAAATATTAGAAATGAAGTATCTTCATAACACAGCGGACCTCAATTTATTAATGGAGATTTCAGGATATTCACTTGCAACAAGCATCAGCCATGTAACAAGTTCATCACTCCATCCTCCACTGAACGATTGGGCAAAAATAATAGTTACAGCGATGAAGTCACCGATAAGAATCAAAGCTAGGAATTAGCTTTACTATAATGACTTTCTTTAAATGTATTTTTAGTTTAGATTGTGGTCTGAAATGGGAAAAGGGTTGTTTTAAAAAATCTGCGGTTTATGGAAGGGATTGCTTCACTTTTTAAAGGCAAGTGACCAGCATTTATTGTAAGGGCTACTTACAGTGCTGTTTATTCAACCATTGGGAGAAGTTTAGTTACAGATGAACTGGCACCAGAGCATGCGTACAAGGTAAAATGTCAAGACCACTCACCCATCAATCCTATCCTTACTGACCTATTTTGTCTCCAGGGCCTCAAAATATCCCATTTAAAATTCTCATCCTCCCATGTTCAAGCTATTCGTGGTCTCACATATATCCGTAATCTCCTGCAAATGACTCCTTTGCTCCCAACACTATAAACAACACTTCTTTCCTCCAATTCTGGTCTCTACTACGTTCCTCAGTGCCTACCATGGCTGGTTGTGCTTACAGCTGTCTGGCCTCACTGATCTGGAATTCTGTCCCTACACCCATCCAACTTTCCACTACCCTCTCCTCCTTAAAATCTTCCTGTTTATTGAATTTTTCAGTCAACTGTTCAACTTCCCTCTGCTTTGGCTTGGCATCCATTTTTGGTTGTTCATATCACTGTGAAGCATCTTGGAACCTTTATCTGCACCAAAGACACTATGTAAATGAAAGTCATGGTATCTGCAACTGGTCATTTTTATTCTTATCTTCTGAGTTAACTATTTGTAGGGAGGGGGGATATAATGGTCCTTTGGGCTCCCTGTATTAAGTAACAGTTTAGGATTTTATTCCTTATAGCTTGAAAGGTGCACTAAAAATGACTACTAGAAGAGGTAATGGACTATTGCTACTTTTGGTGAAACCATATCTCAGAAAAAATCAACATTTCAGCAGACCAAGGGCAGTGAGAATAGAAACTAAAAGTATCATAAAGAGTGTTTGCTTCACTCCTTGTACTGAAGTACTGGTATTGAGAGGTGAGCAAGAAAGTTAGCAGTCAGACAGAAAGAGGAGACCTGGGTTCATGAGAGCCAGAGATGAATGGAGAGAGTTGAAATGAGTTAGATTTCTGACACTTATTGAAAATAGTCTGAGGAGATACAGGAGTTAGAGATTCTGACTAGAGGGAATTGTAATTAGAGGCAATGTAACTCTATTGTGGGATGGAGGAAGAGGTCAACAGGGAAGGCATGGCTTATTCACATTTGAGTTCAAAACATAATTTATCTTTTGTTTTTAGAAATAATGTAGAAGAGTATCTTTGGAAATATAAAAAAATGAAAAAGGACAGTCTGGCAACAGAGTTGAGAGACAGAGTGCAGAGACCACAGTGCCAGATGATGGTTATAGCTTGCAATTACCTTGTGCCAGGCAATTGTTTACATAGGAAAGTTGCCATAAATAATTTCTACATACCGTATTAACATTGCCATTGTTGATGTAAAAGAGGCACCAGAAATTCTGATAGCAGGAAGTGTGCACATATGCAAACATTTTCGTACATAGATCTATATGTTTATCCTCAGAAACCTACCAGGAGTTGTGGGAAGATAAGTTGTCTCATTGTGGTGTATCCATCTAATCCCAGCTGTGAGCTTGACTTTACAGATCCCAAACTTCAATTTAACCCCATCCATCCCCCGCCCTCGCCAAGAAGTCCAAACCAAATCAAAAGTCAAAATGAACCCAGATGCTCATCCCTACTGTTAAGTGGTTGATTACTAGGCTCTAATAAAAATTAAACCATATCATATATTTTATAAGATGGTTTAATTTTTATAAGTGCAGCCTTTATTGTGGTTATATTGCATCATCTGTTTCTATTTACACTTGATTATAGGCATGTTTTCTATCCCGTCCCAAGTGTTTTCATGTGAGGATGTCAGTTCTGATATTTTAGTTTCAATGCATGTTCCAAATAAGAGAATAATAGTATTTTGTGCCAAAGGGGGTTACTGTATTCATAGCTTGAATCTACTGCCTGATTAATTTGAAACATATGAGATGACCAAACTTTTTTTATTTTTACAACTTCTGTTATCCATCACGATGTTCACTGTTTCCGCAGTAACTTCCTAGTTTATGCTGCAACACGTTGGCAACAAAACAACCTGTCTCTGTGTCTGTTTTTTAACTGGTTCATGCTCAAAAGCATTTTTGCCTTGTGAGCTTTACCTGGACTGTACTTCAACACACAAACTAACAAAAACAACTCTCTCAACATATCGAAAAAATGTTAAACAATTCATTCTAGGGTCAGAATACTGAGCTGTTTAAATATCATAAAAATCGAATCTGAAATTTATGGATTCATTTCTGCTGTGATTTGTGGTGTTCCTGAAGCATATTTTGCAAAAGAAAATCAAGCTGTTTTAAATGCTACATCTGATGAAAAGTAAAACTCTTATTAGTTGTGGATAACTTGATAAAGATACAATGTAGTTTCTTTCCTTAAGTACAGTCTTATACTAATTCTTATTGGTGCTGTTACCTGTATTCATATAATCGGCTCCACATGGACCAAGAGATAGTAAGAACTGCTGATGCTGGAGTCAGCGATAACACAGTGTGGAGCTGGAGGAACACAGCAGGTCAGGCAGCATCAGAGGAGCAGGAAAGCTGACATTTTGGGTCGGGACCCTTCTTCAGAACCAAGGTGCGCCAACTGTTTCTCTTGTGGTGTAAAAGACTGAAAGTCCTAGAAATCAACTCAAAAAAAAGAGCAGACTAACATTTTGATGTGGGTTCTTCATCTAAAATAGAAATATTTATCGTTGATAACATTGAACTGCAACTGGCAAATAAGTTCATTGCAATTCATGATGTTTGACAATAAAATAATCCATTTGTTTCAGTAATCATATGTCAACCAAAAACTAGTAGATAATACAAATACTATTTGAATTTTATGAACCCAGGCACTTCTGTGAAGCAATCAGTTGAGGCATGCAGTAATACTTATTCATTTTTCATAATTGAATTGAAGAAGAATGAAGTGCAGTAATTAATAATACAATTCTTTTCAAAACCCACCAGCTTACAAGTAATAATAAGTGGCTGCTTGAAATCCTGCTCTCACAAAAAGGAGTACCAAATCTCCATTTTTTTGGCACTGATACCAAACACATTAGTTGCCAATATCCTACAATCTCTTAACAGCACAACAGTCAGAGTCCTTTCTAGTATCTTATTTATTTTTTCAACAGTAGAACTCAACAGTAACAACAAAATAGCAAGTGTCATAGGGAAAAAGATACAAACTCAAATTTGGATTTGAGTTGTTGTATTTGTAACTACATTAACCAAACTCAAGAAATAGGAATCTTAGCTTACTTTTTTTTATTATAGTGGGGCATTGAGATATGTACTGAATGGAAATAGCATCTTGACTTATTGAAGTTGAAGCACAGGGTTCAATCTGCTAAACGGGGTTAAGTCAATTGTCCACCTTTCAGTAAGTTTGTCATACACAAAAAATGCATTGAGCACAATGTACCTCATTCCTTTATCATATTATAATTCCAGCTCAGTTAAAAAAAGCCAGTTTTTCTGATCGAGAATCAGTCACAATTAGTGACAGGCTGCTTCCAACAAAATAATGTCCTGTACAATGTGAACACATGGCTCTGTTGGCAGACATGTTGCTGGAGGAAGTCTGTTGGTTTGAAATTGTAGCCAAATTATGAATCAGGAAAGATTTTACTTTACATATGGAATATAACTGCATTTGAATTTTTCAGAAACATGGAGCATTGGATAGGTGAAGATTGCTTTGAGCCCTGAATATTCCACACCACAACTGACAGAAAATTAACTTCAGCAGTAGCACATCTATTACTTAAAAAAAATCATTATATATTGAAAGAGTTAAGACTGCGTAACACCCTTGTTTCATATCTGTGCTCTGGCATATTGTTAAAATGTCACTTTTAATGTTTGTTATTGAAGTCTTAGCATTTCAAAAGTAAGCAAAGAGATAAAATCTTTTGATAGCATTGCAACTGTAAATTAGCTTTTACTACAGTAAGGACAGTGGAAAAATCATCAGATTCAAACTGCCCAGTTCAAAACAAAATTCTGGGTATTTTGTTGACTGTAATAAATATGCAAGGACAATAATACCTATAAATTAAGGTCGACGTGCAACTGAGAATCTCTTTTCCCAGCACTTTAATCACCAGATGAAATCCCCAGGACAGGTGATTTCCAAGACTGCAAGAAAATTACTTTGTGCTTTGCTGTGACATGCTGGGATAAAATTAATAGTCACTTGGACATTTGTGGGATTGCCAAGGAAAGCTGGCATGAATTTGTTAAAGGCAAATCATGTTGAAAAAACTTATTTGAGTTTTTAGACAAGGTAATAAAGAGGGTTGATTGGGGTAGTGTGATTGATATTGTGTATATGATCTTCCAGTGGAGTTTGGTAAAGACCCACTTTGGTTGCAAAGTTGAAACCCATGGAATAAAAAGGAGAGTTGCACAATGGGCACAAAGATGACTACATCATCATCAGAGAACCCTCCATTCAAAGGTGATGTCTACTCAAGGCCATGTTGTTTTTTCCCCTGGGCATTAAAGTGACTGAACAGGTTGGTTCTCAACTTGTAGATCTTTGGACATATGGGGAAGTATATCCCATGAGATAATAGGATCCAGAGAATCTTTTTCTTGCATTTTCTGCCATTGCTCTGCCTCCTTATTAAAATATTCCGACTCAAAACATAATGTAGCTTGATGGGCAAATTGTTGCATTCTGGATAATTGATGGAAAACCTCTCCCATTCATTAATGTCAGTGATGAATGGAGAGCTTCAAGGAGAGCTTTGGAGAATTTTTGGAGTTTTTTCTTTGTCTTCTAAATTATACAAGTAATGGTAGTGAAGATGGGCTTTGGCTACCTGGACAAAGTGTCCAGTCTATCAAAATTGATTTAGCAGCAGTTATGCCTGAATGCTTCTGAAACTGACTTCAAAAAGGCCAGGGGTGTTTTTTTTTAATCCAAAGGACATTGTGGATGCATCACCGGTTGAATCATGAAACAAGTGATTCTTGGGCATCAAGATCCTTAGGGCACAATTCACTGAGCCTTACAATTTAGTGAGTCAAAAGCTTTGGCTAGGCTAATGAAAGCACTGATGATTACTGGTGCTGGTCTTGACATTTGTCTGGATTTAATTGGCAATGATGACTATGTTGCAGATTCTTCTAAAGGTCTAAAGCTACAATGTGTCTGTATGAGGATTTCCACAGCCAGAGGAAGCAGGTGTTTCGGGATAATGTATGTTAGGACTTTCCCTGTGATGGATAAGAAGAAAATAGATCACTGGCTCCCTAAGCATGATTTCTTTTTCTTCTTGAAGATAGTTATAATCGTTACCTTCCTGAAGCCAGTGGAAAGTTCTTTTTTCATTTCTGATCTGTAGGATTGGTGCTTGGAGTCTGATGTGAACATAGTTTTAACAGCCCTGAAGCCCTCAGTTTGAAAACCATTTGGGCCACTGGGTTTGTTGTTTTGCTTTCTGTTTGATTGCTTGTTGTAGGTCTCCTATTCATGGTGCTTTACCCATGAGTTCTACCAAAGGATACTAAGGTGATAGTCTGGAGAGTATTGGCAGTCACAGTGAATTCACAGTTAGGAAGTTGTTGAACATGTATTTTCCAGCATTGACAGATGGCATCGTCATCTTTCAGAAAAGAGCCACCCATCCTGTGAATGGAAGGGATTTTGCATATTTGACCTCGTCTGAACATGCCTGTGATAGCTTCTGTACGGGCTACATGTATTTTATTTGGAAGTATTAACCAGACACAGAAGTCTGGATTATTCATTTTTTGACAACTTGAAGGAAATGTGACACTGTGTGGCCACTTAATGGTTACATGAAAGCACATAAATTTCAAAATCCAGCTTCCAGTAAAATTTTGAGACACATTGGCACTAGGTTTCTGTGGAAAAAAAGGTAGCTGCCCAGCAATAGTTTGTGGATTGTTTTAAGTACAGTTTGTCACAGACCTAAGGAGAGAAAAAGCAGTTGGGAGTCAGACTTTCAAGCCAGCCAGCAAATGAAATCATTCTCTTTCTCTCTCAAATAACAAAGACTTTGCAAAAAGGAAAAAAAAATTCTCCTAATTCAAGCCAAGATCTAAGTTCAAACAGCCAGCTACAATATTGGGGATTGCACAGTTGACAATACAAAGTAATTGCCAAAAACCAAAAAGAAATCTGTGAGAAAGTCACCTCATTCTATCTCTATTTGATCGAACTTTGATCGACAGAGTTGGTATCTTTTTGCCTATATTTTTGATGGATGATATTATTAAAAAAGTCTGTTTTGTCTGTCTTGTCCATCCTACTTGTGAATGCACATGTATATATTTGGATTCAAAGGGAGTATAGTTTAAGTTTGCCTATTAGTAATTAATAATCTGTTTTTTCCAGCATTAGAAGTTAGATTTGTTACAATAAATACATTTTTGATTATTTGTTCATTGATGAATCCTGGTGTATGTTTCTTTTACCTTAGATAGTAGTCACAACCATCCTGGAGTTTGGTCATATTTCACACTTCTGATGACTTGCAGAATCGTGGAGATTGATTCCATATGCACTATTCCTACCAGGGTCATGATACTTCCCATGTTATGATGGTAAACATATTGTTGGATCTTCAGAACATTCTCTTCCCACAACGTCATTCATTTTTCAGAGTTGACTTTTTGCATCTGTTTTGGAATGCTGTCGTCTTGACTTGCAATCTTGTTCTGTAAGACAGTGAAGTCTGGTTGCTTTTATTGCAGAAGGTTATATATTCCAGTATCGTTTTTGTTGAATTATTGACGATAATACTCTAACCCAATATTCTGAACACAGGTGTCCAGTTTTCTTGGTTTGACCAAAAAGATGGCAAGCACACAGGTTCCTCAGCTAGTAGAAAGCAGACCAGCCTATTTTAAAGACAGCTTTTCCCTTGCTTCTTCCTGTTTGAGTTGTGTAGAGGATATTCTGAAGAGGAATGTAGCACATGCTGCTGCCTGAAGACAACGCTGGCCCAACATATATCTCAAAGACCTTCACACACTGTGTGTTGTTTCTTGATTAGGCACTCCCAGGTTCACAGCCCTGTTCCTGTTGCCAATTCTCCATCATCACAGGACATGACAAATAGACACTGGTAGAAGTCTGCATGTGACTTTGTTTAATGTGCGAACCTTGGAACACCATTACTAACCACATGATTCTTATGGATCAGCAGTTAGACTTTGATTGACATTTCAAACCACAATGACGGGAACCACCTTACCACCCTATACATTTTTTGCCTTCGCAGAGTTTTTCTTTGAACCATACTTTTTCTGGGCCCTACCCCGACCTTGTCATCATGGATGGCCATATTGAAAACAAAAAGCTCCGAATGAATTGCTCAAGGGATCGGTAGAATGCAAAAGTTTCTCCACACATCACGATGCATTTCTTTGATGCAATTAATTGTTCAGCTACTAACAAAAATTTGTTGGTTTAAAACAACAAAAGAAACCCACCATTTCCAGCTCCTTCTATGCTTGTTACCATCACCGTTCTGTGTTGTGTGTTTTAGGCTACAAGAATATATTCCCCAAACATTACCAATCTGTTTGACTATGTAAGAGGATACAGAGAATAAAGGCAAATGATTGTTTTCTGGGCTGTGGGAAGGTATGTGACAGTATTCTCTAAAGCTTGATACTGGAAACACTGCTTATCATCGTATACGTGAAGTTAGGATTAATGAAATGCAAATGAGACTCTGGGCACGCACTGATGGAATTGGGACCTTGCAGTGATGTGATAGCATTGAGTTGTAGCTGGCAGTTATGGGTATAGATGCCCATATAGAACCTCTTGTATCTAGTATAATTAAAGACTTTGAACAAATACCTTGGTGCCTGATCTGATCTTCTCTGATCAAATAATCCCATACAAGAACGTGCATAGTATGATTTGGCTTGGTGTGAACATGGTACAATTTCAATATTTGTAGATGGAAGATTAGTGAATTATGAAGAGGGCAGTGACAAATTTCAAGGTGCTGGAGACTATGTAGTAGAAATAGTAGACACGCGGCAGATCACAACACAGAAAAATGTGAACAGATATATTCTGGGAGGGAGCATGGGGGGAATCTATATAAAATAAGTATAATTTTAAAGGTGCAGAAACAGAGAAACCTGTGGATAAATGTGCAGAAAATAGTTAAAATGCATTCAAATTTCTGGACTTTATCAGTAGAAGGAAGGAGTGGAAAACCAAGGAAACTACAACAAAATTTTAGAAAACATCAGTCTAGCCTCAACTGGACTACAGCATCCAACTCTGTGCACTGCACGTTAGGAAGGATGTGAGGGATTTAGAGGGGGTGTGGATCTACAAAGATGTTTTCAGGGTTGATGGATTCAGTTACAAGGATAAATTGGGATGAAGCTGCGGTTATTTTCCTCAGAGAACAGAAGATTGAGGACAGAATTGATAGAGGTGCTCAGAATTATGAGGGATATAAATAATGTAAATAGTTAGAAATTGTTCCCATCTGTGGAAAAGGAGAGAACCCAAGGATACAGATTTAAACTGACAATGAACCAACGGTGCTGACTGGCAGGGGAGATTACTAAATTGCTCTTGCTGAGTGCTGGCATGCATTTGGCAGGCTGAATGGCCTCTTTCTTGCTGTAATCATTTTATTACTTTCTTTTTTAATTTACTATTTACTTGTTGATTTTATTCTGAGATTAGAGAGCTTTAGTTTAGCACTGTTTTAAAATCTCTAACTCCTTCATGTTGACTGGAACAAATGTATTTGAACAGTTTGGAGCTAAACTAAAATGCAGCACCTCCCAAGTAACAATCTCTGGATTACTACCAGAGCCACGGGTAAATTGGCATAGAATAAATAAAATCAAGGAGTTAAGTGTGTGGCTTAAAGATAGGTGTGGGTAGAATGTCTGTCAGTTCATGGGGCTCTGGCACCAGTACTGGGATAGAAGGGAGCTATTCAGTTGGACAGGATTCACTTGAACTATGCTGGGACCAGTGTCCTGGACTATTAAATAACATGGGCTGTGGAGAGGGATTTAAACTAGTTGGAGGACAGGAGGAGTATTCAGGAGAGAGGAAACGTAGACTTACAAAGCAAAGAATGATTGTGGTGTAACACGGCAACAATTTTTATCGGAGTGGGACTGGAAGTAACGGAGCACACAAGCATAAAAATAAAAGCAAAAAATGGAATAAAGGGAGAAAAGGTAAAATGAATGACTCTTTACTTCAATGCATGTAGTATTAAAAACAAAATAAATGTATTAACAGCACAAATGGAGGTTAAGGGATTTGACCTTAAAGCCAATTTTGGAGACATGGTTACAAGGAGATTGAAGCTGGGAACTAAACATTCAGTGATATGTGACCTCTTGAAAAGACAGAAGGGAAAGGGTTGGGGTTGTTTTGTTAGTAGGAGATTGAATAAGTACAACAGCAAGACTTAAATAGCCCCCAGTCTGAGTGACCTTCTTGATTGAACCTGACTACACCCCAACTTGTCTGCCACACTACCAACCTCACCCACTTGTTACCTTATCCATCTACCACTCTACTGAACTGCCAACTGATTAACCTGCCATTTCATCCACCTGCTTACCCTAACCACCAACATAACTACTCTACAAATTCACTCATTCATCCAATATTCATTCACTAATGTTCACACTGGACTTTTAAACTTACCATGTGGCAGATGGTGCTATAAAAGAAGGACATAGTTTGTCTTGTCTCAGTTCTATCACAATTCAATGAATGCTACACTCCAGATTTTTGGAGAAGCCACGTTTGGAAAACCCAATGAAACTTCAAGCAGAGTGGCAACCCAAAGTTCAAAAATGGTGCCATTGAAGTTAATCCCCAGGATAATCAGTGCATTCACCCAGTCTATTATCAAAGTCCCTAACCCTAATTTTCCTGATAAACTCTGCCAAGTAAGTGGCAGTTTAACAGTCAGGCATAATCAGGTCACTGACTGGGTGTTAACTATTGCAACTGTAGGGTGACTGACCAGATGTTGTAATCAGCAGGAAACCTCCTGCTAATTACCACATACCATCCTCCCTCAGCTGATGAATCAGTACTCCTCAATGTTGAACGACACTTAGAGGAAACACTGAGGAGGGCAAGGGTACAAAGTGTACTCTGGGTGGGGATTTCAAAGTCCACCATGAAGAGTGGCTCGGCAGCAGTACTACTGATCAAGCTGGTCGGGTCCTAAAGGACATAGCTGCTAGACTGGGTCTGCAGCAGTTGGTGAGGGAACCAACAAGAGGGAAAAACATACTTGACCTCATCCTTACTAATCTGCCAGCTGCAGTTGCATCTGTCCATGACAGTATCTGTAAGAGTGACCATTGCACAGTCCTTGTGGAGATGAAGTCCTGCCTTCACTTTGAGAACAACCTCCATCATGTTGTGAGGCACTATCACTGTGCTAAATGGGACAGACTTTGCACAGATCTAGCAACTCAAGACTGGGCATCCATGAGGCGCTGTGGGCCATCAACAACAGCAGCATTGTACTCCAGCACAATCTGTAACCTCACAGCCCGGCATATCCCCCACTCAACCATTACCATCAAGCCAGGGGGTCAACCCTGGTTCAATGGAGAGTGCAGGAGGGCATATCAGGAGCAGCATCAGGCAGACCTAAAGATGAGGTATCAATCTGGTGAAACCACCAAACAGGACTACTTGCACGCCAAACAGCGAAAGCAACAAGTGATAGACAAAGCTAAGCAATCCCACAACCAACGGATCAGATCTAAGCTCTGCAGTCCTGCCACATCCAGTCGTGAATGGTGGTGAACAATTAAACAAATCACTGGAGGAGGAGGTTCCACAATTATCCCCAACCTCAAAGATGGAAGAGCCCAGCACATCAGTGCAAAAGATAAGGCTGAAGCATTCACAGCAATTTTCAACCAGAAGTGCTGAATCCATCTAAGCCTCCTCCAGTGGTCCCCAGCATCACAGCTACCAGTCTTCAGCCAATTCGATTCACTCCACATGATATCAAGAAATGGTTGGAGATACTGGATACTGCAAAAGCTACAGGCCATAATAACATTCTGGCAATAGTACTGAAGACTTATGCTCCAGAACTTCCCGCTCCCTTAGCCAAGCTGTTCCAGTCCAGTTACATCACTGGTATCTACCCGACAATGTGGAAAATATCCCAAGTATGTCCTGTACATAAAAAGCAGGACAAATCCAACCCAGTCAATTACCGCCCAATCAATCTACCCTCGATCATCAATAAAGTGATGGAAGGTGTCATCAACAGTGCTATCAAGCAGCACCTGCTCAGCAATAACTGCTCAGTGATGCCCAGTTTGGGTTCCGCCAGGGCCACTCAGCTCCTGACCTCATTACAGACTTGGTTCAAATGTGGACAAAAGAGCTGAATTCCAGAGATGAGTTGAGAATAACAGCCCTTGATACCATGGCTGCATTTGACTGACTGTGGTATCAAGGCGCCCTAGCAAAACTGGAATTAATGGGTATCAAGGAGCAAACGCTCCGGTGGTTGGAGTCATACCTGACGCATAGGAAGATGGTCATGGTTGTGGGAGGTCAATCATCTCAGCTCCAGGACATCTCTGCAGGAGTTCTTCAGGGTAGTGCCCTCGGCCCAACCATTTTCAGCTGCTTCATCAATGACCTTCCTTCCATTATAAGATCAGAAGTGGGGATGTTCGCTGATGATTGCACAATGTTCAGCACCATTCGTAATTCCTCAAATACTGAAGCAGTCCATGTTCACATGCATCAAGATCTGGACTGACAGGCTTGGGCTGACAAGTGGCAAGTGACATTTGCACCACACAAATGCCAGGCTATGACCATCACCAATAAGAGACAATCTAACCATCTTCCCTTGACATTCAACGGTGTTACCATCACTGAATCCCCCATTATCAACATCCTGGGGTTACCACTGATCAGAAACTCAACTGGGCTCACCACATTAACAGTGTGTCTACAAGAGCAGGCCAGAAGTTAGGAATACCGATTCGAGTAACTCACCTCCTGTCTCCTCAAAGCCTGTCCGTCATCTACAAGGCAAAAGTCAGAAGTGTGATGGAATACTCCCCACTTGCCTGGATAAGTGCAGCCCCATCAACACTCAAGAGGCTTGACACTATCCAGGGCAAAGCAGCTCGCTTGATTGGCACTACATTCACAAGCATTCACTCCATCCACCACTGACGCTCAGTAGCAGCAGGGTGTACTACCTACAAGATGCACTGCAGAAATTCACCAAAGATCCTCAGACAGCACCTTCCAAACCCATGACCACTTCCATCTAGAAGGGCAAGCACATGAGACATATGGTAACACCACCTTCTCCAAGATCCCCTCCAAGTCACTCACCATCCTGACTTGGAAATATATCGTCGTTCCTTCATTGTTACTGGATCAAAATCCTGGAATTCCCTCCCTAATAGCATTGTAGGTCAACCCACAGCAGGACAACTGCAGCGATTCAAGAAGGCAGCTCACCACCACCTTCTCAAGGGCAACTAGGGATGGGCAAGAAATGCTGGTCAGGCAGCGATGCCCAAATCCCACAAATGAATAGAAAAAAGATGCATCTAGCTTGTTTCTAAACAACAAATGAGATGAATATATGATAATATTTGGAGCTCAGAGAGCTGTGCAGGAAAGTCTGTTAAACAGGACAGAAATGGGAATATTGTGAGCCTACAAAGAAGAAGCGGAGCAGTTTTAACCAAGGGCCAACAGAATATAAATAAATATAACAGTGTGCAATCAGAGTAATTAATTGCATCTTAGGGATGAAAATGAAATCAACA
This sequence comes from Rhincodon typus, assembly GCF_021869965.1. Taxonomy (NCBI): domain Eukaryota; kingdom Metazoa; phylum Chordata; class Chondrichthyes; order Orectolobiformes; family Rhincodontidae; genus Rhincodon; species Rhincodon typus. The sequence goes on from NC_063350.1 coordinate 36,727,651, forward strand.
AAATAAAGGATACCATCTAACATTAATGGCATGGATATTGCATTAAGTAAAAGTAGAGTCTTAAATACATAAATGATAAATTGGAAGTAATGGGACACTGATATAAACAAGTTAATCAGATAGTCAAGAGAAATGTAAAGGAATCTAAAGGTTTTTCCACAATTACGGTTAAAATTACTGTTCATAGTTACCCATTTTATTTTCCTCCTTGTTCTTCAACAAAGGTTTAAATGGCTGCTCAGTCTCACAGCACAACTCATATTTTAAAGAGGACTCTGTATAACCTCTGTGATCTCCTCTGACTTCCTTCAAAACTCTAGAGTAACACTATCATCGTCAGTGACTTATCCACTTCACCATCTGTTTATTTTCATTTGAACTTTTCCTTTTCTACAGTTAATTCTAATAATAGCAAAAACTTACATTTATAGAACACCTTTAATGTATTTAAAGCAGCCCAAGGCAATTACCATTTTATAGGCAGAATCAGACAAAAGCTAAGCTGAGGGAGGGATGTACGAGGACAAGGAACAAAAGGTTAGATTGAACAAGCTTTCAGATGGTGGCTCAGTGGTTAGCACTGCTGCCTTACAGTACCAGGGACTGGGGCTCAATTCTATCCTTGGGTGACTGCCTGTGTGGAGTGTGTACACTCTCCCTGTGTCAGGGAGAGAGAATATTTCCTCTCACGGCCCAAAAATGTGCAGGTTAGACAGATTGGCCATGGGAAATGCAGGGGTACAGGGATAGGCCAGGAGGTGGAGTTGGTATGGACTCAGGACCAAATGGCCTGCTTTGACACTGTTGGGATTCTATGTGAGTGGAGAGGCTGTGAACTGTGCAGTTGCATAGCTAACTTGATTCATTTTGATGTGGCCAATAACAAATTTACATTGGTTCTCTGGTCTCTCTGTTTCAGTGCAAGTAAGGAATTTATTTCCTGAAAGTAAAAGCGTGCTAGAGCAGAGATAGCTAACAGGCCATTTGATTAAGGTTTTTAAAATTATGTAGAGTTGCAGTAGCATGGATAGGAAATATCTATTTTCCAAGTTTGAGAGAGATTAAGAATAACCTACCCATAATCCTAGTTTATATGTTTGTTAGTAAAATTCCTTTATGCAATACGATGTTACAGAATCAAATATTTTGCCAAGGGCAGTGGTTAAGACTGAGACATATGAACATTCAAACATATGAACTAGAAACAGGAGTAGGCCACTCACACCTCAAGCCTGGTCTGCCATTCCATAGCATCAGAGCTGGTCTGGTAACTCCATATTTCCATCTATCTGCCTTAAAAATAATTAAAGACTCTACTTCCACCGCTTTTTGGGGAAGAGAGTTCCAGAGATACACACCCACTTGTGAGACAAAAATTCACATCTTTGTCTTGAATGGACAACCCCTTATTTTATAACAGTGACTCATACTGTTAGGTTCTCCCACAAAACCAAGCCCCTCAAAACTCCAAAGGATCTACTTATAGGTTCAGTGAAGTCACCATTTACTCCTCTAAATTCCCTGTGCAAATATAGCAACCATATCTTTGGTTCCTTCATCCAAGTTATTTCCATAAATTGTAAAAAATAATTGAGGTCTCAGGCCTGATCCCAGTGGCACACCATTTGTTAAATCTTGCTTTTCTGAAGATTACCCATTTATTCCTTTCCTGCCGACACCTTCACCTGGTCCATCTCTGACTCCTCCCTTCCCTTCCACAACATCGCTGTTTCCATTTCTGGGGATAGGCTGGCCAACAATATCCACTATAAACCCACCGACTCCCACAGTTGCCTTGACTACACATCCTCACACCCTGCTTTCTATAAGGGCTCCATCCAATTCTTTGAGTTTCTCTGTCTCTGTCGCATCTGTTACGTGATGTCACCTTCTGCAAGGCGACCTCAGAAATGTCCACATCTTTCCTCAACTAAGGATTCTCTGCCACTGTGGTCAGCATTTCTGCCCTGACCCCTTATCTTCTCTCCCACAACAGTGATAGGGTCCCCTGGTCTTCATTTGTCACCCACCAGCCTCTGAAACCAAAGGATCATAAGCCACCATTACTGCCAACTCCAGTGGAATCCCACCATCAGACATGTATTCCCATCCTCTCTCTTGTCAGCCTTCTGAGGGAACGTTCCCACCAGGACAACCTGGTCCACTCCTCCTCCACATCTGCCCACAGCCCCACAGCATCTTCCCCTGCAAATGCAGAAGGTATGACACCTGCCCATTTATTTTCTCCCTCTTCACTATCCAAGGCCCCAGACACACCCTCCAGGTGAAGCAACAACTTACCTGTACTTCACTCCATCTGGTCTGCTGCATGTAATGCTCACAACGTGGTTTTCTCTACACTTGAGAGTCAAAACTCAGAGTGGGCAACCATTTTGCAGAACTCCTACATTCTGTCCACAAAAATGACTCTGAGCTTTCTGTTGCCCGCCACTTCTACACACTACCATGTTCCCAGGAAAATATCTCTGTCTCAGGCTTGCTGAAGTGCTCCAGTGAGGCTAAACATAGGCTGGAAGAAGAGCATCTTACTTTCCACTTGTGGACCCTGCAGCCTGCAGGACTCAACTTTGAGTTCAATAATTTTAGAGCTTGAGCACCTTCTTCCATATCCTTCACCAACCCTACATTTCAGGCCCTGTCAAGAAATGGCTGCCTTCATCACTGCCCATTTTTCACCTACTAATTGTCCCTATTACCAACTTTTCTTCTTCCCTGGCTCACTGTTATTCATCCCTTTATCGGCCTAACTGCTGTCCTCTCTCTCTGGGCTCCATCTCCATCTATCACATTCTCCTTCTCACTACCGCCCCCGTTGCTCATTATCACCCTCATTATTATTTAAGCTCAGTTTATTTATATGCACTCTCCTATTTTACCACCCACCAGATAAAAACAAGAGGCTGGGAACTCCTGACACGACAGTCTGAGTCAGTAATTCACAACTGTGGGTTAAGACTTGTTCCTCCGGACCTCCACCTCGGACACCAAACACCAGTGTTTCAAAGCACATGAGAGCTATGTGTACTCCACTTTCATGTACACTTGCATCCAACATGCACCAGCATCTCTGCACCATCTGATTCACTTACAGTACGGGTCTGCACTTTTGTACTGCACATCAGAGCTCACTGGCAACTATGATTGGAAATCTGCTGTTGAGATGCTTCCCACACAAAGACAGGAACCCGGCTCATGCATTGGACCAGGCTGCATCTCTGGGCAGCTCACTGCATTCCTTAGCAATTTGTTACTTTGTGCTGCCTGGATCCTCCCAGTGTCCCTCTCTTGCCTTGCCTTCCAGCGCTTCGCCCCCTCAGTCAGAGCTAACATGTGATTGACACTTGTGTCTCACCTTGCCTTTTAGCACAGACACAAAGCCATGAAACTTGTTGCGGTTGTCAGCAGTCATGAGTCAAGGAGGGTAGACATTTTGCTGTATGGCACCATGCGATGTCAATCTCATACCTACTATCAGCCATAGAATAAGAGAAAGGAATGGATTGAATGAGATGAAAGTAGATGGCACAGTTGCTAGCACTAATGCTGGTGGGGAAAAGGTGCTGAGGAGTTCTGAGTGAGACAGTAGGCAATGCAGAGGCCATTCAAGGTTAGTGGTGTGGGGGAATTGAATGAGAGTGACTGAGGGAAATGTTGCAAGCAATAGTGATAGTGGTAGAGCATGAGCCTTGATGGGAGGTGGGTACAGTATCAGAGATACAGTGAGAGTGAGATCGCATAGAGAAGATGGTGCTAGTTACACTAATGGAGTGTTCTGTATTCTGTTCTGTGGGAAGAGAATGTCCCTACTCTGCATCATTCTTACCATTGGGACCTCCAGGTCCCTGCCCGGAAAACAGGGTGCCAATTTCCCCTTATCTGTATTGACTAGGGGGAATGTCTAATGTAACTGTGCAGGGTAGTTCTGAACTGACAGTGCTTGACTGGGTGCACAATGGCCTTTTAAAGATGTTGCCACACCAGGATCCCAGGATATCCCAGTGGTGACTAATATTCTGGCTATAGTGAGTGGGAGAATTGGGCTAGTATCAGAAGAGAAGTGTGCCATTGGTGGCATGGTAAGTAATTAATGAGGCAAGTTGGGGTGATAAATAATAAAATCCGCTGGGCCTCACATAGATAAGCCCTCCATGAAAGTCAAAATTATGCTTTGCCAAAAGATGGTAAAATCCACCCCATTGAGGTGAAGCATTTTCTAGGCTGCAAAACTAAATATTGGGAAAAACAAAGAAATTGCCTTTAGTTTCCTGCATAAACTCTATTTCCCACCACCCCAACTCCATCCCTCACTCACCATCAACTGTCTGAGGCTGAACCAGACTACTTGCAACCTTTATGTTGTATCTGATCCCAAGATGAGCTATAAGTGACGCAATCCATGCCACACTGTATCCAACTATTTCCCCATCTGTAACATTTCCTGATCATACTGCCACCTCAGCCCCTCTATTGCTGAAAACGTCATCCATGCCTTGTTGCCTCAAGAGTTGACTATTCCAATGCACGTCTGCTCAGCCTCCCATGTGTGACCCTTTGTAACACATCAGCTCATTTGAACTACTGCTGTCCATGTCCTTACACACCTACCAAGTCTTAATCAACTATATTCCTGTGCCTGCAGCTCTGATTACATTGGTTCCCAGCTGAACAATGCTCTTATTGAGACTTTTCATCCTTGTTTTCAAACCATTTCATGGTTTCATTTCTCCATACCGCTGTAAACTCCTCCAACTCCAGAAACTCCAAGATATCTATGCTTTTATGATCCTTGCACCATGAGTACCACAATTTTGGTGATTGGGCCTTCAGTTGCTTTAGCTCCTAATCCTTCACCAAATCACTTTGGCTCACAATCTATCATTTGCCTTTAAGGCACTCCTTAAAATCTATCTGTGTGACCAAGCCTTAAGCTATTTCCCCTAATATCTTCTAATGAGCCTTTTTTGTATCAGTGTCCTGTAACATTAAAGGTGCAATTACAAATACCCACAGAATATAGCAACAATTGTGTTTCAGATTTTAAAAGTAACTGGTATTCAATTTTATTTTAAATCAATTAGAGACAGCAAAAATGTTAAGCAGTTGTTTCTGCCTCTCATAAAACTCTTCTGATAGCATATTTTTTTAAAAAATGCATTGATCAGTATATTCAGTACAGTTAAAGTAGTAAGCAAGATAACATCCAGGGCTTTATCTTGACATGTACAAACCTGCCACATAAATCTACCTCCCTTCCCCTTGGAACGTGCCAGACAGGTGTCCAAAAGCATACCTCTGCCCTGTCTGCAATTATCTGCTTCACTTACAAAATCCTCGCTTGAGGCTACAATCACAGCAGACTGCAAGCCTCTTCAATTCATGTGACGTTTTAATGCACAGACGTACACCTATTCTCTATTGTGAAACCACACATTAAACACTAGTGCCCACAAATGTTACCATATTTTCATATTGATTCCACAAAAGACATGTTTCCAAATAGAGGATTTGTTATTTCATTTACAGCATTTGTACACATATTTTACCAGGCCACTTCTGCTACATATTCTGTGCTAGTGCAATGTGACTTTGGCTTTGCATCAAAGCAAACCGTGCAGTTTGACAAAGTTGCTGTATCAAATTTCGACAAGTGGTGCGAGATTCCCTCCTCAATCAAGCATCTCATGACCGAAATTACAACAGTGAATATTACAAAATTGCAATTTTAAAATCTTCCTAGAATTTGTCCCATCCGCTCCATGTTCTCATTGGGAATGTATTCGCATTCAGGGTTATATTCAGAGCGCTGAATATGTGTGTTCACAAAAACATGCAATTTTTCTTAACTAAAAATCAGTGCTGATCTGGAAGTATAATTTGCGTTTGATAGTCCCTTATCCGTGATGCAGAATGCAAGATTGGGCCATTACAACACTATCAATGGCCCTTAGCTAAGTGGTCAGAATGGCCTGGAATGTGGGGCAATCAGAAAAGGAGAAGTGGGCCAACTTGATGAGAACAGTGATCATGGAAGAGGACAGCAGTGATAATTGTGGTGAAAAATATCAAGCTATTTGTTTTAAATATTCTGCTTCTGCCAGCCAAAGAGGGTAATGGGTATGTGCTTCCATCCTGTCATATGTTAATCTCAGGAAACTGCTTAGTCCTACATAGTAGGATTTTTAAGTTTATAATTCATCCAATGACCATGTAACTGAATGAAGAATAATTGAAAGTTCTGCTTGCAGAAATCTGAGCATTCTTTGAAATCAAACAGTAGACTTAATGCTTCAAATGGTTAAAAAGTCCAAAACCAACTTTCATTCTGTCTCATGACCTTTCCTTCTTTACCACTGACCACTTGGTCCAATTGCACAAAACGATGTGAATCTTGACATTCTGTTAATCCAAAGCTGACCTTCATAGGCCATATCATATCCAACTGTAAAACTATCTCTTCCTACAATTGCAAAATTGCTGATCTATACTCTGTCTCACTGCTTCCACCCATGAGACATTTATCCACACTTCCACCACAGTTTAATTCCAGTGTTCTCCTTACTGTCTCCCATCCTACCCTCTTTATAAGCAACAAACTCAATTTGTTTACATGTTATCTTATGTTTGTCAGGATGCATAAATCAAAAGTTTCAAATTTACTAAATGCTTCCCAAAATTATTGAGTATGATTTGATTTTTCATAGCCTTTATATTAACACGAATCAGAGTCAACACAAGTTAAAAATAAATTTGCAGGCAAATCATGGTTGGAATGAATTATAAGTTACGCATGGGCTAGCAGATACAACACAGATAGACTTTATAGATCTACCAGGGCATTCATTCTTCCTGTACAGCACCACATTCAGTCAATCAATATTTCCAAATTTGATCTTGCTCAGGGCAGAATTCCACTCCCGTTTCCTTCATGGGTTTAGCCAACTCTGCACAGGCAGCAGAAGGTGCATGCACAGGATTATACCATTGCAATCATTCACACAGTGATAGATGTCTTTCCAGAACTTACTCAACTCTCAGTTTCCATTTGTTATAATAGCATGGATCCCCAGATCTTTCTTTATCTTTACATGGTATAACATATTCTGAGCATTCAATCACTAAAATGTGAAACAAATGGGCAGGAGTCTGAATCATCTTTTCTAACTGTGCAGGAATTCACCCCCCAACTTGGCTTTCAGACAAACTTTTGCTCCCCAGCTGTTCTCTTTTCTCTTTTTCTGTGTGCCATATGGCCTCTGTATTTTAACTACCTTTCTGCTGGCGCTGTGTCCAGGTCAAGGGTTGCCAGGCTACATGGATAATTATTCCTTGTTATTCAAAAATGAATTTGAATCGTTATCTTAAAATCATTCCATAACTTTTCCCCACTCTAAAGCTCTACTTTAGTCTCCGACATATTTTTCCGTGTCTTTTGGAACTCTGGTACTCATGATATGGGGATCACATCCTCGCTTATCTCATTCTACAGTGCCTTATCTTTCCTCTCTCTTTTAAGCTAATTGTGCCACCCAAAGCTTTGGTTGTTTCACTGAACTTTTCACTGAACTCTGCCATCATGCATAGGAAGAATGCCTTTTTTATTCATTTTGCCTTTGAACCATGCTTTGCAAAGCTCCTTGGGAAGTTTTCCAAATTAAGGTCATGATAGAAAAGCAAAATTGTATTGTTTAGTCATTAGAATTCCCAACATACATGAGACAATAAAATATGGCCTGTACGAATCAAATCTAAATTCAACATATCTTAGACATTGTTGCCAAATTAATATCCCTAAGTTGGCTAGAAAAATGTTATTGCTGGCGAAAATAATGAAAAGTATTTAACATCTCTCTGCTAAAATGGCAGGTCTATTAAGTTCAGGTCATATGAAGCTTCTAGGAGAAGATCCATCTGTGTTCTACACATACCAATATCACATTATTTTTAAATTTATGATTTTGTAACACTTTTTACACAGGAAAATCTATTCTCTCTCTGTCTCTACACGCCCATAAAAAGAAAATATATGAGGATAAGAATTATTGTTAGGAATATAGGCTGACTAAAGTTTAACATGTCCTAATAACATTCCTTGGAATTGTTTTTTAAAAGGATGCTTTAATCCATTTGTAATAAATGACTGTAGTAAGAAAAATTGACTTTTTTGTGGCCACTAAGCACATCATTTTTGTTTTACTTTAAAAATTCTTATTGACGCATAACTAAAAGAACCCTTTATTATTTGCAGGTCGAGTCTTGTATAATATTACGTGTAACATCCTCCAAACATCAAAAATATGACTCGCAGAGGCATGTTGGAGCTTAGTAAATATTGAAAATTCCATACTTCAGAGGTTGGGTTGAGGCATGTTTCTGGCTTCGAGAATGTGATTTGTTTAAAACTAAGCAAGACACCACTTTAAAGTGCAGTAAGACAATTAAGAGTTGTAAAGCCACGCATGAAATAGTTGCCTTCGAGCCATCTCAATTAATAACAATACAAATATGTGCAGCAGGTACAGCCTAGCAAGGGCCGGTTCGCCAGCAGGTGTTCCCTTTCAGGGCTGTTTAGACACTTCAGAGCTGTGAGTAATGCTTTAGGACAAATCAAGAACTGCTGCACCTGCCTGCTCAAAATGCAAATAACAATGAACACGCTCCAGCCTGTCTGAAGATAAATTATTTCATTGCAGTTTGCTTGGTCAAAAATTGGGTTGGTCAGGAATGATTCAATCTTACAGCACAGGTACATCAAATAAAAGAACTAAATATGCTTGCAGGTAGGATATAGATATTTTTGTCAAACTCTTCCAATAAAATTCTGAACTGAATAACTTGATTCCATAAAGAATTTCTTTAACATGCTTGCAGGATTCTATCTTCACATGTCCTAGATAAACATCTGCTTTATTTACTGAAACAATTTTCCACACAGGAAATGACCAAAATATACTTAAAATAAATTCCCCTCCTCTCCCAAGGGCTCTGCTTTCTGTAAGAAAATGGTTCAAATAGTGCAGATAGCCTTCGTGTTTTTCACCAAGTAACCATGGTTCAGGTCAGAGATTTTGAGTTCAAGAGCTGAATATTTGTTTGGTGTTCATGAATCCAACATCAAGAATCTTTCCTAATTCTAACTCTACAATGCACTGCTGCCTGATGACCAATTGGAATTTTAACACAAAAGGGCCATTTGGTAGCAGGATGTACATTCACTGTCAAATGAGGCAAGGCAAAGGATGTGAGTAGGCAGGAGAGGAATAAGATGATCATGATTTAAAAAGTGAAATGGCAGCCATTATTCTAGTTGCTGAGTTCGGGGAAAATGGAAAATACAGGAGAACAGCAGCAAAACAGAAGGCAAAAGGTGGCTATTTAAGGATGGGCTGGTGATAAAGTAATGTCTGTTTTGAAGGTCTTTTTAAGGCTGTAGCAACACAGAATAGTATTGTATTTCCGGAGAAAGGCAGGAAAAAGCCAAAAAGCCAGCTAAAGGGGGCAGAGGATATGTTTGGCCACAGTATGATGAGGAAGCCCTGGATACAGTGCTGCAACTGCTTCAATGACCTTTTGCCGCGAAGATGAATGCATCACTGCATTTAGATGGCAGCCCCCAGATCTGTAGCCATGAGCACATAACTGAGTTGAGTAGCTCAAGGGTACTTAGCATTCAGAACAATTAAATCAGGCATATCCCAGGAGCATTACAAAGCCATGGGTAAAGTTCACAACACCAGAAAGAGTGCAGGAGGCAAAAATTAAGAAAGTAATATCACATACTTGTGGGAAGAAGGACACAATGATCCTAATTTTCAGCCTCTTGAACTTACAGAGTTAAGACAGTAATGGCTAAGGCCCAGTGATGAGATGCTGCACCTGCCTATACTGAAAATCATGAAAGAGAAGGGTCTTGACATGACCAGAGCAGCACTGGGAAATGCAACCCAGGTCAGCTGCCAATGTTTGCAAATGCCCAGTTATGAAGGAGAGCAGAGCCATTGTGACATTTATAACTTCTGGCTGAATGTTTCTATGGGACCAGCTAGGCCTAAGTCAATTCTCACAACAGATCAAAAGCAAATTGCCTTAAGGATACAGCCTCCTGTGTCAGACATACATTTTCAGTATACCCTCTTATAACAGTATCATGTCTGTTATCTCTGATGGCCTTGTTCTTCATCTCTATCTCACTGATGGCCAGGAGTCTACATCTGCTCCTGTGACTACTTCTCATCACTGCTCTTTCCAATTCATTAATCCCCATTGCTTGCATCTAGTTGGCTATCATTCATCTGGGACTGTCCTACCATGTCCCTCTGACTCCTGCAGGCTAACTATCCATTCCTCCCACACTGACCTGGGACTCTCTTAGGAAACACGGATAATATAATAGCCACTGTGCGCCGATGAATGAAGCAGAACCTGAGCTTTCAATCTCTCATGCAATGACTATCCTAGGGTCACGATTGGTTCCCTGCTACTATGTCACTCCTCAGGCACAGATTATTGACCCACCCTATTTCCTGTGTCTCCTTTCAAAAACTGCAGACTGCTCTTCAGCAAGCTAATAACGCAAGCCAAATGGCAGACCTGTCATTTTGAGCACTCAGCCTCTTCCCATGACATAGTTCCATTCCAAAATTGACCAAATTAATCAAAACCATGCCAGAAAATAAGTCACATTTCTTGGAAGGTCAATGTTTGAGCCTGAGATTGGCCTTGCTAAATTGCCGTAGTGTTCAGGGATGTGTAGATTAGGTGGGGAATGAGGGATGGGTCTGGGTCTGATGGTCTGAGGGGCAGTGTGGACTTGTTGGGCTGAAGGGCCTGTTTCCACACTGTAGGGATTCTATGATGATGATGATGATGATCACCTCCCTTCCTGCCTCTGCTGTATTATGAAAATTCAAACCTAAGTATCTCTGAGTTATTTTACAAAGGATCACATAGTAGCTGAATTTGTTCTTTTTCCATGCACCTGTCACCACTTGCACATAGACCGCGCACACACACACACACACACACACAGAGTTCCAGGATTAAAACACTAATTAAGAGTAAGAACTGAGATCAAATGTAAGACTTGGCTTGGAACAGCTACCTCCTTATGGTGTGGAGGTGCCAGTGTTAGGCTGGGGTGGACAAGGTCAGAAATCGCACAACACCAGGTTATAGACAAACAGATTCATTTGAAAACACAAGTTTCCAGAGCCTCACTCTTTCTGTTACTGAGAAAGGTGGTTTCAGACACAGAATTTATAAGTAAAAGATCAAAGGGTCACATGACTGATGAGTATATATTAAACAAAACTAAGATGTTTTTAAGTCTTTAATCAGTTAGAAGGTTTTAATTGATTAATATGTATATGTGAATCCCTGAATTCCTTTCAAGTCACTGCCCTGAGAGAACTAAAGGTTTTATCAGTGTAAAGAAGAAATGACATTTTAGGTCAGACCATGAATGTTAGGTGTGAGAGAAGGTCCAGACCCGAAACATCAACTTTCCTGCTCCTCTGATGCTGCTTGGCCTGCTGTGTTCATCCAGCTCTACATCTTGTTATCTCAATGTTAGGTGTGAGGCCTTGTTTAGAATCTGATTGTGTTTTGGTTTGGAGTCAGACTGATTTTATTTCTAAAGTAGGAATTTATAAAACATCACATTGACTGACTGTCTATAAATTGTGTGCTTTTTGAACAAAATAGAATGTATCTGCAAATACAAATTCACCATATTCTCTCTCCCCCCACCCCCTCACTCATGCGCACACACGCATGAATCTATGGGGTGAATTTGTATTTGCAGATACATTGTATTTTGTTCAAAAAGCTCACAACTTATAGACAGTCAGTCAATGTGGCATTTTATAAATTCCTATTTTAGAAATAAAACCAGTCTGACTCCAAACCAAAACACAAATAGAAGGCCTCACGCCTAACATGCATTGTCTGACCTAAATGTCACCTCGCCTTTTACACTGATAAAACCTTTAGTTCTCTCAGGGCAGTGACTTGAAAGGAATTCAGGGATTTAAAAATACATATTAATCAATTAAAACCTTCTAACTGAGTAAAGATTTAACAACATCTTAGTTTTTTTAATACATCTTCATCAGTGGTGTGACCCTTTGATCTTTTACTTAAAAATTCTCTGTCTGATGCTACCTCTCTCACTAACACCTGAAGAAAGAGTGAGGCTCCCGAAAGCTTGTGTTTTCAAATAAACCTGTTGGTCTATAACCTGGTGTCAGGTGATTTCTGACCATCTCCTTATGGATCAGTGATAGAAACTCAGTACATTTTTCTTTGTTAACTGATCACCACTTATAAATTCCTGAATTTGTTAAAGTCAAGGAATGTGCAAATAATCGGTGTCCTTTTTTACCCTTTCAAAATCCAAATTTCCCCTGTTCCTGCTAATGCATCATTGTAACAATATTATGATGTATCCAGGTGGTATGTGCAATGATGTAGCTGATACAGTGTCAGCACATCCCTGATCCAGCTTCCTGCTAAATTCAGGAGGAAATACCAATTTAGGTAAGTTCCCTTGTTGATGTTACTGGCCGTGATGCCTGAAGGCATTTTAACACGATTCTGATTGACTGTTTAGGCTGTAGAGGAACAACAGAAATTCAGAACAAAATGTGATCTTTGAACCATCAGTTGAAGTATAACCAATTAAGTTAACCAATACAATACATGAAATGGACCATGGATTTAACAGAGGGTTCTTGTTCAATCTTAAAGACAGGTATAAAAGTTAAAATAAAATCTTTTTGAACACTACAGTCTGGAATCTCTTTTACCTCTTGCCTGTTTTCTTGTGCTTAGTGATTTTCAAAATAAAAACAGCTTTTCACTGATTTTTTTCTGAAAATGGGATTTAATTCTTTTTCCTTCCTCCTTTTTTTTGAAACAAAAGACACCTGAGAAAATTGTGTCTTTAAACCAACAATAAGAACTGACTTAGACATCAGGGTTAAAACCTGGTATTGTCTAGTGAAAACAAAAATTGCTGGAAATCACAGCGGGTCAGGCAGCATCTACAGAGAGAAAGCAGGTTAACATTTCATGTCTAGATGACCTAGACTTGATATGTTAGCTTGCTCTCTCTCCATGGAAGCTGCCAACCCACTGTGATTTTTCCTGCATTTTTTTGTTTTCAGTACAGATTCCAGCATCTGCAGTAATTTGTTCCTACACATATTCTTCAGATTGTGGGGTTTAGTGCAATGTTACCTGATAGAAATTGCTGACTAGCTACACGTGTGGTCAAAGTAACTGTATGTTGCCAAATGCACCTAACTTTAAACACCTTACACACAAACAACACAGGTAAATGCACTTCTCATGTATATATTTATTTAAGCAATATTGTTTATTGTTCAGAGATGAAAGGTTTAAGTATTCATAACAATCCAAAAAGACCTGCATATGATTATCTTTCATCTTTAGTAGCAAATTTGTCTTAAAAAAGGTGAAGTGCAAATGCAGATGTAAATAAAACAATCAATTAGAAAAGGTGTCTTGTTTCCAAAGATGACACTAGTTTAATTTGTTCAAAAGCCATGTAAAGCCATGTTCAAGTCAAACAGTGGGATGTGAGCTTCCAAATACATTTAGAATAATTTTATATGATACACACTGATTGTTACATAGTGTTAGCCATGCTCTCAACCAAAATCATAAGACAACATGAGGCTTAAAGCAGGAAAAAAAATTATGACATAAACAATTCTCCAGTTTTCAAACATACGCTATGCTTGATATTTGCCCATTGTGCTGAAAGGGAATCAGTATCCTTCCTGTGAAATATTTAAAATTGACAAATAAGCTGATGTAAATCATTGTTCTCTTTTAACATCTTATTTAAATACGTGTTTTTTAATTACACAGAAGCAGAAAGGAGTAGAGTTTTTTTTCACTTGGGGTTTGTCAGGCACATTAGTGCCAGACCTTCTGCCAAAATTTGTGCTGCCACCTCAGGAGGAGAAAATTGGCTTCAATATGTTTCTTCTCACTGACAACAGTGGGGGTATAATTTCAGAGAGCAGCACACTTAAATAGCAGCCTTCTGATTTTCAAAAGAAATGAACATTTTAATACAAGTATATGTAGAAAATTCATGACTAAGGGGATTCAGATGACATCAGAACACATCACACCGAAGATTCTGCTATACAGAAATCCCTAATTATGCTTTTCTTGTAACTTCCTTGCAAATGAGTGTCTTTAAACTTATTGCATAACAATGCAGGCATGCTTGTATCCGGATGCCTGGTGATTTTTAAAAATTGCCTGTACACCTAGTCCTGACCGGAACAAGGCCAGTCAGTCGGGCAGAAGTAACAAACTACAAAAGTGAAGCTTGGCCAGTTTGTGTGTGTATAAGGTCACATGCAGTAATTCACTTGAACAAATCCATTCTATACACTGTTACTGGCTAACAATATCCCAGCTGTTGTGCTGAAGACTGGCGTTCCAGAACCAGCCGCACCCTTAGTTAAGCTGTTCCAGTACAGCTACAACACTGACATCTACCCGACGATGTGGAAAATTGTCCATGTATATCCTGTCGACGTAAAAATAACAATTCCAACCAATTGTGGCTCAGTGTTGGTACTCTGATGTTTTATGCCGATATCTTCAGATAACTGTAGTAATTTCTTGACTTGGCATCCGTTGCACTATTCACTGACCAGCCAATAAGTTCATCATTTCTGCAGGATATTTAGTCAAAATGTACTGAACACATGTCATTGAATATCATGTGGACTTGAGCCAAGTAGCCTCCTATATGGATCGTGCAGTCAATAGTAAAGAACATTTTTGTCTTGTGCATTTTGAAATGCCAATTGATTGAAATGGAATAAAAGATTAATGCTTTATTTCAATGAGTGAGTGACCTGTTCCACTGGACTATCATTCATGTGGGAAAGATGAAGATTTATCCTATTGTGTTTTTCTGAGACCATTTCAATTCCTGCATTCAGTTCACATGTGAATTTAACATGGTAACATGCATACAGTAACTATTCCACCAGTAGTTCAGTGGGACAAAAATAGAAGTTGCTGAAAAAGCTTAGCAGGTTCTCACAGCATCTGTGAAGAAAAATCAGAGTTAACGTTTTGGGTCCAGTGGGCCTTCCTTGAAGCAGTTCAGTGGGTCTCATCTTTGAGCGTATTTTGCAACATGTATGTAATATTCCCATGATAGACTATTGTTTTCATTTCAATAGCTTTTCTTACCCACAAGTAAACACTGATTATTTTTCAAATGAAACATTACCTGCACATAACAATCAGGTCAGGACCGACAGGCTGGATGTCTTTCCTTGAAAGAAGATGGCTCAGGAGTGACCTAATAGAGGTCTTTAAAATTATGAATGGTTTTGATAGAGTGCAGGAAGAGATGATACGCTTCTTATGGAAAAGAACATAGCTAGAGGCCATCAATATGACAATGTCAGTGAGCAATCTAATAAGGAATTCATAAGAAGAGCAGCTGGAATGTAAAGTCTGCTAATGTAGGGAGTGGTTGATGTGTGTGGTATAAATGCATTTAAGGGAAAGCTGGAGGAAAAAAAGAAAATCTTGCATATATATAATGTTTTTCAAGATCATCACATATCTCAAAGCACTTCACAACCAATGAAGTACTTTTGATGTGTAGTAAATATTGTAATTTAGGGATTACAACAGCCAATATACATACAGCAAACATTCACAAACAGTAATGTGACATTGATCAGAAAATCTGGCTTTTTTTGTGATGTTGACTAATGATACATTTTGGTCAGGACACCAGGGATACCTTCCCTGCTTTCCTTTAAGATAGAGCGATGCAATATTTTACATCCACCCAAGCAGGCCCCAGTTTAAAAATCTCCTTCCAACGTCGACACTTTCAGCTGTGTTGCAGTCCCTCACCACTGCACCGGAATTAGGTTTTGAAGGTTTTCTCAAGCCTAGAGTTGGATTGAGATCCAGAGTCTTGTGACTTGATCAACAGTGAGAGTACTACCAAATGAGACAGAGCTGATACTCTAAAAGAGGAGAATGGAGGTTAGAGTAAAATATTACAATGATAGAATTAGGCAAGAAAAATAGGAAGTATGCTCCTGTAGACTTTAAATACCAGTATGGACTGGTTGGGCTGTATCTGTGCTACACATCCCGTGTAATCATATGTCAAGCATAACATCATGAGTTACATCATTTAAGATAGCTTTTCCCATGACTCTGGAGACATATATCACGAATCAGTGACTAATACATCTCCAGAAGATCTAAAGTTCGGTCTTAAATCTGCACTCCATTATCTGCCTCAACCAGGTTTACAGCAGGGCCACTAAAATTTGCTGCACTGCTCCTGGTTTTGGAAGATTCAGAATTGGGGTTACTATCCAGGTAAACACTGCTATACATCCAGGCAGTGACTGGGGGACACTCAAGGTTATGCAGGTCAGCATAAAGTGCATAGTAGTGGTAATGGGGTTTATTAACAGTGACTACAATCAGAGTCTCTATTGGAAGGATAATACAGGACCATGATGGGCATCAGTAAGGTGTAATGTTATGGCTCAGGGGGCAATTAGGAAAATTGGAGTTCTCTACATGGGGGTTGGGTGGAAATCCTTCTGTAGTAACCTTTCTCGAGGAAGATCTCACAGGACTCACTTGAATTCTCTCACTATGAAGATCAACATACCATTTGCCTCCTTTCCTGCCTGACGCATGCTTACCCTCAATAACTGCTATCTCTACCTTCAATAACTGATGTACAAAGACTCCCAAGTCTCAATGCACATTCCCTTCATTCAATTTATAGCTATTCAGATAACAACGTGCCTTCCTGTTTTTGCTTCCAAAATGGATAACCTCACATTTATCCACATGATACCGCATTTTAAATCTGTGAATTTGCCCACACATTCAGCTTGTTCAAATCATTCTGAAGCATCTGAAATCGTCCTGACAGCTCTGCATCATCTGAAAATGTGGAGGTATTAAGCTCAGTGCCCTCATTCGAGTCATTAATATATATTGCGAATACATGGGGTCACCAATTCTTTTCTCTTCATTCTTTAATGGGTGTCACTGGCAAAACTGAAAAGGCCTTTTCAGTTAAGAGTCAATCACATTGCTCTGGATTTCGAATCACCAGATAAGGTGACACTTGTGCTGTTAAGGCATACAAGGTTTGGGGGCCAACTGTTGGAAAATGGGATTATAAAAATTCCACAAACAGGAGCAGAAAATAGTCAAGAAGGCTAAGAGAATTCTGGCCTTCATATCTAAATGGCTGGAGTATAGGGATGCGAATGTTATGCTGCAGTTATACAAAACCCTAGTTAGACTCCACTTATAGTACTGTGAGCAGACCTGGACACTACAACCTAGGAAGGATGTTTTGGCCCTAGATGGAGTTCAATGCAGGTTTACAAGGATGATGCTTGGACTCCTTGGGTTACGTTATGAGAAGGGAATGGATAAATATAGACTTTATTCTCTGAGAATTTGGGCCAAGCCTTTCAGGAGAAGTGTTAGAAAGCACTTCTACCTGCAAAAATAGTTGAAGGTTTTAAACTGTCTTCTTCAAATAGTGGTCGATGTTAATTCAATTGTTAAATTTAAATCTGAGATAGACAATTTTTTTTAAGCAAGGATATCAAGGCAAGTCAAGGCAAGTGGAGTTAGGCCACACATCAGCCATGATCTTATTAAATAATGGAGCAGGCTTAATGGGCTGAATGGACTACTCCTATTCCTATGTTCTACTCCTAACAATTTTGAAGCTTCCAGATTTAATAGAAAATTATTTTTTTTGTAATATCTCATGCACTTCACACTGCTATTTTGGCCAGCAACTTCATGCACCAAATGTTTTGATTAGCTCTAAACAGAGTCACTTTCATCAGTAAGTGATCTGGTCAATATTTATTCCTCAACCTATATCACTAAATCATCTAGTAGTAAAAGTAGCAATAAAGGCCAATTGAAATGGATGTTTCACCATGAAAGCTAGGCCAACACCAGCAGCTGCAGTGTTTCACAAAACCTGTATCTGCTGGTAAACGATTTTCCTTTTCATAGTCAGTCCCCAGGATTGAAGATGACTTACTTTATGCCAGTTTGATGGATTCTGAATTGGCTGATAAGTCTACTACTTAGTTTGCAGACTCTGCCATAAGCAGGGTAGCTTCTGGTTAAAAGCAACCATTACAGATGAGTTATTTCAAGGTATGTGCCCTCCCTCCAATGCCTCGACTTTGCTTCTGCATGTAATTGACAACGTTTTTTGATGTGTTCAGCTGGGTTCCTGCTAAATTTTTGTTTTTGTCTGCGTGGAATTTCAAAGTCTGTGCACAGCAGCGACTTCTGGAATTGGAAGTCAATTCACGAATGACATTGGCTCACTAATCACCTTCAGCAGGTCCTTACAGCAGCAGAACATGTGTGCAGCTTAGAGGGAAGTTTGATGTCCAGTGCATTCCAAATGGACCTTCTCAATCTCAAACCAATGACTCCCACGGGTTGACTGGTTTGTTTATTTATTCAGGATACTTAGAGGACATCCCTAAAGCATTTCTACTGCACTTCCGGAAATCTCTTGTTGGCAGTGATGCAACTCCTGGTACAGCTGCAAAATCTCATATACCTCATCTTGGAAAACAAATTCATGATAAGGGATCTTAGGGATGTTACGATTATGAATATATTTAAGAAAGAAGATAAGTCTGATTTTAGTAGCTACCAAGAATCTCGTTGCTACAGGAAGGAGCGTTGCAAGGCTCCTCCTGAACTGCTTGTCCCAATAGTCAAGGAATTCCTTTGAGAATTGCAGTGCAATTTTGCCAATTGTAAGGCATCATCAACATGATCTTCACTGCGTGGTCAATTAATGGTCAATTCAAGAAAAATGAAAGGAATAACATTAATTGCTGTACATAGCCTTATTTGATACTCCTATATACTTATGGAGTATCCTCAACAAATGTGACGACCCTCAGAAATTTGTGACCATCCTCCGCCTACTCCACAATGGCATGCAAGCCATAATCTTTTTCAATAGAATCACCAAAGACCTAACTCAGTGAAAACAGGGCTGTGTCATTGCACGAATCCTATCCTCCACTTTCCTCACTGTTATACTGCAGCTCACTTCCAACAAATTACCCACAAGTGTGCAGATAATTAACAAGTTAACTGGAAAACTGTTGACACTTATGCTGTCTTCAATCCAAAACCAAATCACTCTAACCTTTGCCATAGAACCCCAGTACACAAATTACATTTGTGTCTGTGCCAACTCAGGAAAGAGTTCCAGGTCATTGTCGACTCTTTCTCTGAAGCATATGAGAAAAGATCCTTTCACTAAACACCTGGAAAATTAAAGTCCCCTTCCAACCAGCTCTCACAGCAAAACACATATGACCATCAATTCAGATCAACAGTAACATCCTTGGAAATGTGGACCTCTGAATAATGGTAGTCTTCTCTCAACAAAGGCAGTCACGGAGGACAGAATATGCCATTGCCACTGATACCTCAGGTCAGCCTTTGGCCAACTGAACAATGGCAGATGAATGCTATATTGATGCTTCACAGGCTGCAGGGAATGTCTAAAACATATTCCTGGTTTGAGTAAAATCCAAAAAATGTGCATTCCAGTGGATGATGAGGATGTTCTCCAGCCCGTAGTATAACTTCTAAAACATTGCAGCAATGTAACCAGTCTCAACAAAGATTCATTTTGCAGTAGCACAAGTGTAATTGGTGACACAAAACCAGACTTCCATGTTTCTGCCAGGAACACAAAAGGTGTGACAGTTACACTTTAACAATTTATATCAGTCTCAGATGCCTGCACGAAATATTGGTTTCATGCAGTGGAACGTTCCAGAAAGAAGCATGATTGTTTGAAGCCCTCTTATTTATATTGCTTCACATCAAACAGAGTACAGCTTCAAATAGTCTGTAGTATTTACAGTAAGAAGGAATATATTTTGTTTACATTATGGTGTGAATATTCACAACTGCTGAGTAACCAATGTAGCTTACGAGGCTAAATTATAACTTGCACTTCATGGGTTTCAGCTTTTCCTAATGGCACAGGAAAGCTATTGTAGGCTACCTGTAAACTCAGCACTCCATTGCCTAAACAAAAATCATATTTCACAAGCTATTTATGTTTTCAGTCTAGTGACAGTACTGTATTCCTCCATTCATCATCAGTAGCAGTATTGCCTTATCTGCATTTCAGCATAGCTGCCAAACTCCGAATGCTGCTTATGACAGAGGTAACATCTAAAGGGGATTTGAGATTGTGGAAGCAGCAATGCAGAGCTAATTATCAACTGGTAAACCAGAACATGCATTCAGCAATTGAAATGCCAATAATAATTTGCTGAAATGCAACAAGACATCTCTTACATTTTTCTGTTTCAAATAGCCAAATTGATGAAGCATAACTTTTTTGTTTGAGACTGTAGCCAGTCCCATTGTCATATGCTCCACATGAAGAACTTGTTCAATATGTTCACACATACTAGTTATTTGTCTTGTCTTATTAAGAAGTGATTACAGAATGTTATTTTAACTACAGAAGAATGAATTACTGTCAGGAAATACCTATTGGGAATTAATTAATCCAAAATCTGGAGTTCATCCTCTCAGGACCTGTTTACGTAAACATTCTTGTAAACACAGACTGAAGTAATTAACACCTCTTAGGGGATTTGGCACTCACATACTGGTACTGTGATATTCCACAGCATTCTTCATCACACCTAACCTGCAATTTTGGCACTATTCTCAAACTTACTGACATTTTATTGGAAAAAGACGTGTTTAACATGTTTTGTATCTGTAAGGCAAAGTTATCACCAATCTACTACCACCTAAACCCATCTGTGAGAAAGCCACGTCCCAGGTCCACAGGTGGAAAGGTGTCAAACCATTTGGGTTGCTTGCATCATAAGCTGTTCAAGGTAAATTACAAGCCCTTTGTTTACATAGCATAATTGGAGGAATTTGTCTTCACCTGATAAAGGTGATGCTGTTGTATTTCCTCATATGGTGATTCACTGATAAGTTGTTGTAGTGCTTCGAAAGACTGGCATTCTGGGTCACATTAATGATTTATGCTGAGCATTAAATATGATGTGTAAACACCTGAATAGGTTATGGCATGGGTAAGAGAACATTTTAATCAGACTGCTGCAGTCAACATCCTGAATAATATGTTACAATATGTTTTTCTCATTGGCTTCCTCTTACTGTCATTCAGTCTCACAGATTGCAGTAGCCCTTACCCATGACTTATGTGCCAGCCAAGAAAGCAAAGATGTCAGCAGGCTATTTGTGATTGAGACAGTATCTGCTGTCAAAACCACTTAACAATTGGGCACATCAAACCCAAACTCAGTGCTACTTTTACCAAACATCCACATAAATATTTTCCAACAGAGTCAAAGAATCAGGAGTAGGGAACACATCATCCAAGGTGCTTTTTTACACTGATATTTCGAAGTCATTACAAAGCAGGAATGGAGCCTGTGTTCTTCTTTATCTGTACACAGCCCAATGCTGTTAAATACAGTGTCAGTATATTAATACACAGGGACCCAAACACAGGGCACTCGATAATGAGGGTCAGCTTTGGACTCCAAGATTTTAGTTATGCAAATATAGTCACTAAGATTCCTCCCATGATGAACACAGCCTCGTTCCTTAAAGAAGAGAAAAGTAAATTCATCGATTTAAATATTGAAATTAAAACAAAATATTCT
Source organism: Rhincodon typus (assembly GCF_021869965.1). Taxonomy (NCBI): domain Eukaryota; kingdom Metazoa; phylum Chordata; class Chondrichthyes; order Orectolobiformes; family Rhincodontidae; genus Rhincodon; species Rhincodon typus. The sequence continues at coordinate 36,749,463 of NC_063350.1, forward strand.
GCTTGCTGGAAATCTGAAATAAAAACAGAAAATGTTCGAAAAACTCAGCAAGTCTGATGGCATCTGCAGAGAGATAAATGCTAGCTCTAATGTTTTGAGTCCAATATGTCTCTTCTTTGGAACTGAATATTAAAAACTAAATTTATTTTACACTTCATCTGTTTTATTCATTTACTTTGAAGCATGGCGACTAGAATTCAAAGGGGTTTGCGTGCAAGCTTGGCTCCAACACTGGTGGGATCAAGTATGAATGTTGGGCAGTTAAGCCTAAATTTTAAATTGCCAAATCAGGCATACTGCCATACTTACTCTGGTGAAAAAATTGGCATAAAGACTTCAGGTTGCCAATCTGCCTTCACCATGCCAATCTGGGATTATGTGGAATTCAGAATTTCTTTAAAGGCATGGATAATTCAGCTTGTAACAAGGCAATTGTCTGAGATTTTACAGGACCCTCTCCATTTTTTTTGCGAGATGCATTAGAAAAACATTGGACTGAGCCACTCCCTGGAAGAGGAGGTGATGTAAGAGTGAATAAAAGGGGCTGCAAGGGGAAAAAGGCCAGTTTAACAGCAACATTTGCTGTGATTGAGGGGTGAATGTTGAAGATGATGGATGGTGTGCCAATCAAGCAGCATGCTTTATCCTACATATTTGCTGAACTTCTTGAGCGTTATTTGATTTGCACTCCTCCAAGCAAGTGGAGAGAATTCCATCACACTCTTGACTTGAGTCTTTTGATGGTGGCCAGGCTTTAGGGAATCAGGAAATGAGTTACTCTTTATTGAATTTCAAGCCTTAGACCTGCTTTTATACTCACACTTTACCAACCAGTCAAGTTCAGTTTCCGGGCAGTGATAATTCCTGAACGTTGATAGCAGAGATTCAGTAATGGCAATGTCATTGAACATAAAGATGAGACAGTTAGATCCTCTCTTGCTGGTGATGGTCATTGCCTGGCACTTGTGTGTGTGAATGTTACTTGCCAATTTCCAGCCCAAACCTGGATATTATCCCATGCACCTGCGGCTCTTGTTCTTTAGTAGAGGTGTGCACTCGGAAAGTGCTGTACAAGGACCTGTGATGAGTTTATAGAATCACTACAGTGCAAAAAGAGGCTATTCAGACCACTGAGTCTACACCAACCCTCCAAAGAACATCCCACCTAAACTAAGCCCCCTACCCTATCCCCATACACTTGCATTTACCGTGGCTAACCCACCTAGCTTGCACATCTTGGAGACTACAGACAATATTGTTGGCTAATCCACCAAACCTGCACATCTTTGAACCGTGCTAACTACTGAGCCACCATGCTGCTATTGCTGCAGTGCATCCTGTAGATGGTGCATACTGCTACCAATATGTGACCCAATGGTGGAGGCAGTGAATGTTGGAGGTGGTGCATGGAATGTTAAAGATGCAGGCTTCTTTGTCTTGGATGATGATAAAGCTGCTGAGTGCTGTTGGAGCTGCAGTCATCTGAGCAAGTGGAGAATATCGCAACACATTTCTTACTTATATATTGTGGATGATGCCCAGGTTCTGGGGAGTGGCCATAGAATTCCTAGCCACTACTCTATTCTTCGAGCCATGATATTTATCAGCCATACAGCATATAAAAAGCCCTTTGGCCCATTGAGTCTGCACCAACAATAACTATCACTAAAGGCGCCCTAATCCCAATTTCCTGTACTGTCCCATATCCTTGAATGTTACGATATTTCAAATGCGCATCCAAATAGTTTTTTAAAGTTTGTAAAGTTTCCCAGGCAGTACATTCCAGATTCCCACTACCCTCTGAGTGAAAAATATATTACTGGTTCATTTCAGTTTCAGGATGTTAATTGGGAACGATTCAGCAATGGTAAGACCATCGAATGTCAAGAAGTGATGGTTAGATTCTCTCTCTTGTTGGAGATTATCACTGCAATGCGCCACAGATGTTTCTTGCCACTTATCAGCCCAAGCTTGGATGTTGTCTGGTTCCAGTTCCTGTTACATTTGTTCTCGGGCTGCTTCATTATCTGAGGAGCCATGAATAGTGATGAACATTGTGCAATCAGCAGTGAAAATTCTCGTGTTTGACCTTATTATGAATGGAAGGTCATTGATCATACAGCTGAAGATGTTTTGGTCTATAACACTGCCCTGAGAAACTCCTGCAGCAACATCCTGGGACTGAAATTATTGATCTTCAGCAATCACGCCCATCTTCCTCTGTGGTAGGTATGACTTAGACCAGTGGAGAGTTTTCCCTTAATTCTCATTGACTCCTGTTTTCTGGGTTTCTTGATGCAAAACTCAGTCAAATGTTACCTTGATAACAACAGTAGTCAATCACACCTCAACTCTTTGTTAATGTTTGGACCAATGTTGCAATGAGGTCAGGAGCTGAGCAGCCGCAGAGGAACCCAAACTGAATGTCAGTGAGCAGGCCATTGCTGAGCAAGTGCTGCTTGATAACATTGTTTCTGATAACTTATATCAATTTATTGATCATCAAGAGTATACTGCAAAACTCATTTGAGATGACTTCAAACAGGTCATGATGACATAAAATACAGACTATTAGTCTCTAAATCTCATCAATTAATCTGGAAGCCTGGACTTTGCTTTGAGAGAAAATGGTTAAAAATCATCTGAGACCCTTAAAATAACTGCTGAAGTCACATGACCTGTAAGTAGCCAAGCTGAACAGCAATTCACAAAGGAACGTTTAAATAACATGCTTGAAACTGACTCTCACACCCTGAAAAGGCTATTCAAAGTCAATTAACTGAACATTCAAATTCACAAAATAAAAATCGAAAGAACTGCAGATGCTGTAAATCAGAAACAAGAACAAAGTTGTTGGAACTGAGGAGGGGTCACCGGACCTGAAACGTTAACTCTGTTTTTTCCTTCACAGATGCTGCCAAACCTGCTGAGCTTTTCCAGCAACTTTGTTTTTGTTCCATTCAAATTCACTATGTAGAATGTATAGCTCATTATGAGCCCTTCAAATGTGTTTGGGGATGAGACTTCTTGATTTCTTCTGGAATTGCTGGAACCAAGACTTATAGCCCAAACTCATTATGCAAAGAGGAGGACTGAAACATTCCTACTGATATCAAAAGATAACAGAGAGATTGTGGCAATGAACCATCGAAACACTTTGCAAAAATGGTTTGCCCCTTTTGTAGGCCTATAGTGGTTCAGACACATCAAAACCCTACCTCCCCCCCAACCCCAAGAAACCAAGATCATAATCTTGTGTTGTTTGCTGCAGAAGATAGTAACATCCAGTAACATTATGAAGAAAGACTTTCTGTCTTTGGAATTGATGCACCCTCTTCTGTAAAATAAAAAGCTATGAACTGAGACCCCTTAAAATGTGAAAATTTGTTCTCTACAATTATATTAAGGAGAATGTCTGAACCAGTACAGCCACAAACCACACTAGAACCTCAAATCAACAGCAGAATATATAAGAGACAACAAGGTGCAGGGCTGGATGAACACAGCAGGCCAAGCAGCATCATAGGAGCAGAGAGGCTGACGTTTCGGGCCTAGACTCTTCATCAGAAAAGGGGGAGGGGAAGGGGGTTCTGAAATAAATAGGGAGAGAGTGGGAGGCGGATAGAAGAGGGATAGAGGAGAGGATAGGTGGAGAGGAAACAAACAGGTCGAAGAGGCGGGAATGGAGCCAGTAAAGGTGAGTGTAGGTAGGGAGTTAGGAAGGGGATAGATCAGTCCAGGGAGGACGGACAGGTCAAGGGGGCGGGATGAGGTTGGTCGGTAGGAGATGGAGGTGCGGCTTGAGGTGGGAGGAGGGGATAGGTGGGAGGAAGAACAGGTTAGGGAGGCAGGGACGAGCTGGACTGGTATTGGGATGCGGTAGGGGGAGGGGAGATTTTGAAACTTGTGAAATCCACATTGATACCATTGGGCTGCAGGGTTCCCAAGCGGAATATGAGTTGCTGTTCCTGCAACCTTCGGGTGGCATCGTTGTGGCAATGCAGGAGGCCCAGGATGGACATGTCGTCTGAGGAATGGGAGGGGGAGTTGAAATGGTTCGCGACTGGGAGGTGCAGTTGTTTATTGCGAACCGAGCGTAGGTGTTCTGCAAAGCGGTCCCCGAGCCTCCGCTTGGTTTCCCTGATGTAGACGAAGCCACACCGGGTACAGCGGATGCAGTATACCACATTGGCAGATGTGCAGGTGAACATCTGCTTGATGTGGAAATTCTTCTTGGGGCCTGGGATGGGGGTGAGGGAGGAGGTATGGGGGCAAGTGTAGCACTTCCTGCGGTTGCAGGGAAAAGTGCCGGGTGTGGTGGAGCTGGAGGGGAGTGTGGAGCGGACAAGGGAGTCACGGAGAGAGTTGTCCCTCCGGAAAGCAGATAAGGGTGGGGAGGGAAAGATGTCTTTGGTGGTGGGGTCGGATTGCAGATGGCGGAAGTGTCGGAGGATGATGCGTTGGATCCGGAGGTTGGTGGGGTGGTACGTGAGGACGAGGGGGATTCTTTTTTGGTTTTTATTGCGTGGACGGGGTGTGAGGGATGAGGTGCGGGAGATGTGGGAGACACGGTTGAGGGCGTTCTCGACCACCGAGGAGGGGAAGTTACGGTCCTTGAAAAACGAGGACAACTGAGATGTACGGGAGTGGAATGCCTCATCCTGGGAGCAGATGCGGCAGAGGCGAAGGAATTGGGAATAGGGGATAGCATTTCTTTTCCTGAGAAATGAAACTATTTGCTCAATTTCACCATCCATCTTGTTCTGTTTGCTTGCACGTATGTATACATCATGTAGCTTGGGATAGGTTTTACTTTTCGAATAATGTTTAATAAGTGAATTTACAATAAAGCTAACCACTTAATTTTGATTGCCTGAAGACATTTCTCAGTCTGTTTCTTCATAGTTTGAAGTAGCAGAAATGCTGCAAGGTGCCAAAGTCGCAAGCATTGAAGTTCATCCCCCCATTCCTTTCAGCACAACCTTTCCAGGAGAATTATAGACCATTGGAATCCCTCCACCCTGAGGCTATCCTCCAGTCTGTCCACAATAATGGTCCTACATCATTTATTACTGGTCAGCAGCAATACTTCAACCTCCACAGCGATTAAAATGGGGCTTCTCCTCCAGTAATTGCCCTCTCTTTGGAGTTTAGAAGGATGAGGGGGATCTAATTGAAACTTACAGAATACTGAATGGCCTGGACAGAGTGGATGTTGAGAAGATGCTTCCATTGGTAGGAGAGACTAGGACCCAAGGACACAGCCTTAAAGTAAAGGGAAGACCTTTAAGAACGGAGATAAGGAGAAACTTCTTCAGCAAGAGAGTGGTGAATCTATGGAATTCACTGCCACAGAAGGCTGTGGAGGCCAGGTCATTGAGTACATTTAAGACTGAGACAGATAGCTTCTTGATTATCAAGGGGATCAAGGGTTACGGGGAGAAAGCAGGAAAATGGGGTTGAGGAGCTTATCAGCCATGATTGAATGGCAGAGCAGACTTGATGGGCCGAATGGCCTAATTTCTGCTCCTATATCTTATGGTCTTATGGTCTCATGGGCATTACATGCTCTGTTCTTCAAAGGAATGGGATATTGTAATGATTCTTCGACTTTCATTCATACGGCCAACGTGTCTGCAGCCAACACTTCTCAATGACCCTTGCAAATATGCAAGTCTTGCACATTGAACCCACCCTCAGAATTTGAATGGTACCGTGAAATGGTGCATGTCAATTTCATTTCACCTTCTGCGACTGCCCAGACAGTAAGCAATCTCGTGACAGATTTTGACAGTTCAGGACCACATTTACCTAATATAGGCAATTGACCATTCGGACAGATTTTCCAGATAGTTATTTATGTTTGTTAAGAAGCAGTGGTTTAAATATATACATTAGTTGATTAGACACTAAAGAATGTGACCCATAACAGATTGAAGTGGTACAGACAGTATCCTTGTCTTCAGCTGATGGGCTCCTTGGGTTTTCTTTCATCTCTCCTGGTCCATCTTCGATCTGAAGGTGAGGTAGATGTCTGGCAGGAGCCGTCATCTGACAAGGGCTGTTCTCTGACAAGGACTACCCTTAACCCTGAGCACTTGTTAATGTAGACTCTTTCTAGGAGCTAGTAGTTCACGTGTTGTCAATCACATTTTTGAATCCTTCCAGTCAATAGACACAAGACAGGTGTCAAAACAATTATTTTCCCCTCATCAACCCCAACTCTAGGTCAGCTAACATTCTGTAAGAACAGACCTGCCTGTTTTTCCTAATCAACTTAGGGCGCTAGGCATCAGTAACCTAGTAAACTTTGTAATCTTTGTTCTTAATCTGCCATGTATTCTTGTTTGTTAAGAGTTTGTTTATATTTGGACATATAGAGAGAGGGTTCATGGATATCTCATCCAATCTTCCAAAAATTTCAAACTTAGCAATAGGAATGTAGGGAAATGAGGATCCCGATCTCTAACACCCACACTTGACAAACATTACACGCTCACACCTTCCCACACAGGTTCCACTAATTCATAGTATACTCACCCTTTCCCATTGTAAAAGGTCATAAGGCATTCTAACCAAGTCATTTGAATGGCCCAATGACTGCTGACCTCCTCTGTAATCTCTATCTGTGACCTCCTTTCGCCTCCTCTTTCTATTCCAGGTGTGCTCAGACAGTGTTTCCTCTTTGGCAAGGGTGCTGCATGAAACACTACTGACCCATTAGTAACCAAAATAGAAAAACAATGTGCTCTTGTTTATTCCTGCTCCAATAGTTCAATGTATTTCCCAGTTCTCTTTCTGTTTTCTCCTCTGAATCAGGATTTCTGAGCAGCTGCCATTAATCCATATCATTAAATGAGTGGCTTTCACCAGCTTTTGAGTATAGACCCAACCCTGTGCCACTGGATTGCCTCTCTGAAGGCCTGAATGGGTGCAGAGCTCATCTGAGACACACTTTATTTGTCATGAAGAGATGGCAAGGCAGGTATTGGTGGACACACACTTCCAGATCATTCTCTCTCAACCCATCAAAGCAAAATTCAGCCAAGGTTCAATAGACTTGAGATAGGAACTCCATGGACTTTGTGTTCCAAATGTCCTGATCATGTAGAGGGAGAACAAAATGTAATTAATTTAGAATAATTTACAATCTGTTGTCTCACTTATCAATCAAATTTAACCACAGGTCAAGGAAAATGTTAGTTATTGAGCAAACAGTAGGTGAACAACTGGTCAAAGGACAACTGGTAGAAATTTGATTCATTTGTTCAGCAGGAGATAGTGCCCAACAAACTAACATGGACCTAGGTAAATACGCCAAGAACAGAATAGAAATCAAGAGTGTACCACCATTCTTTGGCACTTTATAAAAGGATGGCTATACCATCGATCCAATGAGTTGGCTGGGAATATATACTTTGAGTACCGACAACATTTCACACTGATAGATGACTTACTTGTATATGATGTTAGACTGGTTACTCCAGATTCCCTTCAGGAAGATGTCCTGGAAAGACTATACCAGGGAAACGTAGGGATCACCAAGGCCAGAGCCAAACTACAGGCAGCAGTATGTGGTGTGGAATCTTCACAGATATTGATGTTCACCTAACTCATTGTAAAGTCAGTGATGATACAGGATGGACAGAAATATTTACCACTCTTAATTACACCTTAAGAGAATCCAGGTGAAAAAAAATCACCAAAGTTTGCAAGAAGGTGAAAATAATGAGAAACAGAATGAGCAGTGTCATCCACTTGAGCTCAATTTTCAGAAGTTGTTCAGACTGCAACTAAGCTTGTTACCAAATGATTATGGCAGATGCAAATTTGATGTGATATGTGAAGGCACAAATTCATGAAGAACAGTTCAAATCTTCATTTTCCTAGAATGTAACAACAAGTTTAAGTACAGAAACTACATACTTAAGCATTGATTGACCAGTAGACTGAGAATAAAGATTTATTCACACAGATTGAAGATGCACTACATAGGTCTCCATCTAAGCTGCCACTAAAATGGATGACTGATGTCCACAGATTCAGGACATGATCAAGACGAAACTCCTGGCACAGCAATTTAGGAACAAAAACAAAGTTGCTGGAGAAGCTCAGCAGGTCTGGCAGCACCTGTGAAGGAGAAAACAGAGTTAAAGTTTTGGGTCCGGTGATCCTTCCGCAGAACTGATGATAGCTGGGAAAACGTCAGTTTATATGCAGAAAATAAGGAGGTGGGTGGGGTAGGGAGTAAACGATAGGATAGAGCCCAAAGAGAGAGAAAGACAGTTGGACAGACAAAGGAGATGCTAATGATCAGACTGGGAGGGTGAGTAGTTGTTAATGGGGACTGTTAGTGACTAACAACAGGGGGTGTGTAATGGCAGGCTATGTGGTAACAAGGCCTGGTGTGTGGGGTAGGGGGCTGGGACATGGGAGAGTTTAGGCCCTAAAATTATTGAACTCAATATTGAGTCCGGAGGGCTGTAGGATCCCCAAGCGGAATATGAGGTGTTGTTCCTCCAGCTTGTGTTGGGCTTCACTGGAACACTGCTGCAAGCCAGAGACAGAGATTTTGGCCAGGGAGCAGGGTGATGCATTGAAGTGGCAGGCAACAGGTAGTTCAGGGTCTTTTTTGCAAGCAGAACGTAGATGTTCTGCGAAGCGGTTGCCAAATCTACGCTTCTTTTCCCCAATGTAGAGGAGGCCACATTGTGCAGAGAGAATGCAGTAGACTAGATTCTGGGAAGTGCAGGTGAAGTGTTGCTTCACCTGGAAGGTATGTTTGGGCCCTTGGATACTGGGGAGGGAGGAGGTAAATGGGCAGGTGTTGCACCTTTGCCAGTTACAGGGGAAGGTGCCATGGGGCTGGGGGGCAGGTATTGGGGGTGAAGGAAGTGTGGACCAGGGTATCCCGAAGGGAATGATCCCTGCGAAAGGCTGACAAAGGAGAGAAGGGGAATATGTGTCTGGTGGTGGCATCTTGATTCAGCAATTTAGGATATTGTCCAGTGGTAACTGCCTGCCTCACAAATCTATTCATCAGGGCGGCAATCTCCCATGAAGGTTGTTAATATGATTAAGGCTCTTACCAGATGAGGCAATTGCCAACGTGCTTGGTTCAGCAGAAATGGCATCCTCTGCAAAGGACATTCAACAGATAAAAGATTCTCCAGAAAAGGGAGATTTTACAAATTAATGGGGCTCAAAACAGAATCAATGTTATTAGTTCACAAGCCAAAAACCTACCAATCTTCCAAGCCTGACGAGAATGCATTTTTGAAGAATTGCAAAACCTCTAGACCACCTGAGTTTGTGAAGCCAGAGATTTGGTGGTAAATGGGGCAGTGATAACTGTAATGAATTTATGAAACTTAATCATAAGTACAAAGCTTAGGGGGAGATGTTGTATAAGGTAATGCTTCCGAAAAGGTTTATGATGAAGACTGCATTTTACTGTACCAAATAAGGACTTGGTTAGGGAAAGGCAGATGATTTTAGAATCTCAAAGAGGAACAACCTGTTATTCTAAGTCTCCTCATAGCTTTTGCAACCATGTCTATCTTACTGATATAATGTATACCTAGTTGCTACCAAACAATAAACTACATCTTATTTAATGCAAAACTTATTCTCATTCGACTACCTGATAGTTCTCCCTTACCATTTTAGCTAAGAAGATCATATAGACCGGTCAAGAAAGGGAATGATGGCAGCAATTTACCTAAACGTATGTTAAAAGTAGTTGGTATTGCATTCTCACATGACTGGTGTGAGTGGAGGTCTTCTGAAGATTCAATCCAATAGTGCCTTTATGGCAAAGTTCTTTTTCGTTCTATAGCTCTTACTCTTTTAGATATTATTACACTCCTAAAGTCTGGGGATTTTAAAAAAAATTTTCACAGAAAGATTCAAATTTTCCACTGATTTCTGGATAAGGTCAGAGTCTTGTTAAACAGTTTCATAGAAAATTGTTTAGTATTTCAATCTGTATAATTGTTACATAAATAGCCTATTGTATGTTGCCTTGTCTAATAATGCTGAGGAAATAACATGCAGATGACTTTGTGGGATAAATAGATTACAACTTGTAGACAATAGAGGATTTAGAATTAGATTTATAATCATCCATGTAACAATGTTCACATGACCTCAGCAAACTTTCTGATAACATTTCAATCATTTATTATACTCCCCCACCTGTTTGTTATTATTTGGGCTCATAACCTTCTGTGATGCTATTGTATTACTAAATAGTACACAATAAAAAAAACTTTTTCTTGCATATTGGAGTAGCTTTCTTTTCATTCCCAAACCATAAAATTTGAAAGCAAAGTAAAATTGACCTGAGGCATAGTGAAGTTTTCTGTAATAACAAGGTCCTTCACAACTGGACCATCTTAACTTTCTTTTTCAGTTCTGCACCTGAAGGCTGCTCCAAGCTACAGCTCTACCACGTCCTCCACTGTTGCAGCAAGGAAGCATGACCTGAATCCACCCCAGCTAGAACAAGGAATCCAATCCTACGCTGTTGGTGCTAGTCTATTCCACACCAGCCATCCTGCCAACCGAGACAATTGGCTCTTCAAAGAGCAGTGTGAAAATATTGTTTTGCAATCAGGGAGAATTTTAGCAGTCCACATTTCTCAAGTTATTTGCAAGGATAGTTTTGTAGCAACATTAGATTGAAACATTGTATATATTTTCATTTTCCCATGGCAAGCACATCTTCAACTGAATATTACTATTAGAATATTAATAATACCTTGTGCATCAATCGTCTAAATTGTGGTTACCATTTCAGTGCCTGGATCCATAGCTTCTGCTTTTAATGCCACTTATTTGAGTTAAAATCTGTGTGAGTGAGAGCCAAGAATATCTCCATTCCCTGATTGCTGGACTCTTGTCTGCCAGAGAAGAGAGATCTCTGAGGAAAGGGGAAGAGTTCAATCCCCTCTGGTTACCAGATCCTAAAGCAGACAGGAGGTTTTAATTTTCAACATGAGCCTTAACTGAGCCCATTGCAGAAGCAGAAATATTTACAATTCAATGTATAAAAAAAAAATATCCACTACTTAACATCCCAAAATTCCTTCCTCATACAGACACAAGATTTATTCTTAGCAGCCTTAGAGGACACTGTGAATATGTGTGCAGGTTTGCATATTTTTTGCAAAATAAAAACTGTGGCCTTAAATATCAACGTGGCAAGTAATTCACAACTATTTATTGCAGGATTGTTCTTGCTTGTGAGGCTATTGTCAATTCAAGCGGATCTTGAGTATGTCTGCACTTATTTTCTTCTTCACTTTGTGCTGTTAGATCTACAGCTGCGGTACTTTTGACAAGTGTTCAGTGTGCTGCTGTTAACAGCAGTGAACAATTTATCCCCAGGCAGGAAACAGGTAACATCTGTCAGTGGAATTTGAAGCACCTGCTTCCTTACAAGATTCTCCAAAAGGAACATCACCAACATTGTGCACAAGGTGAACACATTGTGACGTTGTAGTTGAGCAGCAAAATATGATCACTACATTGGCACATATGAAATTCATGGGTATGATTTTCCACTTCCTGAGGTGGCAAGAATAATGGCAAGCATGGTAGCTTAATTGGGTGATCCAAAAATGAGATTCTTGCCATCAAGTTATACTGGTGCATCTGGGTTCTCCCTCCTTAGGTGGCAAGAAGTCTATTTGATGTTTGTTAATTAACCAGCTTGCTGCATGAAATTCACTTTCACAAAAACATCTCCCCAAATGAGAGCACGTCCAGTATACAAGTAAAAAGGTTGCGGAACCTGTTGAGCTGGCTCCTCTGTCTTCTGTCCAGGTGAATTCATAGATGTGCCAGCCACCTTTCTTCTCTTCGTTTCAGATGGAACTGCTACAACGGCAGCAGCTGACACCTTGGTTATTGCCACAGCATTTCCCTGGATTGTCCGTTCACACAACTGGGTAATGGCAATACACCAGCATCAGAGCGTCAAGTCGTTTATTATCAGGCAGACTCAGAAAGTACTTGTTCTCTCACAGGTAGCTTTATCAGGTTTGAGCAGCAATCTCAAGCTCACAGGCAGAGCGCAGAGTGAAGTTTCTGGCTCAAAAGGGAGAGTGTTAATGCAGTCAGGCAGTATGAGACAGTAAAGTGGGGGAGGCATGTAACTATTGTACGGAATGGGGGAAACATGTCACGGCAAGTCGTGGTGCTACATCAATGTCAGAGATGCCGCATGTGCTAACAGCTTTCAGGCATTTGCTTGAAGAAAAAGAGGTGATGAGTGAAAGTTAAAGAGAAGAATGGTTTAGTTTCTTTATCTTTATCCTTTCAGGGTTGAGGGCTTCACTAGCTGTGCTAGCGCTTTAATTGCCCATCCCTAACTGACCTTAAGAAGGTGGTGATGAGTTGACTTTTGAACAACTGCAATGCATTTGATGTAGATAGAGCCACATTGCTGATAGGGAGAAGTTCCAGGATTTTGACATAATGACAATGAAGGAATGGCAATATAGTTCCAAGTCAGGATGGTGAGTTGGTCACTCAAGGACTTTAGCTAACTCAGTCCAGAGGGTTGGACTGCATTCAGATAGGTGCCTTGGTAAACAGGTCCAAGGGACAGGCCATGGTGAGCCATCCATATTAGGTTCAGAATACAAAACCAAAATCCATAAATCAAGTTTCTTTTATAAGTAACAAAACAAAAGATTGATTAAAAATACAAAGCTAACTAACATAGTTTGCAATATGTAAATTTAAATATTGACATTTCCAAATAACAAAACACACACCTCAGTTAAAGAAAAGTAAAGAAACTATCTCTGCAGAAATCAACTTAAAAAAACACTTTGCTCAAATAATTGCTCATTCTTGAAGTAAAAAGATCCAGATAGCTTTGGTCTATGCCCCAAGATATGTAGCCAGCTCACTAGATGTGTGCAGTTGTCATTGGGGTCTCTTCAGAAATCTCTCATTCAGGAGATGTCAAAAGAATATTTTCCAGAAGTTTCTCAGGAGAACTGTCACATCAACTTTCTTACCGTAAATGGTGTTTTCTGTCAAAAAAATGGGAAAGGATGAGTTATGTGGCTTCTCTCTTAGTGGGCTACACACTAACTGACTTTTCCAAACAATATCCAAACAAGTCAAAATTCCTTACAAACAAAAACCAAGCAACTGACTAAGTGTCAATCTCAGGGAGCTTCATAAAGGGTTTCTGTCTGTGAACTGTAGTAGTTTTCTCACACTATTTCCAACAACTCACTCATTAGCTATGCACCATGTGAGTTTGGTGTCCCCCTCATGCTATTGCGCATTCCACAATCGTGGAAATACTGGTCACTGCTGGGATCTCTGAAGAATCCTGGTGTCAGTGACATTTTTAAAACCCAGCCATGTATCAGGTCATGAGCTGCCATGAGTTGCCCTTCATTGCACATAGTGGGATGGGAACAGAAACTGTTGCTCCAGAGGACACCAAGAGGCATGGCTAACACTTCATGGCAAATCTAAGCCCACATTCATAAATGTGTTGTCACTTTACATCATCACCTGTCTGATTGCCTATCATTTTAACTGGAGCAATGGGAGCCAAACTACACAGATTACCTGTTCTCAGCATCATTCCATCTAAGGCAGTACTCTCTTTTCCTAATGCCCCAGTGTAGCTCGGCACCTTTTTACTGTAAAAACAGGAACATTACATTCTGGAAAATCTTAAAATGGTTGGAAAACATTCATTTTTATTTAGCAACAACAAAAGCAAAAAAAAAACACTGGCAAAGGGAAGCTGCATTTGGCCTGGGAATGGACAGGGATTGCCTTTTGATCAAAAACAAATTTGCAGTCAATGATTGATCACTGTACACGGCTCATAGATCCTCGAACTAGGTGTCAACTAAGTCCTATTTGGCTTGTTGTGCCTGATGTTACAATACTAATGGTGCAGAAGGTAATGTTCCTCTGCTCAGTGTTTTTATCTTTCACCTCAAAGGCCTGTTGACGCTCTCTTAGCTCTTCAGTGTCCAACACAAAACCCTTTTGCCTGCTAAGGTTGTGCAGTTCAGCGTACTGGGATCATGTAACTTACTCTGTCTGAATTAAACTGTAAGACACATCTAGTCCAATCCAAGCATTGGAAACTCATCTTCAGAAGGCCTACTGACTGCTTCATGACGTCCCTGGTGGAAGAACGGGGTGCATTGTATCTAAAGTTGGCCTCCGCCAGGGACTTGCGTAATAGTGACATCAGCCATGGTGCAGATGGTAATTCCTGTTTCCAGTATCCGTATTTCAAACATAGGAATTCTCAAGGATGGCATTACCATGGCAGCATGCTAGGGTACCTGCTGCATAATTCTAAGATGCGGTAATGATGCATACAAATGACTTGCACATTGATTGAATGGAATCCTTTTTTATTGATGAACTTAGTGGTGCTATGATATGGTGCTCTCAATGCTATAGCCTTTAGCACTCTGCACCTGGGGAAGGTGGCAATTTTGGCAAAGCCTACTGCACCTCAGTCGCCAGGAAGAAATAACACTGAGGACAAGATACTCTGAATCTCCTGTATCTCCTGCAGACTTAAGGGACCTTCAGCTGTGACCCCTTCATGTGGAAGCTATTCCACAGGTGCTGGAGGTTGCTACTAGTCCTGGGTTTGCTAGCACATCTATTCCTCCTCAATTTCTCCGCATCTTTGTAGCACTGTGGCCACATGGAAGACTCCAACGAAGAAGGCCATGGAATGCAGCACACGCTAGGCTGCACAAGTACAACAGGAGATTGTAAGTGTTTGATTTTGATTGATACTTTGTCCCCCCTTATCCACCTCTTGCAACATTACAATACTTACTCAATAAAGGCATCATTGAATCAAAGACCATGCTGGTGAATACTTTCAGTTCAAGATGAGAGGAAATCAGTTCTCTGTCCTTGTCTTTTTTGTAGCCTGTGAGAGCTTCAATTGTCATTTCAGATTATGGCCTGCAGGTGAGACTTGAAAGGACTCCTGTGATTACTTCAGCTTCACAGAGATGGCTACGATCAATCTGGAATGACCAATGACCAAGATTGTGTGTGACCAGGATTTGTATCCCACACAGCTGTACATTGCAGGCATTTCAAATACTAGGTGCTGTAAGTCCAGATATCTTGAACCTGTCCTGTGAAAGCAGCTGATATAATGAAATTGCCCCTTGAAGAGCCTCACATCATTTAAAAGTAGAGCCTGCATACTCAGATAGCAAAAAAAAACACCTGCTCCAGCTGGAACCCTGAACTGCCCCAACTGGCCAATTGACCATGTCCAAGCTTCTGGACTGGTATCAGATGCTGCCCTTGACCTACTGTGCAGGGAAACCCTGCCTTGACCGAGGACTACTCTCCTTAGAGTTTGAGACATGACCGTTTGGTTGAAATGCTTACAGTGTGTTTGCTGGATAGACTGCTGGCACGTGGTGCAGTTGTGAGATTAAGCTAGCGTGGTGCCTTACAGAACAGTCTATCCCCTTGAATGCTGACAACCATGCCAAGCTGACTGACCTTGTGACTATGCTAAGTAGCAAACCAAGACAGAAGTATTGTGGACCTTCTGAATGAGGCAGCAACGTGCCAAAAAGCAAGACAAGGCAGAGATACTGAGGGCATTAAGTAGATGCAAAGTGAGTGAGTGCTGAGAGAGCAAGAGAGCAAGCTTGAGATGCTCCCAGGTCAGATCAATGAGATGGGTGCATCTCCCTGTGTGCAAAGTGCCCTGGAAGCAACATTACAATACAAGGTAAAATAAAGGTCTGTGGATACTAGAGATCTGAGAGAAAACACTAAAATTTCTGGTGACACTCAGCAGATCTGGCAGCATCTGTGGGAAAAAAGTAGAGTTAAGTTTTTGAGTCCAGTGGCTCTTCCTCAGAGTTCTGTTGGTTTTCGCTGGCAACATCTGTTTTTAGTACAATGTGAGGTATCGGTGCATTTCAAAATGTGGTATTAAACTGTATGCTAACAGGGTCAGACATTGGC
Organism: Rhincodon typus; assembly: GCF_021869965.1. Classification (NCBI taxonomy): domain Eukaryota; kingdom Metazoa; phylum Chordata; class Chondrichthyes; order Orectolobiformes; family Rhincodontidae; genus Rhincodon; species Rhincodon typus. The sequence continues at coordinate 36,765,477 of NC_063350.1, forward strand.
CATGAAAATGCAATAAGGCTGGGATGTGTCTGAAGTGAACTTCCACGAAACAGAGGGGTGCAATTGGTAAGTGCCCAAAGAGCATATCTTGAAATATTGATGACGGTTGTCTGATATTGAAGACTGGAGAAGCAGGTGGAAAGTTCGAGCTGCAGGATTCTGCTCTGACTTTCATGTTGGTAATTATCATTGTCTAATTTTTATCCAATGTGTTGGAGAGATTAACAAAATGGAATAAGTTGAGATGGGATACAAAATGCACACTTACAATAGGCCACTCACTACTCACCAGTGAGATACAAATCCTGGTTGATGAATCTGAACTTTTTTCACAATGTCAAAAATTTCATTTTTGCCAACCTTTCCATATTTTCCCAACTGGCTCATCAACGCCTACATCATTCATGGGCTGGGTAGAATCCAGCTTATTTCAAAAAGGTTCTGGCTATTTAATTAGCTTAATTATTTTTTCAAACAAATGTTTTCACAAAAGGTCCAAAGGGACCTTTGAGTGACCTTTTTGAAAATTGAACAAGCATCTCTGCAGTCTTTTAAATGAATCAATTTTTATAAATTTTTAGACCCGAGCCCTCAAAAATTATTAATAATGGAAGCAATTTCATAACAATAGAAAAAAAATTAAATTGCTGGGTAGCCTTTATGCAATGTTGAAAGAGAAGCAAATTGTTTGCAGTTTTTGACTGTTCATAACAGAAAACTGTCTGCAACAATGATAGTGAAAATGAACAACATTTACAAACTATTTACATGACACACAGGAGAAGCTTCAACCGCTAGAACATTTTGTACTCAAGATTCCAGTTCCATTAGATCTAACATCATCTGACATCAAAGATGATACACTCCAGCCATTAGCATATAGCTATTAATTTCATTTACTACAGTAGTCAAATCACATTTTTAATCAATCAAATCCAGCTTTTTTCCCTTTGGTTTCTGTCTTTAGCCTTGCTCTATTGTAGGCAGTAAGTGATGTTGACATACAGATTTAAATGCTGAAATGGTTATTCTTCAGGTGCAAAACTGGACAGCAAAGGTTGACGCTTTCCCATCCACTACAGGGCTGCTCTTCACCCACCATGAGCAGACTGCTGACTCTAAAGATGTAATCAAAAATAGTGCTATTTAAAGGTTTTGCAGAAGGATCCTGCATCCCTTTGGTTTTCTGTCCATATCAGAAAGCTCCTATTTGGAAAAGGGCACCTAGAAATGACTTATACTCCAGTTTGCTACAGCAGTCTGAAAGTCGCAGTTAATATTGGAAAGATTTCTCTATTTTGCCAACTGTAATGTACCAATTGAAAATCTTCCATCAACACAATTGCTTATGTATCGCAACCATTCCTTACTTTAAACCATGGCGTTGCTAATGTCCAGCATCACATGTTCAGTAATCACAGACAATGTGATATGGCATGTTATCGCCTTTGTTAGAATAAAATCAATACTGATTCTGAACTGGGTAGAATACAGTTACAATTTCTCAATGGTAAATTCTAACACACGCATTATAGCCGGTAAATCTGCAATACAGAAGAGAAAAATCCACTAGGGCCATCACAATCCTTTCCTAACTAACATCTGCAAACATGAACAGTAATCTGGCTGATTTTTTTTTTACTTCTTTCCCTCTTGAGCTCGGCAGTTCTGAGGTTAATTGCAGTATCCCTATAGTAAGGATTAACTAACTCAGAACAGACCAGGGATTGAACTTGAGACCTTCTATTTTTGTATGGCCCTTTGGCACGCCACAAAGTGCATTTACATTCTGAGACACCAGGGAATAAATACTATTCCATTTTCACAAAAATACTAAAGTGCTCCCGTTCCTAGAGGATCTTAATTTCAATCGTATTTTTTTCTTGAAATGTATGTTTTCTTTCTTGAACTTTAAATGTATCATTGTTTACTGCAGCATGTTGTCCTAAAACTAACATTTTACATTTAGTTAAATAACATTTAACAAATAGTTATATTGGATATCTGCCAAAATAACATTATAACATTTTTTTTGAGGAATAGTTTAACAGAACACATCTGGAGAAAACCTGCATGAGGTCAAATGGATTCAAGCAAGAATGGTTGGACTTCATCCAAGTTTCTTACTCCTATCACTTAAGTAAATGGTCATTGTGATTCATAACAAAACCGCATTGAGATTTCATTATGAATTCTTTTGAGATCAGCAATAACACATCTGCTCAATACCATTAATCAAGTCACAGAATTAATTGTAACATATTAAAATACCATCATTCTTTTCTGAACAAAGTAATAGATAGAATTATATCATTATAGTTCAATTTGTAAAAAAAAAGCTACATATAAAGATCTGATAAAAAAAATATTGACTTTTGTCAGGCTTCCTTGCGCTTGCTGCATTAACAGCACTTTTTCATTTGACGTCCCCTGAAGTATAAAGCAGGTAGCACATAGGTCAGAAATACTGAGTTGTTTCCATTTTAATTCCTTGGCAATGTACGTCCTGCCTTCTGTTAACAGTCTGAAGAACTAGCTATTGTACAAATGAAACTAGTCCTATAACATTGATTTCTATTCTAATCAGGTCTCCTAGCTTCATTCAAATAAAAACAAGATACCACGATGCTAAAAATCTGAAACAAACACAGAAAACACCGGTGAATCTCAACAGGTCTAGCAGCATCTTCATTCAGCATATTTTGATTTGTGAGATCATCTGAAGGTCAACATTTGGGAAAATATAGTTTTCATGATTTAGAGTGTACATGGAATTGTGAATTGAAAACAGTAAATATCTAAGAGTATTGAAGAGGTCTAATGTTTATGTGGGCAAATGTGTTAAAAATTATAAATTGATTGGACCACTGATCGAGTATAATTGCCCTGTAGGGAGCTCACTTGCCCCCTTGGCAGAAACAATCAAACAGCAGAAGATTATTTAAATGGAAAATGACTGCAGAATGCTGCAATACAAAGGGGCTTGGATGTGTTTGTACATGAATTATAAGAAGTTAGCATGCAGTAAATAACGAGGAGGCCGAATGTAATATTGGTCTTTATTGCAAGGGAGAATGGAGTACAAAATTAGGGAAATCTTGCTACAACTGTAATGAGCATTGCTCAGACCATCCCTGGAGATCTGTACACAGACTTTGTCTCCTTACTTTAGCAACATATTTGCATTACAAGCAGTTCAGAGAAAGTTCACTTACCTCCTTTTCTGGGATGAAGGGGTTGTCTAATGTGAAAAGGTTGAGCAGGTTGGGTCTATGCTCACTGGAGTTTAGAAGCATGAAAAGTGATCTTGTTGAAACATATAAGATTCTGAGGGAATTTGTCAGAGAAGGTGTTGAGAGGATGTTTCCTCTCATGGGGAAGTCTAGAACTAGGGGCACAGTTTAAAAATTAGGAGTCTCTCATTTAAAATGGAGATGTGGTTGGATTTCTTCTCAGAGTGTTTTGGTCTTTGGAATTCTCTTTGACAGAGGGCACTGGAGTCTGGGCCATCAAATATACTCAAGTCTGTGTTAGACAGATTTTTAAAAACCAAAAGTTTTTAAAACTGAGTTAGGCAGAATTTGTTTATCAAGGGAGTTAAGGGTTACAGTAGGGGGCAGACAGGAATGCAGAGTTAATGTCCCAGAACAGTCACAATCTAATTTTGGGGATACAAACAATTCAGACAGGAAGTATTATTAGTTATTTACAAAGTTGTGCTTTTCTATTTGGATAATTTATGTTAATCACACATATGGAAATGTAATGCTAATTTAATGAATTTTCCATGTGTTATGTATAGTTTTGTGAATTAGATTTAACTCCACCTATATTTACAGCTTCAATTTGATTTCTATTGAAATTAAATATAATAGATTCACATTCAGTTCCTCGTAAAACTGGGAATACTCTTTTCATTTAGAAGCTACTTTATGATGGGCAAAAGATGAGAGACATAGAGATCAATTCACCTGTGATTTTTGGCAGTCAACAGCAAGAGGAAATATTCACATTTTTTTCTCTGAGATTTAACTGGGTTATGCAAGTGTAGGATGAGACCAGATGGCATGGGCAGCTGAATTAACTTGTACAATTGAAATTAATACCACTAGAGAGATATTACACTATCTTCATTCTGACTGCAGAACCATTCCAAAGTTACTAACTCCTCCCAGCTGGTCCCTGATGCCAAGTTCAAAACTTAAATCAAAAATCTCCAAAATATCACAAGAGAAAAAACCAAATTAAAGTCAATGATGTTAAATTTCAATATCTATATTGGGAAGATGAAGGCAGTATTATCACTAAACAATTAATCCAGAAACTTAGCTAATGTTCTGGGTTCAAAACCCACCATGGCAGCTAATGCAATTTAAAATCATAAAAGAATCTGGAGTTAAGGATTTCATGATGACCATGAAATCATTGTTGATTGTTGAAGAAAACCCATCTTGTTCACCAGTGTCCCATCGGGAAGGAAATCTGCCATCCTTGCCCAGTCTGGCCTACAAGTAACTCCAGATTCACAGCAATGTGGTTGACTCTTAACTGCCCTCTGGGCAATTAGGGACAGGCAGTAAATGCTATCCTAACCAGTGATGCATGAGTGAATAATTTTTTTTTACAACCTTGCTTCAACTAGGGAGTAGTGCCTGAAGAATTGCAATTGTTACACACGAGTTCAAAAAAGGCTGTAACGATAAGCCCAACAACTGTAGGCCAAACAGCTTAACCTCTGCATTAGGTAAACTGAAGAAACAATAATGCAGGACAATATTAAGAGTCACATTGGCAAATGTAGGCTAGTTAATGAAAGCCAGCATGAATTTCTCAAGAGAAAATCATATTTGACCAACTAGCTAGAGATTGTCTGAATGAGGAATTCATCCTGAGCCAGTCAGTGCAGATACAATGTGCTGACTGGCCTCTTTCTGCACGTTAACAATTCTGTGATTCTGCATATGGAATGCTCATGCTTGTCATATGACCAAATCCTCAAAAAATTACTGAATCCAAATAGGTGAACCTACATCTTTCTTTCCTGATCTGTTCAGCATTACAAAATTTTTCCTACAACAGAATAACATGTCTATAAATTTTCAAAATCTGCTTTCATGACATTTGATTTTAGACTTGCACGAAGCGTAACAATTTCACCTTGAATGCTCAACTTGGAGCTACATGATTTTCCTACATCACAGACATAAGATCAAGTTAAGAAATAATTTTACAGGAATGTATTTGCTTCTGCCCAAACTGCCTGGCTTCCTGCTGAGAGATCCATTATAGATTGAGTTTCCTTCTTTTATAATTGAACTGAAGAATGCAAATTTTTGTCAGGCAGATGGGTTATCAAACGAAGACAGAAAATTACACTGGGAACATTTCTTTTTTATTTCAATAATATTCACAGATTTTAAAGCTATCCTCTTGACATTTAGTCTCAAGTTGGTGGAAGTGTGACAATATGAGACTCTCATTTGCTGCCTTGGCCTCTCAGGGACACCATTGCAGATAATAGGACAGGAAACTCATGCCTGTAAAGGTGCAACAGACTCATGATTTCTGCTGCACCACAAGAATTCCGGACTGTGTAATTCACTTAACAGCGTAGTAGTTCAACACAACCATGGAAAGTTGCTGGAATTTGCAAAGAATGCTGCAAATGGAAGTACACATGTTTCCCCAGCTCACGATCTGAATTTACAGTCTAATTTATAGCCCGGTTTTGCAGGACCCGTGAGGGGAAAGCTTTAATCTGCTAGGGAGGAGGAGCATCTGGTGGATGTGGGGGTTTAATAAAGCAAAACATACTAACCTGTCAGGAGCCTGCAACAGCCTGACGACTTCTTCATTATAAAATTACAATGCCATTTAGATCCAAGATGGAGGGGGTGTAGGACAGCTCAGTCAGAGTTTGTCTGTTCTGTCTGTTTCTTTTCCGTTTTTTTTCTCTCTTTTTCTCTTCTCTTTTGTGCTTTCTTTTCCTTCTTCTCTCATCTTTCTTCTCCTGGCCATGGACTCCTGGTCACGGACTCAGCGCAGACCCGGCAAGACAGCCTCCCGGCCTGGTGTGGTAGCGAGGCGGACTTTTGGTCTGGCATAGTGGTGTTTTGGCCGGGCATGGCAGACTGTCAGCCTGGCATGGCGATCTCTAGGTGGCCCAGCATGGTAGTCTCTTGGCCTGGCATGGTGGTTTTTCAGTGATGTATGGTGGTCTCTAGGCCTGGCATGGCTCATTGTGAACTTCTGGCCTTGAGGTGATTCCTTGAGGTGCAGCCCCACTGTGACTAAGCACTTAAGAAAGACTGTAATGTTTGAACAATTAGCTTTATTTCTTTATTTTCTACTTAAAACTAAGAACATTTCACTGTACTTTAATTACTGATATGTTTAACTTTTAACTTTGATTTTTCTTTCTACCTTGTTCTTAAGATTTTGCACCGAGGTACATGTACCTAAGGTGGCACCGTGTGTGGCGACATTATACACTTTTCACTGCACTCTTGTACTTTTGTACATGAGTACACGTGACAACAAAATCAAAATCGAAAAGTCATTAACCAGGATGTCATTTTGAAGCCAGGAAATGCCCCTGAATGGCCTGTAATTGAAATATTTGGAAGTCAGATGACACCAGGTTACAGTCCAACAGGTTTATTTAAAATCACAAGCTTTCAGAGCATTCCTCCTTCATTAAATGTCACCTGATGAAGGAGCAGTGCTCTGAAAGCTTGTGATTTTAAATAAACCTGTTGGACTATGACCTGGTGTCGTCTGACTTCTGACTTTGTCCACCCCAGTCCAACACCAGCATCTCCACATCATAACTGAAATATACAGAAAACCAACTGATTACAGGTTTAACTGCCAGTACATGGTTTTTTGGCCTATCTGAAACTTTCATGATTCATGAAGAGCCAGGAGGGGACATGAGAAGTCTTTAGCAGGTAGGATCAAGGAAAACCCTAAAGCTTTCTATAGGTATGTCAGGAATAAAAGAATGACTAGAGTAAGATTAGGGCCAGTCAAGGACAGTAGTGGGAAGTTGTGCATGGAGTCGGAAGAGATAGGAGAGGTGCTAAATGCATTTTTTTCGTCAGTATTCACACAGGAAAAAGACAATGTTGTCGAGGAGAATACTGAGATACAATCTATTAGACTAGACGGGATTGAGGTTCATAAGGAGGCGGTGTTAGCAATTCTGGAAGGTGTGAAAATAGATGAGTCCCCTGGGTCGGATGGGATTTATCCTAGGATTCTCTGGGAAGCTAGAGAGGAGATTGCAGAGCCTTTGGCTTTGATCTTTATGTCGTCATTGTCTACAGGAATAGTGCCAGAAGACTGGAGACTAGCAAATGTTGTCCCCTTGTTCAAGAAGGCGAATAGAGACAACCCTGGTAACTATAGACCAGTGAACCTTACTTTGGTTGTGGGTAAAGTGTTGGAAAGGATTATAAGAGATAGGATTTATAATCATCTAGAAAGGAATAATTTGATTAGGGATAGTCAACACGGTTTTGTGAAGGGTAGGTCGTGCCTCACAAACCTTATTGAGTTCTTCCAGAAGGTGACCAAACAGGTTGATGAGGGTAAAGCGGTTGATGTGGTGTATTTGGATTTCAGTAAAGCGTTTGATAAGGTTCCCCATGGTAGGCTATTGCAGAAAATACGGAGGCATGGGATTGAGGGTGATTTAGCGGTTTGGATCAGAAATTGGCTAGCTGTAAGAAGACAGAGGGTGGTGGTTGATGGGAAATGTTCATCCTGGAGTTCAGTTACTAGTGGTGTACCTCAAGGATCTGTGTTAGGGCCACTGCTGTTTGTCATTTTTATAAATGACCTGGATGAGGGCGTAGAAGGATGGGTTAGTAAATTTGCGGATGACACCAAAGTCGGTGGAGTTGCGGATAGTGCGGAAGGATGTTGCAGGTTACAAAGGGACATAGATAAACTGCAGAGCTGGGCTGAGAGGTGGCAAATGGAGTTTAATGCGGAAAAGTGTGAGGTGATTCACTTTGGAAGGAGTAACAGGAATACAGAGTACTGGGCTAATGGTAAGATTCTTGGTAGTGTGGATGAGCAGAAAGATCTCGGTGTCCATGTGCATAGATCACTGAAAGTTGCCACCCAGGTTGATAGCGTTGTTAAGAAGGCGTACAGTATGTTAGGTTTTATTGGTAGAGGGATTGAGTTTCGGAGCCATGAGGTCATGTTGCAGCTGTACAAAACTCTGGTGCGGCCACACTTGGAGTATCGCGTACAGTTCTGGTCACCGCATTGTAGGATGGATGTGGAAGCATTGGAAAGGGTGCAGAGGAGATTTACCAGGATGTTGCCTGGTATGGAGGGAAGATCTTATGAGGAAAGGCTGAGGGACTTGAGGCTGTTTTCGTTAGAGAGAAGAAGGTTAAGAGGTGACTTAATAGACACATACAAGATGATCAGAGGATTAGATAGAGTGGACAGTGGAAGCCTTTTTCCTCAGATGATGGTGGCTAGCACAAGGGGACATAGCTTTAAATTGAGGGGTGATAGATATAGGACAGATGTCAGAGGTAGGTTCTTTACTCGTAGTAAGGGCGTGGAATGCCCTGCCTGCAAAAGTAGTAGACTCACCAACTTTAAGGGCATTTAAATGGTCATTGGATAAACATATGGATGATAATGGAATAGTTTAGGTTAGATGGGCTTCAGATTGGTTTCACAGGTCGGCACAACATTGAGGGCTGAAGGCCCTGTACTGCGCTGTAATGTTCTATGTTCTATGTTCAATGTGAAACAGTGGAAGGGGACAGGGTAATTGCACAGAGTTTGGTGGATGCATCAGCGGCAGCTCTCCACTCTTGCCCCTGTATCCAACACCTACTTCTCCTTACGTGTGACATGTACTAAACCACGTGACAACCCCATTATCCATCTTTGTGGCAACACCAGTGGGGGAGGGGGTGGTTCCTGAAACACATGATGGTGTTTCGTCAAAGTGAGTGAGCTCCTGTGAGAATCATTTGTTCCCTTCCTGGAACAGCATGATGGTTAGAAGACTTGTGAAGGATGAAAGACATGAATCAGAACTAACAAACTGAAAGGGTTGAGCTACATTTTTATTTAGATGATCATATTGCAGTGGCTGCTGACATCAAGTCTCCGTACGTAAACATTATCTGCTATGTGACTATGTACTATTTAATTTTGTCAGCCTGGTATCTTGGGGAACTCCCTACTTTCCATCTCCAATGGCCAGACATTCCAAAACTCTGCTCATCTCCAGTAGGTCACTTTCTATCAGCAGTCAAGCTAGCTATGACCTGATGACCATTTAACTCTCTGCTCACTACCTCTGTCCAGTTCCCTATCTTTCTCATCTGCAAGAAGTGAAGGGATTATGAGTGTGTAAAAATGAATTCTGCAGAGAACAGGGAAGGACAGCATTCATAGTGATAGTTGGGGATAGGTGTGAGCTGCCAATAAGATAAGGGTAAGTGTCATTTGTGTCTGTGCAGATGGGGATCTGAGGACTTGCAGAGGATGGACGGAGACACAAGTTGCGTTGTTTTTGGGAAAAAGACTGGAGAAGTCAGAATGAAGGGGTTGACACAAGAATGCTGAATTCCACTCATCCTTCCTGTACAAAAATACATTCAAGGGACCTGAACATTTAAACAGATCAGCTGCATACTAAATAAACCGAACCTATGTTGGTCATGCCTGCTTGATTCATAGTTTGGCTTCCAGTTCTCAACTGCTGGGAACAATATATCTTTCTGTGGACCTGCATGGTCTAAGAACCTGATGGGGAGTACTTTCTCTCTTCGTGTAGTTGCTGCATCTCTCCTAACATTTGTAGAAGTGGTTTGTTCTGTCTCTTGCTGGTGCCCCCTTACACCCTAAAAATTCAATAATCTGGTTTGGGCCATCATCATGCTTGAATGTTCTGATTAGTCAGAAATGTTGAGGAAGAATACTAATGCTATGGTTCTATGGAGCTATGACAAGACACAATCCATCATCCATTGGGTTCCTGTACTTGTGAAGTTTCTTTGCTTCACAGTATTAGCAAGGACTTTTACTGCCCACTGTCTGTCTTACCCATTGCATTCATTTATCTCTTATGTCTTTTGTTGGTTTGTACCTTAAAAATTAAATAGATTCTGGACATCTCCTATGCCAAGTTTTATTTTCTCCTCTTAGGATTGATCTGTTTTGAATCTGGACATCTGCTCCACTCACTATTTGATTGGCTTTCTTTATTGTTAGATCTACAGAGACTATTAGGAGCAGACTAGCCCCAGGTCTGTCAGCTACAACTCCTTCTCCACTCTGACCAAGTCTCAGTAACATCATCCCAATGGGCTTACTATACACAAATAAGTATTATCCCTTTCAGACCCTCATACAACATGGTCAACATCCAGCGCCTTCACAAAATCATCACAAACTGGTCATCTTCTCTCCCTCATTAACAGGACTGTCCACCTCACTGTCTGTACAAAATGGGAAGAGGTTAAAGTTCAGAGTGAAAAGTCATTTCAAACTGGGACAAACCATTATCTGCAGCACAATGGATCATGATATTTAATTGTTAATCAGAAGGTTTGTGATTTGAGACTGTCCAGGCACTAAGTCCTCCTTATAGGGTGGCACGGTAGCACAGTGGTTAGCACTGCTGTCCTATAGCTCCAGGGACTTGGGTTTGATTCCACCCTCATGTGACTGTCTGTGTGAAGTTTGAGCATTCTCCCCTAGTATGTGTGGGTTTCCTCCACGTGCTCCGGTTTCCTCCCACAGTCCAAAGATGTACAGGTTAGGTGGATTAGCCATGGTAAATGTGGGGTTGCGAGAATAAAATGGGTCTGGGTGGGATGTTTTTGGAGGGTTGGGGCAGACTTCAATGGGGTGAATTGGCCACTTTCTGCACTGTAAGGATTCTATGATAAGTAAAGATGAATAAGGTCTATAACTTCATGCATTTGCCCAGTTGAATGAACTGCTTTATTTACAGATTTTGTATGTTCCTATATATTAGATTCTCATCCCCAGAGAGGAGTGGAGGTAGGCTCGTTGAATATTTTTAAGTCTGAGTTAAATTTCGTTTTGATTGACAAGTGAGATAAAGAGTGTAGGGGATCGAAAGCAAAGTTGAGACTTTAACCAAATCAGCCATGATCTTATCAGATGATAGAGCAGGTTCAACAGGCTGAATTGCCTATTCCTGGTCCTAATTCAAATGGCAGTGTACTGTCGATCAGAAGAATAATTGGAGATCAACTTTGGCTCATTTACAACATTCACCTGAGTTGGAAAATTGTGGGTTCAAACCCTACTATGAGGTTTTGTTCATATAATCCAGACTGGTGCTTCAGTGCAGTACTAAAAATGTTCTGCATTTCTGGTTGTGATGTCTTAAGTTAAATCAAGGTCCACTTTTTTCTTTCAGATACATGTAAAGATCTAAGACATTATTGTGAAGACGATGAAGGAATGTTGATCTTGAGGCCTAGCCAATATTATCCTTTCATGAATATCACTAAATCAGATTATCGAAATCATTATCTTGTTAATGGAACCTTGCAGTGCACAGTTTGCCTGCTCCTTCATTTCACTAGTGGCCACATCTTAAAAGTATTGCTTTGGTTGCAAAGTGCTTTGAGACATACTGAAATTATGAAGTATTAAGTTCTTTTAATTTTTAAAACAGATTTCACTATTGGCAACAAAAAAAACAAAGATAAATGATAAAAAAGCGTATTTCAAATTTAATTTAGAATGAATATCCTCCAATTAAAGGATTAATGCAGTTAATCTTTCCTTAAGTTCATAAAACAGTTTACGAGAAATAAGAATTATTGAGAACCTGTAAAGCTTAACATAAACTGTTAGGACATTTCCAAAGACACATTTCTTTTCCCTCAAAGCATTCGTCTGATTCATAGCAATGAGAGTGAAATGCAACAGTGGTAAGCATATGCACATACCAATACAATATGGGAATGCTGAGCAAAGATTAATGCTTCAGATTGGTCTTGCATTTCCAAACTGAGCATCACTGAACAAACCACATTTTTATTACTTACAAAAATGATGCCTAAAACTTTGATATGTCGGCGACATTGATGGAGAATAGCAACATGTGGTGAAGTGATGGGGATAAATATGTGTAAATTTGACAGGAAACCCTCTTTGGTGAATTGGAATATCTACCCATCCTTTCAAATATAAGTGATCCAATTTGTTTTCCTGGATCACTGCTTAGTGAAGGTATATGTGCCATTATCAAACGAAGAGAAGTGATTGCCTCACTTCTTTTTAAATCTCCATCAATCATCTTCAAAATATATTTTTATTTCTTTTAGCACTCAACTATTCTTAGTTATTCAGGTCAAAAATGAATAAGAGCCAATTCCTAGGCTTCCTTGAGTGAGAGTGAAACCTGAGAAAAAAATTAAGAAAATGCAACATTAAACACATACACTAAACACAGGTAATACTTTTACAAAAAAAGGGGCAGGGTATTCAATACAGACAGTAAGGTAAAAACAATTGATCTTCAAAGTCTTCAGTGTCCATGAGTTGAAAGATTGAGATTGGAGTCACAATGGTTTAGCTGTTGCTCTATTTTCTAAGAGTGGCAAAGTTTGCTTTGTTTTGCTTTCTCAGAGAATAGTGACCTTTCCAAGTTGCTTTCTCATTCACTGGTGTCTGAGTTCGAGAGAGATTGAGAATGAGAGAAGAGCATTCAGTATCCTTGCTGTTATCAGTCCATGCTACATTCTATCTTGTTAGATGGTACACAGTTCATTTGTAGATTTTGGTGTTTGTATCATTGTTTCATTCCAAACTGGACAGTGTGGGCATTTTATTTTTTTGTTTTTCAATATGTGAATCTATCATGCAAGTGTGAGCAAAACAAGCGATACCAATTTCTTATTGTCACTTTGAGTTTCAATGCCTCTTGGTTAAGTAATCATTCTGATCCATGTTGGTTTTATATATTTCATGCACATCCTGGACCTGTTTTGGGTCAGTAAGATCCTTTTAAAAACATCTGTAGTCCATCAGAGTCTCAGGTATTGAAAACAACAGTTCAATGATAGTTCATTTTCACTATAATCGCTACAAATGTTGGGATTCTGACAGGATTCCTATTGTCAAGGGGGAGCTCGTCAATGTATAAAGTGCTGAATCTCATTGCAGCAACAAGGATGCTGTTGCTGCTGCTGCACAAGAAATTCATGAATGATCCTTAGACAATACCTTCCAAGTGTATGACCCCTTCCATCTAGAAGGACAAGACCAACATGGGAACTCCACCACTTGCAAGTTTCCCTTCAGGCCACTCACCATCCAGACATGGAAATGAGTCACCATTCCTTCACTATCGCTGGGTCAATATCCTAAAATGCCCTCCCTAAGAGCATTGTGTGTCGACCTACAGCATGTGAACTGTAGCCAGCAATGTCCATGTCCCATGAGTGAGTTTAAAAAATTAGAATAGGAAGGAAGAAATTAAACTGGGAGTCCATAACCTGTTGTCCTATCATTGCCATATTTGGATGTTTTGGGGAAGGTGTCTGTTTATGTTGGGAAGAATCAGTCAGGGCAAAGGGAGGCTGGGACACCGAAATGGTGTTAGACCAGAAATCACCTTTAAATATCCATGATTTAACTCTCCTAGTAGCTCTTCTGACAAGTACAGTGTATAAATAAGCCATACAAACCAGAAAGTCTCAGACTTGGATTCTGAGTTTGTGCCAATTTGGCTCATATCAACAAGGAAGCATGAAATCCACAGTATGACTCAATATAGCTGAAGCTGTTGAGGTGTTTGAGGATATTAATCCCTTTGCATCTTCACTATCCACAATAGCATCCATTGGAAAGTGTTGATTTGTGGGCACTGGGCCAACATAGAACTTGATTGACTGATGATCTCCCTTACATTTGATCAATATTCTAATGCTCAATAAGTTCACACGTAAAGAATTGTCACTTCACTAAGATATCAAAGGCCCGATGAGCTATAACAAAAACAGAAAGTGCTGGAGAAACTCAGCAGGTGTGGCAGCAACTGTAAAGAGAAAAACAGAGTTAATGTTTTGAGTCCAGTGACCCTTCAGATTTCCAGCATCCATAGTTCTTTGTTTTTAATTATCCTGTAGAGCTGTAGCTCAACAACTTCAAGAAAGGAGTTGAACAATTGAAGTGGCAGATTTTTAAGAATTAACAACATTTCAGTGAAAATAATCATTCGAATAATCAAAATGTACAATTTACAGAATACAAAGGCAACATACTAATGGATATTGTAGAACATGAGGAATGATTCTTGGGAAATCAATTCAGAACTAAGCAAATGTTTATCATGCACAATATTTGTGGAGTTTTGAAGATGATCCATAGGAAATTGACAGACTAATTTGTTGGTGCTTTTATTTTTATTTCCTCCCAAAACATGCTTCCTTTAGATATTCCCATGCATGTGCTCCATTGCAAAATTGTAGTAACTATGAAATATTTCACTGGAATATTCCCTGGAGTGATGATTTCATAGTTGATGATTGTACATTACCTCATAGAAGCTCTCAACTATAACAGAAAACCTTTAAAAATAAAAGAAAGCAACAGACTAATAATAATGATAGATTAAACCCAGGGGTGCCTTGTATTCCTGTTACACTCCCCACTGATAGCAGTGTTGAGTGACAGTGACATGACAACTGAACTATCATCAGCTCTAATGTGTAGCAGTTGGATAGATTCCAGAACGGAGGTAAATTATCAAGATTTATACTTCAAGAAGTAGATTTTCTTGGCCACAAGCAGCTGCTCGATTAAAATATGAAAACAAAACTAGAACGTGTCAGTTATTATTAACAGCAATTATGTTTGCTTATTTATGAGGGATGGAGTAAAATTCATGCTTAGAGAATCTTCAATTGTAATACACCGAAAAAAAAATGGCAGAAGTGAATCTTGACTGATGGCTTAACAAAAAGATTTTCAAGTATTGGGAATTCCTCATCATTTTTTTATGTGGAACCTTGTTAATTTATTTTGGTGCAGTGTGTAATTTGTAGATTACAACTGTTCATCAGGAACTTGATTAATTTTCAATGTCTTGTTCTTTGTATTGTCCTCTTCAATGCACCTTCTAAACCTCCAACTTGAGCATATCATTCATAAGAATATAAGGAATAGGAGCAGGAGAACCTGGCTGAGCCTGCTCTGCTGTTCAATATGATTTTGGGCATCAACTTCAATTCCCTATCTTCTCTCCATATCCTTTAATTTGCCAAGAGATCAAAAATCTGTGTATCTCAGCCTTTCATATATTCAGTGAAGGCACATCCACATCCCTCTATGGTAAAAAATTCCATTGATTCACGTCCCTGTGAGCGAAGAAATTTCTTCTCATCAAAGTGCCTTTCTTGTCAAGCCTCTTCATAATCTTTAATGTTTCAATGACATCACCACTTTGTTCTTACTGCAGAGAATGTAGATCAACTTTACTTAGCCTTTTACCGTAGGACAACCCTTTCATCTAAGGGACCAATTTAGTGTACCTTCACTGCTCTGCCTTTAATGCAAGTGTATCTTTCTTTAGATATGGAGACCGAAATTGCACGTATTTTACTTTATCACCAGGCACAGCCTTTAAACCCCTTGTTTCAAATTGCAGAACTGTCTCACTGAGCCAACTACCTTTATGTATTCTCCTCACTTACAAAAGCCTCCTAAAATGTACTTCTTTAATCACAGTTTCAGCCACGTACTATAATTTCCCCTCATTCCCACCTCCCTAGGTCCATCAATTCTTGTGTCACTTGGACTGTTTGTTATGTCAAAGGTACTATATCAATGCAAGTTGTTGCACTGTAGGATGTCAAAGACAAAACATAGTGAAAAGATGGTACTGCTTTGAGTACGCCCGCCATCAAAGCTGCAAACAAACTTCTGCAGAAAGTCTTTCACATGTGTTGAAAGTGAAGAGACAAATCAAAGATAAAAAATGTTAAGCAGCATGAATAAACCATATTGTATTCATTCCTCTTCTTGACAATAATGTGGCTTATAATAAAAAGCAGCGTCCAGAATACAAATGCCAAAAGGATTGGGGTAGCACTTACATTAAAGTGGAAAAAGAATCAAGTGGAAGAACCCATTGACAGATGTAGAAAAATGGCCAACTACCATGTGTTTTGATGTTTCAATCAGCATAGCGATCTGAACCAAATCCCACTTCAATGACAGGAGCTCACATGAAATTTAATGTTTTCTTCTTTCATTAACCAATGAGACAAGTTACTGGATTACTATTTAATGAAGTTTGTTGCTGGAATTTAATCCCCTGGAGACCATGATAACATTTCATACTATACAAACAACATGGACTGTGCTACAGACAGTTTTAATCCTCTTTGTCATTAATCTCTTTGGTAATATTTAGCATTGTACACTTACATAGCTGCAGAATATCTTCCATCTTTCAGATATGTCATTCTTGAAAATTTTGAAAATTTATTCATTTGTATCAACTTTTTCATCACTTAAGTTTATGCTTTTTAATGGCCCTAAAAAGACAATCATTGGCCATAATTCAACAATTTTATTCTTTTGCAGCTTTTTAATGAAACGTCTGTGTACTGTGCATTCAATGCATCAATTGATTCTCCTTTACAGGGTA
Source organism: Rhincodon typus (assembly GCF_021869965.1). NCBI lineage: Eukaryota > Metazoa > Chordata > Chondrichthyes > Orectolobiformes > Rhincodontidae > Rhincodon > Rhincodon typus. Next base: position 36,782,161 of record NC_063350.1, read on the forward strand.
AATATTCTTCCTTTTTGCCTGTTTTTCCTAACCCCTTTATCTTAAGGGCTTCAATTATATTTGAATTTCCCTTTCTGAATAAGAATCTGAATCCAAAGCGTTAACCTGTCTTTCTCATTCTAGCTGCTTCTCATTTCCAATCTTTTTTTTATTTTATGCATTTAATTTCTAAAAAAACAACTTGCCTTTCTGCAATAATCACTGTTTGTCATTGTTGTGGGCTTGCCAGAGTTACTGAGGTAGACTGGGAGTGAAGAGAATTAATACCAGTTCACTGCCTTTGATTTGTTGTTCTGTTTCTCTCACATCCTGTATTATATGAGGTGCAATTTCCTCCAATAGTCAGAAAGACTGAAGCTATTAGCAAACATATGAGCTTTTAAGTGTAAGAGGTTTCAAATCGCAACCTGCCCAAAATTGTTGAAGTGGAAATAAGCAGCACACAGGTTTTCTCCTTCCTCCTCATTTACCTGATTACAGCTTTGGACTAACTGGCTCTAGCACAGTCTGAGCACTCAGCAGGGAACCGAGCAGTGTGTGCTGGTGCAGCAAGTGTGCACTTCTTAAAGGCAATCTGCCCCTCTTGAAAGATAAGCCACACTGAACTACTCGAAGCTGCTGCTAAATGCAATTGTTGCAATTCTGCAGAATGAAATTGGAATGCCTGGGCAGAGATTGGGCTCCGGGTTGCTGCATGTGGTGTAGTGAAGCTAAACAGCAGGAGAATTGCTGTCATTCTGCCCTTTCCAAACTCTAGAACAATAGCAGAAAACAGCAGAAAGGCCCAGGTACCTCCTGAACACTGTGGAGGAGAGGGCTCTCAGCATTAACTCCTGGCCGCGACAGACTCTGTAGTATCCAACACTGCTAAGCACGTCGTGTATGATGGTATATCTTAAATCGCAGCTTTCCCTCATTCTGCTATTTGACGGGTAGGTTGAAGATGGTGTTAGCATGAACCTCTTGCCTCCCACTGCAATCATCTTTAACTCATGTTAAACTTTCATTTTTGGTTTTGTGCTTTCAAATACCCAAGAACTTCCACCTGCCCAGCCAAAGCTGTTCAAGAGGAATTTGAAGAACAATAGAACAGCTCCAATGAAGAGGCACCATTGTTTTATCTGACACTGGCAGACACCAGCTCGAATACTGGCATTGCCATCACTTCACAGACTGACATTGCATGTATTGTGGAGTTGTGTAAAGTTAGGACCCGCAAATAGTGACTCACTGGGCACAAATATGCTGTTGCCATGCCAGGAGAAAGAATGAACTCTTGTGCCATTTCACCGGATGGAAAGACTGCAAAAGTCTTCCACGGCAGATTACTTAGTTGAAGATCTTGATTGCACAGCAATCAGGAGAATGCTGAAGGGCATGCACACTGAGATTTTGATCCATTGCTTGCCCTGCCAGACAGCCTCCAGTCACAGTCAAGGATCATGGGGTAGTTCAGCTCCAATGTGGCAGAGTGGATCATGCAGCTCTCAAAAATCTGCCCCAACTACCTACAGATGCAAAAGTACTGCACTTATAATTCCCATACCTATTACAGCCCTTAGATTGGGTTTTTACTGCATCATAGTGACTTGGTAGACCTTTAAAAATAACAAGTAGGTTTTCCCACAACCATTCCCAACACCCTGAATTATATTGGTGCAGGAAAATGTTTAGGACAGCACACTCACACACTGAGATTCTAACATGGATATTGCTTAGTTAGGCATCTCCTAGATGTATTTCAACGGTGTCTTGAAACATTGTCTGGATATGGAAACCTTTTAAATGACAATTTCAATATCTCTTACCCATGCCTGCCCCTTGCCAAATCGTTTCCCTCTCCATGTTCAATAGCCTTTCATACTTCCACTCACCCTTGATGGTCCCACACACATCATGCCATTCCATCGCAGCCCAATTGACTTTGGTGCCCTCCAAGTCAGCTCATGTCACTTCCATGCCCGTTCAATCAGTTTGCAATCTGTACAAAACTAATGAGCTTTATAGTAGCAATGGTTTACCAAAACAGCCATTCGTAATTTTCTTTAAAATATTATCATTGTAACAACCCTATAAATGTGTCAAACACCAAACCTTTAAATATTCTTAACAGAAAATATAAACACTTGACAACTTCTCTAAAAAAGCATTTAGCTAACAACAAAATAGATCAGAGGAAAAGAAAGGCTTGTAAAGCAATCAATCAAACAATGATTTTTGTGCACAGGTTTCGACAAAGTAAAGTCTATATGGAAGTCTGAGCTCTCAACCAAGTCTCAAAACAGGGAGAAAATTCAGTCTATTATGTAGACAGTCTCCAAATTCTCTTCCCTCCATGTGAGTCCTTGGCAACTCCAGAAACTCACCATGGCACCTACATTGTCAAAGTATTTGACAATAGCAGAGTTTCTTCAAAAATTATTTTCCCTGCAAATTGGATGCCAAACCTTTTGAATCATACAAACTCCATTGCAGTTGAATGTTTATCTCCGATGAGCAACAAGGATGTATTGACAATACTGGTGTGGTACAAATCTAGCAGTTTTTATCACACCAGTTAGAAGGGCTGATTAATGCTATGATAACATCAGACCAGATGCATCCTGTCACAGAGGGAGCCTACATGTGAATGTCCTTCTCTTCATGGGGTGCTGCGTGAGCCATGCAAGAAGTGATTGGAGGTATCGAGCAGTCCACAGTCAGAGAGTTCAGCATCCATAACATTGGATCCAACGGTACTATGATCTGAATTTTTCACCCTTTGATTCCTACCACAAATTCCATTCCCAAACTATTGATTTCATCTTGCTCCCTGATTGCTATCTGAGGCTGAACTAAACTGCAAATATGGTGCCTATTTGACCATAAGCTGAGTGTCTAAACATATATGCTCCATTTCACTGAAAGTACCGATTTCAACCTCCATAATTTAGACCATTCTACCTTTAACTCCGCCTCTTCCTCAGCATATTTCCTGCTGAAACCCTTATCCATGACTTTGATACCTTTTGATTTCCTATAATGGGCACCGCTCAAAGCACTGCAGAAGCCTGAGCAGTGCCTTCTCAAAATCTTCCAAATCTAGCGGCAAGAAAGGCATTTGCCCAGCTGCGTTTTTCACTAAGCCGACAGAATTAGTAGTGAGGTGCTAGTCACTGAAAAGCCACTCTGCTGGATGCCTGACACCAGACTCCCAAAGCAACACCATTCACACCTGTTCCCTCTGTCACCACTGCAGACGTCAGATCAGTCTTCTTGGGAGTCAACCCCAGGAAAGTGATGGGCCCGGACTGTTCCCCCCAGCTGAGCACTCATAGCCTGTGCAGACCAACTGGTGGAGGTATTCACCGACATCTTCAACCTCTCCCTCCTATAAGCCGAAGTCCCCACCTGCTTCAAGAAGACACCATCATCCCCATACCTAAGAAGACACATGCAGTGCACCTTAATGACTACTGCCCAATAGCTCTGACTTCCACAATCATGAAATGCTTTGAGGGGCTGGTCATGGCCCACATCAATTCCAGTCTCCCAGCCTGCCTCGATCCCTTACAGTTTGCCTACCAACAGCAGATGCCATATCCCTAGCCCTGCACTCATCCCTGGAACATCTGGACAACAAAGATACCCACATCAGACTCCTGCTTGTTGACTACAGTTCCGCCTTCAACATCATTAGCCACTACAGACTGAGCTCAAAACTGCATGATTTTGGTCTCAACTCTGCCCTCTGCAATTGGATCCTCAGCTTTCTAACCCACAGACTGCAAGCAGTGAGGATAAGTAACTGCACCTCCTCCACAATAACACTCAACACTGGAGTTCCCCCCACCAAGGATGTGTCCTCAGACCCCTACTGTACTCCCTGTACACCCACGACTGTGTTGCCAAATTCCGAACAATCGCCATCTACAAGTTTGCTGATGACACGACCGTAGTGGGACGGATATCTAACAAGTCAAACTACAGAAGGGAGATAGAGGGCTTGGTGACATGGTGCAATGAAAACGATCTCTCAACGTCACCAAAACTAAAGAACTGATCATCGACTTCAGAAAGGAAGGAGGAGAACACGCCCCCATCTACATCAACAGAACTGAGGTTGAGAGAGTGAAGAGCATCAAGGTGTTCCAACTGATGATAACTGACAACCTGTCCTGGACTTCCTATGTAGATGCGATAGTCAGGAAGGCACAACAATGCCTCTTCTTCCTCAGGTAGCTCAGGAAATTTGGCATGTCCATAAGGTCCCTCTCCAACTTTTACAACCCCATTGAAAGCATACTGTCCGGGTGCATAACGGCCTGATATAGCAACTGCTCTGCCCTGGACCGTAAGAAACTACAGAAGGTAGTGTGCACAGCCCAGACCATCACAGAAGCCAACCTTCCATCCATGGACTATATTTACACAGCTCACTGCCGTGGAAAGGCAGCTAACATCATCAAAGACCCATCGTACCCTGGTAGTGATCTGCCAAAACCTCTTCCATCAGATTATCAAGATTATCAAGATACAGAAACCTGAACACACGCACGAGCGGGTTCAGGAACAGCTTCTTCCCGGCCGTAATCAGACTGATGAATGGACTCTCTAGCCTCAAATAATGGTGATCTTGCCTAGCGCACATCCTGTGTATTGTAACCTGTATACCTCTGTCCAAATCTTTTTGATCTGTACATCCTTTGCTTACTATGATCTGCCTGTACTGCTGGCAAATAAAGCTTTTCACTGTATTTTGATACATGTGACAATCAATCAATCAATCAATCAATATTCGGAACTCAGTCAGGACAGGAAACTCCCAGGAGGAAAGTAGAAATGTTTTAGAGGTGCCATTAAAGCATTCCCAAAGAGAATAAACATTCCCACCAACCCATGAGAGCCCCTAGCTTGTGAAGATTCATTCAGGATGGCACCAAATATATCAAGACACCTTTTCAAGAAAACACAGAGACAAAGTTGAGGCACCAGAGAGATAAAACAAACCTCCAAATAACTAAACTGCCTATGAACCTTCGGGCACCTTGTTCCCTGTTTGTGGCAGAGTCTGTAGATTATGCATTGGAATTATCAATCAGTTGAAAACACATCAAACTGGAGCATAAACAAGTGATCTTTACTACTTAAAGGACTACATAAGAAGAAGAGAGAACTGCTAGACCTGGCTGTTCCAAAGTTCTCCTGGTCGCTTGTGCCTTCTATAACTTGAGCTTAATTCTGTTTTAAATCGTACTAAATCTTATTCACTCATCATCACTGTTCACTGACCTATATTGGCTCTTTGTTGGGCAATGCCTCAATTTTAACATTTTCACCCTTGTTTTAAAATGTGACCATGGCTTTATACCTCCCTAACTCGGTGACATCCTCAAGTCTCACAAACCTCCGAAAGCTCTGCGCTTCTTTAATTCTAGCGTCATTCGCACCTGCAATTTTCTTCCCTCCATTCTTGCTGGCAATATCTTCAGCAGCCTTAGCCCTAAACTCCAGAATTTAGGTGCACCCTAAAACTCTTTCTTTCTCTAAAATCTCATCTCAAGATATTCTGTAAAAAACACAAACTCTTTGGCTAATCTTTGGGTCATCTGTCCTAATTTCTGCTTATGTTGCTAAATGTCAAATTTTGTTTGATAATTGTTGCTGTAAATTGCCTTGAGATGTATTACTTTGTTAAAGGTATAACATAAGTGAAATTGTTGAGATACAGTCATAAACTCAGCAGGGAATTAGTGTTGACTTTGTTTAACTCCATTTCTTAATAACTTCAATAAAATCAACTGGTTAAATCTGACATTTATTTTCAGAATACTGAACAGGACAGAACAAATTATGAGGATTGTAATCAAAATTCTGTGCATCTGTGAAAGTTTTTCATTAAAAGGAGTTTCATAACTATTTATCAGCTTAAACATATCACATACCAAATAATGACTATATGGGATTACATCATTACTAACTTGACTGGGTTGCTGACTGTGTAAAGCACAATCATTGGCAGAATGTATGTTTGAACAAGTACAATGTAACATATTGCTTGTAACTGAACAGGCAAATCAATAATCCATTGAAATGTTATTTATAAACAGCTACATCTTTATGACACTTTTCCTGAGTTAATTTTATCCGATGTACTTTACTTCGCTTTAATCTTTCCCAGCTCACACACACTTATATTGATCTGGTTTTGTTTCAGCTTGGTTCAATTTGCTACAGCTAAAGTGAACACAGAAAATCTATTTGAAGGAACTGGATTTATGTACTAGCTGGCGCATTTTCTTAATGCTGTGAAATGAAGTTGTCTGGTGTGGTCATCTATATAAAAATATTTCAATTCAAATATTTTGTTCTGGATCAGTGTGGCACAACCACAGGGATTTTTCCTGTTTACTGTTAACTGTACTGTACTAATAAAGACTGCTGCCAACACAACCAGCAAGAAGGCACTTCCTACAGGAAGGACACAGGAAGTGTGAGGATTTACGAAGGACATCGCCCTGACTCTTGCTGAGTAAGGATATGGTAGCTGTTTTGATTATTATGCTGGTTTCCTTTTACTAATAGGAATAAAACACACATACAATATTTAATTGAAATTGATTGCTACTTTTAGGATTTTCCGAAACTTGTTAGCTGTGGGTTTGATGGTATCAGAGGCATCACCATGGTTATTTTGTAGTGTAGTGCTTGATACATAATCCCATATGTTTGAAACAGTAACTGTTCTGTTTTCAGGTTCCACAGAATGATGTCATATGAGTTGGCTCACAACAATAATTAAAAACAAACCGTTCACTGGAGAACATTGTGTGTGTTTTTTGACCATTGGTATTTATCCTCTTGGAAGACTTTTGTTTGGAATGTAAAGACGTGGTAAAGTACAATCTTTTCTCACCATTGATTTATATAGTAACATAATGTTAATTCATCTGAGAGGCCTTGCACCATTAGGAGGAAATTTATGTGCCAGCTGAAGAGTGCTGCCTGTATGGAAAGTCGTGTAGCAATTAAAAAACATGACAGGCAGTTCTAATGAAAAGGTGTCCAAAAATTCCTGGCATAAAGGAGAGATTAAAAACAGGGCTTACCATATACAAATGCTGTAGATACAATATAGATACACAGTTAGTGTATTCTGCTGCATAAGGTTTATAGTTTGGAAAATATTCATTTAAAGCAAATATTTCCATGATGCTAAATGAATATAATAGCTTTGACAATTTTACAAAATTTATTCAGGAGATTTTTTCTATACTCATAGGATTTATTCAAGCATTTCTTTGCCGTCATTTAGATCTGTTTTGAAGCATGTCACTTATAGAAAAGCAAATAGAAAACTGTCATTGCAAAATTGCTGGGGTAAGCTCTTTCAAAGTAAATACCTTACTTCTTTAACCTATCTGACCGTCTTTGAACAAAAGAGAACACTTGCACCTGCCAAGAATAATCCTGCTCTGAATAGCTCCTCATTACAACCAACACTGTCTGACATTTTACTGAAGTAGGCATCCACGGGACAAACTTGACAGCAAGGTGGATGGAACCACAGTCAATATGAAAACAGAGTCTATTCATAAAACAAAACTGGATTTTTGATAAAAGAATGGCAAGACCAGATAGAGCATAAACAGGTGTGAAGCCCCAATACTCTGCTTGAATTCCCTGTGCTTGCTGAAGACTCAACTTTTCACCTAAAAACCTGTTAACCAACTCTGATTGCTACTGCCAACTTGGGGCAGATTTTTAGTGAATTGTGCTTTTTACTATTAACTCTGTGTTTGCAACTATTTGTAATTTGGATGGGATTGACTGAATCCCTTGTGTAGTGGTTAATGTGATCTGGAAAAGGGGTATTGGCTTTTGGCAAGTCAGAAGAAGCACGAGAGTTGGCCGGCAAAAGGTTTGCAATAGAGCAAGATGTTACCTGGGGATACACTCATATTCCCAATTATAGTTGTGGAAAGAATTGGCAGTTCGTGATCTACCCATGAGGCTTGCTCCACAATCACACTTTGGAATGTATATTGTTTGCAACATATTAACCAGTGCTGTCCACAGTGCAGCACGTTTTGCAGAATGCAACATCTGGTCTCAATATATTAATCACTCAAGTCAAAAAAATTCAAGTTAAGCCCACATCAGTGTAATTGCTATAACTTTATTAAATCTAAATAAAGGTGAGAAATAAGTTCCTGTCCACCTGTGAGAGAAATTTATGATTAGATCTCTTGTTGCAATGTTTTGTTCGTTTCCTATTTTCTTTTGTATCTCTCAATTTTTTTCTCTCTCCAGTTACTTGTCTAAATCATAATCTCAACATTGTTTTGCTACTCTTACTCACTTTTATAGTCTTTGAGTTGTTTACTTACCACTCCTGCTTCCAGAGTTTGCTGAGTCTCTCCAAAACCCTTACACATTATTTAACATCCTCTTTGCACCAGCTAAAGTAATTACGGGACAAGTCAGAGTCCAGACTAAAATTTGGCTTGATAGATCATATTTTCATTTTTGGTTTTATCACTGAAACATAAGCATGCAATGTTGCAGATTTGGTTTTAACAATAAAACCAAAGTGCAGTATGCAAAAAAATGAAGATAAAATAGAATAAACCAAACTATTGACACATAACACAAAAAAAACACATTAAGCACCTCTTTAGAGTATTCACATCAGAGACAATTCCCTTCTCCAGCACTTCTATAGGGCTGAATTTAACTGTGGCTTTAACTCCCAGTCTTGAGAATTTGACAGCCTCTTCTTGGAACCTTCATTCAAATGAACTTAAACTTTCTGAACTTCAAGTAATCCTTTTAGGGTTTTAACCTAACATTTCAGGTCTGTAACTTCTACTCAACTCCTTACACTGAGGTAATTTATTTATAATAATTCTAAACTATCCTTTCCCTTCCTCAGGAACAACTGCTTCACATATTCAGTCCTAGCCATGACTCGTCCAGAACTGCTGAAACAGAAACTAAAAAATGCTTTTCTTTCCAAGCTATGGGTGTCTCTCCTAATTCAATGAAAAAAAATAAATTAGTCCCCAACCTTCTTAACTTGAGCCTAATAAACAATTATTTGCTATGTTCCCTTATAAAAGTCTCACAGTGTAAATGAAAACCATTTACACTCCAGGAAATATTTTTGTCATACTGTATTTTAAGAAAAATTCCATGGCTACAATTTATAGATTAATCATTAAATCCTTTCAGACACACACAAAACTCAATTCAAAATCAAAACTCCAAATGCAAAAGTAAATGATATTAAAACATACTTAAATCACTTACCTTACACCAGTGTCCAGAATTCCCTCACTTCATTTTGAAATCAAAATCAAAATCATTTAGCTATCAAAATATACTGTTATTTTATTCAATATGTCTAAGTTTCAAAAATAAAACAGAAACTTATTGATTCCTTTTATTGCCCCAACTGTAGAAACATATTGGTATTCAGATTATTTTTTGACAGAGTAGTTATACTTGAGAAAGAATATAATTATGAACATAAAGAAACTTTTACTTCTTTCAGCATACATTTCTTTTTATATCTCTTGAAGATACGGAAGTGGTAGATAAAACCAAAACAATAGATAAGAAATCGAACTGAAAATGTCTAAACTCCAAAATTAACCGAGGAAGCATTGGACACACCAGGTAAACAGGGATTTAAAACAGCACCAAAGATTTTGGAGAGCCCAAGGAAACACTGCATGTGGAAAAGTTAAAATAATTTATCTTGGACAATTTCATAGCAAATGATTATAGAGTATAATAGCTGGGCTTATTGGATACACTGACTTGGGTAATGTGTAGTTTGAGAACCAATAAAATAATTAAAATGGTAAGTTAATAGCCTTCCTTAATTGTTTCGTTCTTTCCTTTCTCTGATTTATTCATCTCACTCAGTCACTATTGCATTGCTGGGCGAAGAGCTCTTGCATTGGAAATAAATTGCTACAGTGAAACATCTGCACGTTTGGTAGGTATTTTTCCACTTCCTTTTTTTAAACATTGTTGAGAGATCTGTTGAACATATATACTTATCAATTATTTAATTTAAATTAAGAAGGTTTACTTTTCTGGTAAATTAAGAAAAGGTTACTTTGTTTTTGACTAAAGGTTTTGCAGTGGAGTCAAATGTTATGCGGACAAACTTCAAAGATCAGGCAGGTCAGGGAGGCTGTACCAATGTACTTTAACCATTGTTTACAACAAGCTGAAAGACAAACAGCCATCAATATTTACTTTTAATAGGAATTCACAACGTACTGTCTCCTCTGTTTTAATTTACTATATCTCTCTCGCTTGTTCCTCACGATTTATTTTGAAACTCCAGGTGTATGAGAAAACTAGTTCCAACATGATTCAGGTGAAGACTTTCTCAACAATACAGCTTCCAATTTCCCCACTATTAATGCCAGTGCCTCATGAATCAAAACCCAATTCTCCCACATCAATCTTTTGGAAAGTATTTAATTCTCTAATTATATTTATCTCACACTGACTTGTTTGTGGCTCAGGATTATTACCTTTGAAGTTCTGTTTCTTACTTTAGCCCTTAGGTGCTCATTCTACCTATGATATCGGTGCCTATATGGATCACGATAACTGGATCCTGCCCTTCCTCCTGCAAGGTCCTGTCAAGCCCACAGCAGATGTTCTGAACCATCGCACAGCACAGGGAACATCCCCTAATACTGCTATGTTCCCATTAACTTCTGCTGCTTGAACGGCTCCTGTGATATAATGTCGTGGTCATTGAACTCATCCATTCTACAGCCCTTAATCTGACCCATATAATCAGCAAGGACCTCAAACCTGTTGGACAATTGCAAAGGCTCCTCCACTTCTACATTCTCAATCACCAAATCTGTCTCACTCACATTTACTCACTCCAATCCTTGACCATTGATCAAACTTAGACAACCGTGTCCTAAGAGCACCTCCTGGAATGGAGTTCCCAGGTAACATTTCCTTTCCGTGAAGCATCTTCACAGTGTTTGCAACTTGGCCACCCGTTCAGTGAATAAGAGCCAAAGTGCCTGAAGCTGCCAACACTTACTGTAGCCGTGTTTGCCTTGGATCTTCAAACTCCCACATGCTGCTGCTGCCACACATCATATGTCCTGCCATATTCACAGCATTTAAATAATTATTTTAATAAGTAAATTTTAGTTAATGTCTGTAATCCTGACTATGCTTATACACTTACTATTTCATGATTGAAATTCCCTACTTAAAATAAACAGGAAACACTCACCAGACAGTTACCGATCTATTTCCATGCAACACCATATCTCAATTTTTCTTTTAGAACACTGATTCCAACCGGATCATGAATATTGATTGCAGCAATCATGATTACTGTTCATGGTCTCATTGATTCTCCTGTCGAGATGCTACTTCTGTTTTCATTAAATGTCGGGAGTGCCCCACTCTTTCACCATTCTTCAATGTCCAGAAAATTTAATCCCACGTTGTTGGTTTTGGGATAATTATTAACCAGTACTCTATAATGAACTTGACTGCTCTATTTTAAATAGTACTTGGGATGTTTTGGGGATGAAAGCCTGTATCTCTGCCACGGCAACAAATACTCGTGGCTTCACTGATACATCAGCCTAGATTACACACTTAGTTCATACACTGGAAATTAAATCTACAATCCTTTGATTCAGAGGTAAGTATGCCACCACTGAACCAAGTCCAATAAATAGGAAACAAGCATTTATCAATTGCCTTTGCTTGCTCAGCAAACGGTTTATCAGTCAATTTTTTGTCTTCTCTTAGCCAAGTTAACACAAATATCACTTGAAATTAAACTATCCCATTCTGCTCATTTTTGGCACTAAAGGTGCTAGCATCATGTCTTACATTACACCAGATTTCATTTTTTGAACTGATGCCAAGTTTCAGCGCTCAAATCTATTTTTAAGAGAATTACGTACTCCCTTCTTCCTTCATACAGTGGGATTAACAACATCCTACTTTCCAGCTCTCACTCAATTTGTCTCTCCACTTCATTACTATAGACAAGTTAAGGCACAGATATTCTGATCATCCTGTGTGCAATATTCTGCATGATCAAACAGAAAAAGTCTCTCCCTGCGCAAACCATCTGGAGTCATGTCCTCACCAGAGCAGGACTTCAGCCATGTGAATCTACGCCAATTGGGAAGGAATTTCAAATAACGACAACAATCAAGGGCCAGATGCTTCCCTCTCCTTGCTCAATTTAGGGCTTGAATACAAGTGTTAACTTTTTATGTTAAAGCACGCTACTTATCACATACACTCAAAGAAAGCACCTCTGCTGTCATGTTTATTGTCAGTAATCAGCACCATAGAGAACAGTTTTCTCATGATCACTAGATTTACTGATATTCTCTGTATTCATTACATGCAACTTGAACTGTAGACAAAATGAATTACCTTCTGGAACATTCTGGTAGTATTACAATTCACGTGTTTGTTAATTGCTGGCATAATCTTTCTTATTGTAACATTATCTTGTAAGTTATTTGATGCAGACAACATTCCTTCCAGGAAAAAAAAAAGTCAATAATTTTGCTTACGTTTATTAGAAGTTTTTTTGTGGATTGTTCACATGTGTATGTTTCTGAATGACAATGAATATGGGAGCAATTGTTAGTTGTCAATGCTCTGGGACGTTGGAGTCTCCCAATATGCTGTGATGTATTGAGCAATGTAAAAGCTTGATGGTATGATGGCTTAAAGATGTCATTGTTGGGATCGTTATCGTCACATGTTTCAACACCTCATACACATTTTTTAAAAGCCATTGGCTAAAATATTGGCTTACCTGTTTCTTTGGGGCTGGTGTGTGATTTGTCACTATTTGCTTACAGTAGATTATTAGAATCTAAATTTGGTGCTAACACCTTATTACAATGATCCTGTTCTAGAGCTGCCACATTGCTGGCTGTCTCTGTATTCAGTAGACCATGTCGAGCTGAAAACTGGCAGTAATCTATTCTTAAAGACAGTCTGTCCTTTGTAATGGGAAGCTACATATTATGTATATAACATTTAATATATTGTTATATTACATAGTAATTTAAATATTTTAGCAATTTAAAATAAAATAATAGCAATTTAAAATAAATGATGCAACACTAGGGCATAGAGAGTGCTCTGCATTCACTGATGAAATGCTGAAGGCAGTCGTGGTAGATGAGGGTAGGAAAAAGGGCACCATGGATCTATAGGAGATCAGGTGGCCTCCAGGGCAATGATAGAAGTGGATGTAAGCAAGTGGTCAAGGAGATCAACAGTGATGTCTGGCTCCAAAGAACTGGTAGCAGTATCACGAAAGGTCTAATCACCTGGTATGGATCATTAAAGTTCATGAGTATTATCTTCACATGAAATCTCCAACTCACCATGAAGTTTGTGAAAAGCACAAAAATGAAGCAACATGATCTCAGCATAGAGATAGGTCTTGTTATGCTTGTCACAGGATTCTGCCATACATCTTGCCATAGCTTACATTGCTCACATCCCAATAAGATTCTGTCTTTAGAATCTTTGAGGATCATTTGCCATTCATTTAACATTGAGATTCTTAAACTTTGTATTTGTCACGATTTTGTCCAATATAAAGCAGAAACAAAAATGAATTTCTATAATTTCTCTTTTGCTTTACCATTGTATAAACAGTTGCATGTATTTACTTCTTAACTAGATCAAAATGTTGAAATTAAACACTAAAAATAATTGTTAAAAGGAAACACTCCTGATGCCATTGCTAATTTACCCTTGTTGTTAATGTGAAAGACAGATCAAAAGATCTCAGTTTGATCTCTAGGCTATACAGAGTTAGCCTACAGGCTTAAGGAAATATAACGGGCCTCAGAAACTTAAGGGAAAAATCTTACCATTCGTGATCCATTAACTCTTCCTAGAAGCAGAAAAATAGATCTTGATAGAAACAGGATCAGACTTAGCAATGATGAACCTGTGGTGAACCCACTATTGAGGGTGACATTGTTAATAATAACTACATGAAAAAGAAAATGATCATGCCCCTGCATAAGTACTCCAGGAAGGGTGCAAACAATTTTGGAAGATGACATGAGACAAAATTGAGATTGGATTAAGAGATTCAGAAAAACACAAAGAATAAGTGGTGCATTTATTTTATAATTTGTCTAATTTAAGGATTCAAAGATTTCTCATAATTTCAATCCAGGCAAATTTATATTTATGTCTGACAAAGACACAGAGGAAAGTGACAGGATAACTTGATAGACATGAAAAGCCAGCAGGCTGTACGTCTGATGGACGGTGAGGAACTACAATTCCAATCTGAGCCTATGATTCTGCCATTCCCCAGAAAGATCCCCAGGAGAGGTGTGAAGGCCACAAATGGGAGTACATAAAGAGCTGACATAATAGAATCAAAGAACTGAGTCATTGCTTTTAATGCAGAGACTCCATGTTGAGAATTAACTAAAAGTAAAATATTGCCTATGTGCAAAAATTGGAAGATTCTCTACTTGCTAGCCATGAATCTAGGAAATTATGGTTCATTTAGTTTCCTGAGATGATATTTGAAAACAATAAGCAAATATGTATAATGTAAACTGAATGGGTTTTTGCAATAGGAATATATCTACAACAGCAATAACATGACAGTGCAGAACAAAGGAAGATACTTGGTCACCAATGAGCACAAAACCAACACTTGATTAAAGTAACCTGCCAATCAAGTTCTCAAAGTTTTTGGAATCCAGCACTTTCATAACAATCAAATGTGGCGTTATTTGCATGCTAATATTGGAACAGAACATATTACTTGCATAAGCTAAATTGTGTGAGAGGAATAATAGTTAAGTCACATCTAATTCTTTGCTCACTTAGACTTGAATCCAATCTGACAGCCTGACCAGATGAACTGAGCCTCATAACTTCTCCAAAATAATACAGACGATATCAAAGTGAACATTTTATACCATCTGAAATATAAAGTAGAAAGATCAGCTAATCCAGCTCCAAGGTGCTGAGTGAATTTGTAGCCTGTCTTAAGTATGAACCCCCAGGTAGTTTCTAGCTAAACCACCATAAACTCGACATCAACCAAATTTTACTGAACTTTTCTTAACTTGAATCAAGTCCAATTCACATTTCACACCTATACTCATTACATTGGCTTCCAGTTAAGCAACAACTTGATCTTTTGATAATTATGCTTGTTTTCAAATTGCTCCATTCCCTCATCCCTCACTGTCTCTGTAGCCATCTCCAGAATTACAAACCTCTGGAATATCTGTACTTTTCTAATTCTTATCTCTTGGTTATCAAGATTTTCTTTACTCCAACCCAGCATGCTGTGTATTCAGCTGTTATGGTAATAATGTTTAGAATTGCTTCCTTAAGACTCTCGACTTTTCCAATTTGTTTTCTTTTTTTAATGCCTCATCAAAACTTAATTATTTGACCAAGTCTTTGATCATCACCCTGAATATCACTTTCTGTTAGCTCACTGCCAAACATTATCTGACCATGTTCCTGTGAATTGTTACTCAGGATGCTTGTGATATTGTTCATGGTTGCAGTAGGAGGAGCGGTAGCAAGATACACGCAAGGTGGAATCTTCCTAGGTCCTGAATGACATGGGCTATGATGAGAAATTTGGGAGAGTAGAGTGAGAATTTGAATGAGGCCTTTTGCAATCTCAGAAACAACAAGTTAGATCTTCCAAATAAGTTCTAAGCATCAAGACAAAACTTTCACGAGTGAGATACCTATTGACAGGGATTATCACTCATTATCAATGCCATTATTACTTAATCTTGCCTCAAGAATCTGAGCTGTCCTGCTGTACCATCCACTGGATGGAAATTAGACACTGAGAATTCATGACATGAAAGTCAGGACAGGTACCTAGTGATTCCAGCTCACCACTAGCTGCAGCCTGCACCAACATCTCAGGGCACACATCATGGGCAGTGACCTCATGCATCAAGGGATGCTGCCATCCAACGTGTGCCAGCCTTTATGTGCCCTCATGGCATATCTCCAAGCCATTTACAGTACACTTCTCCAATATCACGCAGCAGTTTGGAGTGCATGAGCAACTATCATTGACATATTGCTGTAAGAATACTTGGGTTCTCTGGGACAGAGTCCCAGCTCATGGATTGAGTCAAGCTGCATCTCAGATCTGCCTGCTTGCTCTCTTAGTATTCATTCAGTTAGTGCCTACTGGAATGCTTATGGAATCTTTGCCTTGCCTATTGTTCTTTGCCCTCTCGGCCCCACTTGAAAGGCTCGCAGTACTTCTATCTTGCCTTGCAGCTTAATACAGAAGCAAAGTGAGGCAGCTTGTTACACTGGTCAGCAATCATTGGGCAAGGGAATGTTGCATATTAAGGCACTTTTTTCTCAGGTGCTTTTTGTCATGGCATGTCTGGAGACAATATTAGCTTACTGTTGGAAAGTTTTCCCAAGTAGTAATTGAAGTACAGAGCAACAGTAAATTTAATCATCAATATTCTGCTTGTTAGTTTTCCTCTATTAAGGTAACAGGGTAATACAATGTCTCAAAGACTTCAACAAGCAAATACACTTAAAATAGTCACAAATCCACAAGTTTTTATACCTTTCTCTTCTTGATAGCTTAAAATAAACTTCCAAAAGGGTGTTCTTGAACTCTTTTGCTCCACTTACTGTGGATATTCTTCCCATGTTGGTCTAGTTCGTAAATGTCAGCAGTGTACTGTCCCTTGAAGAGCATTAGTGTCAAGGTTGACCTTCTCCTTACTTAATACTCATATGCGACCACATTCCAGAAGCAATGAATGATTAATGATATGGATGTAGAACCCCGTTTGATTTCTCACCTCATAAGCTCAGAGGCAGTGAGATTAAAGTTGCAGTCTACCTACTAGGTCTGCTGAATATAATTCAATATTGATGATCAATGAAATATTTTCCATTTTTAAAAATTCATACATGGGATGTAGGCATCTATGGGAGGGAGCATTTATTGTCTATCTCCAGTTGAGGATGTGGTGGTTCACCATCTTCTTGAACTGCTGCAGTTTATGGGATGTAGGTCATCCCCAATTCTTTTGAAGTGGGAATATTGTGAGGTTATTAAGTAGCAGTGATGGTACAGTGATAAACTTCTACGTCAGGAAGATGGGTCAGTTAGAGGACAACTTGGTGGTGTTCCCATGCATCTGGTGCCTTTGACCTTCTATGTGCTAGAGGTTGTGAGTTGATAAAGTTATATTAAAGGAGACATTCAGGTTATCACAGAATTTCTTTTAGATGATTCACTCAGTTGGCACTGTGAGACTATTTAAGGATGGGGTGCTGGTTAAGTGAGCTGCTTCATGTCTACATTTTGAGTATTGTCGGAATTGTATTCAGCTATGCAAGTAGCAATTATTCCATCAAACTGCTGACTTGTGCCAAGAGAAAGGTTGAAAGGTTTTGGAGTGTTGGTTAATCACTGCAGAGTTCAAAGTCTCTGGCCTGGTCTTGTAGTCACAATATTCATGTAGTTGGCTCCATTAATTTTCTTTTGCAATTACACAGATTGAAACTTCTGTTTGGTATGGAAAATACCCGGCAGATTCAGTTACACAGAAACAGTACAATTATCAATATGGTGGCCAAACAAGACTGTTGCCTAAAGTGGGATATGAATTAACTGATGAATTCCAGTCAAAGGCAACTCCCAGGATGTTAATAGTGGGCATATTCAGCCATAGTAATATCATTAAGTATGAAGAGTAGATTGTTAAATTCTCACCTGTTGGACATATTCACCATCCTGCACTTAAGTGGAATGTAAGTTATTTACCATATATCAGCCCAAGGCAGATTGTCATTCAGATATTACTGTATTTGGGCACAGACTGTTTCAGTATCTGAGAAACCATGAACATGTCTAACCACTGTGCAATCATCAGTGAAAAACCCAATTCTGACTGTACAATGAAGGGGTGGTCATTGATAAAGCTGCTGATAATGGGTTGGACCACCTGGAACTCCTGCAGTAATGTTCTGGAGCTGAGAAGACAAGACTCACAGGGTCTGGACTCAATGTTGAAGACTCCCAGGGAGAATTCCTCTCAACTGTATACCACTGTGCCGCCACCTCTGCTACTTCTGTCCTGCCTGTGGGATGGTGACAGTCATGTCTCGGACATTGTCTATAAGGTATTATTCTGTGAGTATGACTATGTCAGGCTGTTGCTTGACTGTTCTTTGAGACAGCTCTCCCAATTTTGGCACTAGCCCCCAGATGTTGGTGAAGAGGACTTTACAGTGTTGACAGAGTTGTTTCTTTCATTGTCTTTTTTGGTGCCCAGAACGATGCCAGGTGTTCCATCCAGTTTTATTTCTTTGTTGAGACTTGGTAGCAATTGGTACAGCTGAGTGGCTTGCTTGGCCGTTTCAGAGGGCAGTTGAGAGTCAACCACATTGCTGTGCATCTGGAGTCAGGTGTAGGCCAGGCCAGGTGAGGATGGCCGATTTCCTTCCCTGAAAGTCATTAGTGAACTAGGTGGGATTTTTCTGACAATCTACAATGGTTTCATGATCATCAGTAGACTTTTAATTCCAGATTTTTTTTAACTGAGTTCAAATTTCACCATACTCTAGTGATAATAGATCTAAATGATTTGAATGGAACTACAATTTGAATGGCTTTTAATTCCAGATTTGGTTTTGATCCTATGTAAGACATTATATCCTGAAAGCATTTTGATCACAGCTTCGGTCAGACATTCTTTCTTTAATGTTGGATTGCTGCATTTTCTGTTCAGAATCTTTTCCCTCTCCTAGAATACTTCCCACAACATGTATTTGTAAACTTAGTAAATGGATTTTGATGCAGTAATATTTGCAAATTGAATTTTTAAACAAAGACTCTGTTAAGGAAACTGTGTTGCTTAATTTAGTGAATTGCTGACATAGGAAACATTTGCCGAAAAAAATTACCATACAAAATGCTTCTCTTTTTCTTTTCCAATTTAGAGTGATTAGCATTCCTCTTATCCCAAGAGTGCAGTAATGTAGTTTTTATGGTGCTGAACTAGTGTCTCAGAGGTCGTGGGTTCAAAATTTTACCATGAGAAATTATGATGTTGAATTTCAATAAATTTGATAATTTGTGAGAAAAAAATTGTCACAAAAGCTGTTGGATTGTTGTTAAAAACGCAAACAGGCCATTAATGCCATTTTCAGGAGGGAATCTGTCTTCCTTATCTATGATTCATCTCTGACTCTCTGTGGCCTTCAGACATAACCTGGGCAATTAGGACTGGGCAATAAATGTGACTCTGCTAGTTTCACCCATATCCTGGAAATAACGGATTTATAAATTAAAAAGCATATTTATAGTAAAAAGCCCAACCATGGGAGTTTGATAAGTTATTAATTGCATAGTGGGAGAAGGGACAAACTGGCTTAGGGAATCAACTCCTCCGCTGTAAAAATAAGCAGGATCATTGAGTTTGTAGTCATTAGAAATATTTTGATAATGACTGCATATAATTACACATAGTTGGCGTCCAACTTTAGAATGGAATTTACTGCTAATGGGAAACAAAGCCACAAATTGAAAAATATTGCAGTAATTAATTTAAGTATCTTTAGGGAAAGAAATGTATAGTGGAATTTAGCAAGAGACGTGTGGATTCCAATGGCAGAACCAAAAGTGAGTGCTACCTCTGTTTATGTGTGGGTATCCTATTCACACCAAATTCAAATTAAATTTAGGATCCCATGACATGCAAGGAAGATACATGCGACCAAGGGAGGTACATGTGATTGGACAGGGATCCATGGTACAGGTAGGCCCTGCCATCAGCTAGGAATGGAACAGATACTGGGGCAGGGATTCATGGTACAAGTAGGCCCTGCTATCAGCTGGTAATGGAACAGAAACTGGTGGGTCATAAGTGAGCCTTCTGGACAAACAATGAGACTCTGGATAATGACCACAACGTTCCTGTTTACCTCCATTTGTTATGTGGGCATGCCAGCTCTCTGCAATATATGAGCTTCTGCTCACGATGAAGGTTGCTGTCACCATTTTCTGTAAGTCTAAAAAACTACAGGGCCTGTTGGTCTACTATGCAATAGGAAAGCCACTTTCAGCCTTAAGTAGAAGAGCCTCTTGTACTTTGCAAGATAATTTTTTTTGCATGTTGGTAACCAGATATAGCTGACATCAATATGATGGACCTTATTACCAAGAGGATCAGATGTTAGGTTTCACTCTTTTGAGATGCTAAACTGTTCTGCCCACAAGTCCACATGACCTCTTTATAGTGGGTGGTTTTAACCCTTACAAATCCATATATAACAAACCCTACCCAAGCTTTATTCCCATTAAAATTCCATTAATATCGTACATTTGTGCATATAATTAAATTTACCAGTACACTAATTCTCTGACTTGAAAAATGCAGGCAATTTGGAGGTTACGGTATTCTCCTAGAAGACACTCTCTTCCGACTTGGAAGATGGTAAATTTGTTTGTTTGAAGACATTGACTTTGATTCTCTTCATAACAATGTGGGTCTGTGTGTTTTTTGTATCGTCAATTTCCTCAATGAATTTGTCCCAATCATTTAGTGATATAAAATTAACTCTTACGGGATAAGGTTCCTACGATTCCTTTGTATGTCCCCTTCAACAGTACAAACAATATCCGATTTCTGCTGGTCCTCAATTATTTGGATGATCAGATCTTTTCCATGCAGGTTCCTGATTCACATCTGTTGCCCCTATCCCAAATGTCCAATTATCTTACAAGGTAGCATGCTCATGACTCAACTCCTCCTTATGATTGATAATCCTTTAGATGTAAACATAGTGTCAACATATTTGGTAGAATGGGGAGCCAAGTTTTCTAAATGAAATATCATTCTTGGTGGGGCTGGTGACCATCTCTCTAGAAAGCACATCTGCCATTGTCTGCAGTTTTTCCTGAACCTATAGTGTTTCGTAAGTTAATTTCATGGGATGACGTTTTAAATCTTTGTATTCGTGGAAGCATCCTTCACAATTCCTTTTCATCCAGTAGAGAAGATAAAGGTTTGTGATCTATTTCTATGACCACTTATAGACCAAGGATGTAGTTTGAAAAACTCTCACAAACCATTTAACTGAGAGAGCCTCCTTCTCAATTACAGCACATCACTAGTCAGTAAGGTCAATGTTTTAGGAGAATTTGCCTGACTGAGGCAGAGGCTGAGTGAGGAAATCTGGGAATTTGGCTCAAATTGGGGGTAAATAGGTGCTTTAAGTAAGGTTTACTGCAAGAACTAAAGTGTGCAGAAGGGG
Source organism: Rhincodon typus (assembly GCF_021869965.1). Classification (NCBI taxonomy): domain Eukaryota; kingdom Metazoa; phylum Chordata; class Chondrichthyes; order Orectolobiformes; family Rhincodontidae; genus Rhincodon; species Rhincodon typus. The sequence continues at coordinate 36,803,497 of NC_063350.1, forward strand.
GAGTTTGGTGAAGAGTGGAGAGGAAGTACTTCTTTCTTCCACTGTATCTCAGCAAGTGCATTGGTTGGTAAGAAATTGCCATTAGGAACTGTTGTTAAATTGCTGTATATTAGAAAAGCATAATCTTTTTAAAGAAGTAGATATATTTACATTTATTTCAAAAACACCAGCAATAAGAGAAAGTCAGGGCCAATACATGAAAGTAACATGAGTAATCCAAAGTAAAATAAAGTTAACCTCAGAAAAGTAAAGATATTGCAGTTCAGTTCGATGGAGTGAAGTCTGTGACCTTGAATACATGGCAAATCATGGATCTCACTAATATTTTAGACGAGCACATGTGCAAGAAGTACTGACACATGTAACGATTTGAGCAGAGATAGTAAGAACTGCAGATGCTGGAGTCAGAGATAACACAGTGTGGAGCTGGAGGAACACAGCAGGCCAGGCAGCATCAGAGGAGCAGGAAAGCTAACATTTCGGGTCGGGACCAAAGAAAGGTCAGAAGGTTTTCTGAAGAAGGGTCCCGATCTGAAACGTCAACTTTCCTGCTCCTCTGATGCTGCCTCGCCTGCTGTGTTCCTCCAGCTCCACACTGTGTTAAAGATTTGCGCATCAGTTTTTGGAACTTGAACAGCGGTTGAAGTTGCTATGGTGCATCTGCAAGGCTGAGAGTTACATGGATAACATGTACGGAAAGTTGGTCACAGTTGGAGGCAGAAAGGGAATGGGTGACTGCCAGGTAGTGCTGGACTTGGCTGGGTTCTCATTCACAAATTGATTCTTCAATTTGGAAGCTGTTAAGGGCATTGACTCCTCAAGTGAAAACCACACTCATGAAACTGAAGAAGGGTCTAGGCCTGAAACGTCAGCCTTCCTGCTCCTCTGATGCTGCTTGGCCTGCTGTGTTCATCCAGCTCTACACCTTGTTATCTCAGATTCTCCAGCATCTGCAGTTCCTACTATCTCATGAAACTCCCAGCAGCTTTGCTGTATTGAAAAGGAGGAAGAAGAAAGGAATAGCGGTAGTGATTGAGGGCATGTTACTTAGTGAAACACACATGTATTTCTATGGTCAAAGGCATGACTCCAAAATGACATGCTATTTTCCTGGTGCCAGGATCAAGGATATGAGAGAATAGCTGCAAGACTTTCTTCTGGGGGAAGAGTGACCATTCAGAAGCTGAACAGCCAGTAGGTACCATTGACTCAGGTAGGAAGCAGATGTGGTCTTAAAAAAGAATTAAAGGGGATAGGCAGACCTCAGATGGAGGTTTTATTAATTCATTCATGAGATATGGGCATACCTGGATTGACGGTGTTTATTGCCTATCCCAAGTTGCTCTTGAAAAGGTCGTGGTGAGCTGTCTTCTTGAACTACTGCAGTCAATTTGCTGTAAGTGGACCCACGATGCTTTCAGAAGGGAAATTTCCCTAATTTTGACCCAGTGACAGTGAACGAATTATGATATATTTCCAAGTCAGGATGGTGAGTAGTTTGGAAGGGAACTTGCAGGTGATGGTGTTCCCGACTATCTAGTGACCTCATCCCTCCAGATAGTAGTGGTCATGGGTTTGGAAGGTTCTATCAAAGGAGATTTGGTGAATTTTCGCAGTACATCTTGTAGATGTACACACTGCTGTTGCTGCACGTCAGTGGTGAAGTGAATGGTTGTGAATTAAGCACATTGCTTTGGCCTGGATGGTGTCAAACTTCTTGAATGCTGTTGGAGCTACACTCATTCAGGCAAGTGGATGTATTCCAAACCCCTAACTTGCGCCTTGTAGATAGTGAACAGGCATTGAGAATTCAGGAGGTAAGTTACTCGTAACAGGATTTCTAATCCCGGACCTCCTCTTGCAGACATTAATCTGGCTTGTCCAGAGCTGGCAGAACTGACCAACAACCATACCCACTTTCATTTGTGGTTAGTATGACTCCAACTTGTCGAGATGGTAGTTTTGTTAGGGCTCCTTCAGGCCAAACCCAGTTAAATGCTGCCTTGAGATTGAGAGCCATCACCCTTACATCACCCGTAGAATTTAACTCTTTTGTCCATGTATGAAAAAGCTGGAATGAGGTCAAGAGCTAAGTGGCTCTGGCAGATCCTAAAATGAGCATCAGTGATCAGATTATTGCTGAACAAGTGCTGCTTGATAGTATTGTTGATGACACCGTCCATCACTTTACTGATGATAGCGAGTAGACTGATGGGTTGGTAAGTGACCCAGTTGGATTTGTTCTATTTATGTGTGTACAGGACATACCTAGGTAATTTTCCACATTTTTGGGTAGATGCCAATGTTATAGCTGTATTAAAAAAGCTTAGCTAGGGGTGTGGCAAATTTTGGAGCACACGTCTTCAGTTCTATTGCTGGGAATTTGTCAGGACCCTCCAAAATCTCCTACTTGAATGGTTTCTTTCCAGAGGCATCCAGATGCTGGGGAATTGCCCATTGAAAAAAAGTTTCAATTTGTTGGGTAATTCCCATGGAGACTGCTGCATTAGGGGTTCTGCATTGTCCTGACATGCACCTCCTGTCTGTGCTGCTACAATGACTCTCTGACTATTGGAATATCTAGGGCACAGCTCATTGAGCATTAGCAACTTGTCACAGGTTATATTTATAAGATAGTCATTGTTACAGATACTTTAAGAAAGACCAGGTAATCTCAAAATAGTGGACAGTGCTTAGTACTCAATAGTAAACACTTTAGACTTTATTTCTTGTTGCAGCCCTGTGTCATCCTCTCCACTCCCCCTTAAACTTTGCCTCCCATCACTCCTGCCAATACCTTTTGTTTGTCTTGAGTATCTCCTTTCATGATGCAGTCCCTTGAACTGCTTGTCTGAGCCTAGACAGAGATCAGACCATTTGCTTAACAAGAGATAGTAAGAACTGCCGATGCTGGAGTCAGAGAAAGTACGGTGTGGAGCTGAAGGCACACAGCAGGCCAGGCAGCATCAGAGGAGCTGGAAAGTTGACACTTCGGGTCGGGACCCTTCTTCAGAATAGAAAAGGGTCCCAACCCGAAGTGTCAACTTTCCGGCTCCTCTGATGCTGCCTGGCGAGAAGGGTCCCAACCTGAAGCGTCAACTTTCCAGCTCCTCTGATGCTGCCTGGCCTGCTGTGTTTCTCCAGCTCCACACTGTGTTATCTCATTTGCTTAACAATTTCTTTTTGCAGATTTTCTTCCAGGCTGTCAGAGAATGGAGAGAGAGAGCTCATTCCCACAAGTGGCAACAGAAAGCTCTCCTGCTTGAAAAGGCATAGTGGACAGCTCTCTCAGAAAAGATGAGCAACAATAGGATCCTTCTAAGATCCTGGACCCTGGACAGGAAATGGGTCAATGACCTGCTATGATCTGGCGGAGTAAATTAGCTATTTAAAGACTTTGGTGCCACCTGATGACCACAAGAGAATGAAGGGCATCCCTATCTTGTGGAGAAAACAATGTCATGTGTTTGCAATCATTTTTTAATTAAATGTTCTTCTTAAAGTCCAATTTGGTAGTCATCAGTTCTGTGCATGGTTGAACAGAGAGGTTCAGCCCAGCCTCCTTTACATGCATTGTCAAGGACATTGTCTGAGCTTACTCTCAACAGAGATAATTGAACTGTTGTAGGGGCACTCCAGGCCCAGTAATGATGATGTAGGATCTGAATTCTTGGTCATGGTAGGCTGATGGACATCTGTCCAAGTACAGACAGATGTCCTTTGGAATAGTATTTACGAACAAATGTGTGAGACAAAGGTCCAATCCTCTTTGCGCTTCAGATTCAGAGTTAGCTCTCGGAGGGAAACTGGCAGGGGTTGGTAAACATCCTAAATAAGCAGTGGAGTTTCAGTGATGAGAATATGGTCATATGGTTATCTCACTCACTCATGAATCAGGTATTTATGAAATTGTCTCTGGCTTGAGTTGATGATCTCTTATACTCTAGGGAAATGAGTCATGGTCCTGAAGCCCAATGTCGTTGCTGCCTGGCTGTCTATATCTGTGGAGTAACTGATCAGTTGTGCCCATGACAGCTGTGGTCAACTATTTTATACATATATATGCCTCATGTATCGCTAATGGATCTCAGGAATCCACCACTGGCAAAACAGGAATCCTGCAGTCATTCCAGGGTCATTGGCATGGAATTCCCACCATATCCATGTGACTTCAAGATCCCACATGTCTCTGTGACTATTTTCGCAGTCAGCATCCTCAGCAGTCACTGGTACTAACCTGTCTGACATTTACAGTCACTTTGTTTGCCTGCTGAAGACACAGTGAGACACAAGGGTCCATCGGCGATGATGCCTTTCCTGGATGGATGACTCCTGGCCAGTCTCCTGCACCAGTACTGCCTGCTGCTGGCTTTGCAGCCTCTACTGTGGCTGGCAACAGTCATCTCTTGCTGAATGCTCTGCACCTGCTCCCATGGCTGAGCAAACTGTGGATGTAACGACTAGAAATGAAGGCGGTGGCTTTGGTCTTGGAGGCAATTTGCATACATTCAGCACTTCCATCATTCAGGTATTGATGAAACAATCTAACAGCACAGAGGCAGTGGAAAGTTATTAGAGAAGGTGAGGTGCAACTTACAGGGCTTTTAAATTCATGGATGAATATTTGCACAAACAGCAAGATGTAGGTATGAATAAACTATAAACATTAAGATAAAAAAGTATTCATCATTTATGACACAGAGTCCACTTCAAACAATGTTAATAATTATTATGTAAGATGTGGTGTCACCATGTATGTCTACGTGAAAGAGTCACCCTGTGGCGTCTCAGGGTGACTCACCTCCTCGCCTTTCCTCCCTGTTTGCCAGTGTCTGGGTTTTCCCAATGACACATCTGCAATTATCTACTTATAGGTGGTAATATGCACATTGTCATTTTGAAAAAGCTAAAAAGCATTCTTACCTTAAAGACCACTTATTGCATTGAGACTATTTCATGATAAACTGAACAAAGTTAATTAAATAAAGCTCCATGAATAAGCTTTGACAATAGCAAAGGAATAGCACAGCCCAAACTTTATTTAGCTGGCTGTGGATAACTGATATCTCCCTCCTTCATTACATTATGGAGGCTTATATTTTGGTGTGATGTCCTGGCCTCTAAAACTCTCTTTTAAAAGAACATCTTTGCACTTTTAAGTCAACAATTTTAAGTTTGTGTGGTACTCCAAAGCAGATATATCAACATCTGTCATACACCTTGTTACTTGTTGTCCCTTGCTTATCCCTTCCCCTGAGCTGAACTCCAACACAAGGAGCACTATCTAAATTAATGATGCAATTGTATACAAAATACATGTGAGCTCACCATTGTGTTACTGTCATGGTTTTATTTTAAATCAAATGATGCACTTTTCTTCCCTTCAACATGACTCTTAAAGTAAAACATCTTTCAGACATACAGGCAAAATTCTCCACACTTTGCAGTAATACCTAACACAAAGAAAGATGCTGACGATTGTTAGGGGCCATTCCTCTCAGGCCTAGGACACAGCTATAGGAGTTTCTCAGGATAGTGTCCTGGGCCCAAACATCATCAGCTGCTTGATCAATGCTTCCTAACATCCTGAAGTCAGAAGTTGGGATGTACACTAGTAATTGCACAGTGCTTACTACCCTTTATCACTCTTCAAAAAAATGAAGCAGTCTGTGCCTGCATACAGTGTGAGCCAGACAATATTCAGGCTTGGGCTAATAAAGTCACAAGTAACATTCACACCTCACAAAAGTGTCAAGTGATGGTCATTTGTTACAAGACAGAATTTAACCATCACTCCTTTATTTTCAATGGCATAACCGTGGCTTGGAATTTCCCACCATCACCAACCTGGGGATTACCATTGACCAGAAATTTAAATTGACAAACCATACAAATGTTGAATCTACAAGATCAAGTCAGAGACTGGGAATTTTGTGGAAAATAACTCACCTCCTGTCACGAAAACTTATATCCACCACCTCAAAGACACGAGTGATGGGATATTCTAGAGTTCCACAAACATTTTCCTAGTGCAACCCCATTTTAATGCTTCTAATTTTGTGTAACTCTTCTGTGAAAATTTGGTTTCAATAGGAAGGGAGACAAAAAGCAGGCAACTCTATGCTGATTAACATATAGTTTAAAAAGTATTGAAATCAATTATTAAGGACATAATAGCTGAACATTTGAAAAATCATAATCTAATCAAGCAGAGTCAGCATGGCTTATGAAAGGGAAATCACATCTGACTAATTTTTTAAGAGTTTTTGAGGATGTCTCAGCCAGAGTGGATAGAGGAAAACCAGTAGATGTTTTGTATTTGGACTCCCAGAAGGCATTCAACAAGGTACCTCACAAAAGTTTGTCATTAGATAAAAGCCATGGTGTTGGAGATAGTAAATAGGTGTGAATAGAGAATTGACTAATGGGCAAGAAACAAAGTGGGGATAAGGGGAATTTTTAAGGTTGGCGACTCATGGGGTTCCACAAGGATAGGTTCGAGGACTACAACTGTTTACAATATATATTCATGACTTGGAGGAAGGGAGCGAATGTACAGAAACCAAATTTGCAGATGACACTAAAGTAAGTGGAAAAGCAAGTTGTGAGAAGGATACAAACAGTTTACAGAGAGATATTGATAGGTTAAGTAAATTGGCAAAAAGTTGGCATTTGCAGTATAATGTGGGAAAATGTGAAGTTGCTCATTTCAGAAGGCAGAAGAAAAGAACTGAGCATTATTTAAATGGAGAACAACTGCAGAAAGCTGCAACACAAAGGGACTTGAGGTCCTTGTGCATGAAACACAGAAAGCTAACACATAGGTGCAGCAGATAATCAGGAAGGCTAATGGAATGTTAGCCCTTATTTTAGGGGGCATTGGAGTAAAAGAGTAAGGAAGTTTTACTTTTACTGTAACTGTACAAGATGTTGCTGAGACCACATCTGGAGTACTGTGAACAGTTTCGGTCCCCTTATTTAAGAAAAGATATCATTTAGTTGGAGGCAGTTCAGAGAAGATTCACTTGAATGATTCCCTGTATGGAGGGATTGTTTAATGAGCAAAGGCTAAACAGGTTGGGACTATACTCATTGGAGTTTAGAAGAATGAAAGGTGATCTCATTGTAAAATATAGGATCCTTAAGGGGCTTGATAGGGTAAATGCTGAGACCATGTTCCCCCTCATTGGAAGTCTAGGACAAGAGGGCATAGTCTCAGAATAAAAGGATGCCTATTTTAGACTGAGACGAGGAGGAATTTCTTCTCTCAGAGGGTTGAGCGTCAATGGAACTCCTTACCACTGAGAGCTGTGTGGTCAGAGTCCTTGTTTATATTTAAGGCTGAGATAGATAGATTCTTGATCATTAGGGGAATCAAGGGTTACAGAGAAAGGGCAGGAGAGTGGATGTGAGGAATGTCAGATCAGCCATGATCCTACTGAATCAGGCTCAAGGGGCTGAATGGCCTTCTCCTGTTCCTAATTTTTATGACAATAACCCACAGTTTGGAAGCCCTATTCCACCAACTAGAACAAAGGCAGTAGATGAAAACATGAAAACAGCTCGACCCACAATCACCTCTAGTAGCCACATAGCCATCCTGGATTGGAACTGTATCATTATTCATTCACTGTCACCAGATCAAAATTCCGCACTTTCCTCCCTAGCAGCACTACACGAAATAGATTGCAGCAGTTCCAGAAGGCAGCCAATCACCATCTTCCACTGGTCAATGAAGGATAGGCAATGGATTTTGACCTTACCAGTAATGCTCTCAAACTTTCACGGTACAAAAAAAACTGCTGTTAGATCTTTATGCCACCAAATACAGAAAAAAAACCTCTCTCAATTCATAAACATGTTAAAGATCAATATGCAATCCCTATACAAGTTCTTTAACCTGAAGTTCCAAAGAGTAATCCCAAAACAAGAGTTGAGTTTTCTACGGGAGCAGATGAGCCATTGGACCTCTGTGTGAGAAAACGGTACACAATGCTGGAGAGAGAAATGCTGCTCTTAAAGTGTTCAGGTTTGACTTTGTTTTGAGTTGAGACCTTGTGAAAATCATTGCACTTGGCCCGATGACCATATGAACACAGCAAAGTTTGTTAAAGTTCTTCTTTCTACAGACCACGCATAATCTAGCCAACCATCGATTCTGTCCATGTAGTTCATTCCCCGGGAGGAACTTTCTCAAGAAATGCTCTCTGAACTTCAAAAGGGAATTACTTAAAACTGCAGAATGTCTGTTTCTGTTGATATGTCCACTACTAAAATTAGTCCGCCTCCAAATAGGCACCCCAACAGCAGAGGTACAATTATTTCTCTTGTAGTATTTGACTATAGTTCAGTTTTACTGTTGATGCCAGAATTACCTCAGTCAGTGATCTACTATAGTAACGTTCATTGAACGAGTCACAAGGTAGTGCTGCAACACCACATTTATTTGCAAAATGTACAGATTAAGCTCTATTGACTGAGACAAAATCTCTTGTTTCTGATATGGTCTAGTAAATAATTGCTACTCACTTATAAATGCTTGCTGTATATTACACTTTATTCACCCCCAATCGTAAAAAAAATGCAGAGTGCTGCTATGTGCTTGAGGGGAAGTAAGAAACAACTTAAATGTTGCAAACAATTTTGTTTTAAAACATTCTTCTCCTTTATGTACAGTAGCACGTCAAGCAGACCAGCTGCTGCCACTTAGAAGGCAGCATTACTCTTCCTGTGAAAACCCAGTTTTCCCACCACATTTTCACACACCACATTCACAGCAACCAAGAAACTAGTGCGCTCGTTTTTATCAAAAGTGCTGCTGTGAAATTTGCACTAATTTCATGATTAAACCCCAAGGCTTTAAGCACTGAACACTACAAATGTTGAAATGTATCAACATGCAAACCTTATACATGTTACCACAGTGAATATTCTAGAATGTTATAGAAATATTGGCTCGAATCAAAGGCTGTAGCTGTACAGTATAGTTAACTGGAAGGTTACAGAAATGGCACATAGTGTTGTAAAATGATTGAAACCATCAACTTGGAGTATTATTGCACACAGGATTTACTTTTGCAATAAGCCTATCATTAGTGCTCTAATTACAAGCTGAAACTTGCTGTCAGTATTTGTTTTATGATACCCATGAGCTAAATTAAGTTGCTTAACTGAAAAGCCTTTATTCTCCTCTTTTGAACAAATTTTACCCAATGTTTTGCAATGTCAGCATACAATAGAATTTAATTTCTTACCCATGATTCTCCACCTCAGAAGTGATTATAATTTGGATTATCTCCCCCAGGTTTGCTTCTAACACCATCTTAAAACATCATAGAATTTGCTCATTTGGAGCTTCAAGGTCAAAGTCAGAATCCAACCCAGAATTCTCCTTTGAATTTAAAGATAGAAAGCATAGTTGTTTTCCATCACTCATACTCATTATAGTACCTTGAGAAATTATTGATCGTTCACCTCTGGGTTCCTAGAGAACCAAAGACTATTTTTTAGTACATATTAACCTGCAATTACACCCAAAAGAACAGGCATTTCTTGATACCATAGTATTAATATACAGACATTCAGTAGTAGGACTGGAAGCTTCCAAAGACTGTCAAAGACCAAATGCACCGAGATGGCACAACCATTGTCTTTCCTACCAGAGTACAAAAGATTAGAGATTTCACCGGCAGACTATGGGAAGAATCTCCTTATGCTGGGGATCTATTTGCCCACGAGGTAAACACCCAGAGACTGGTCACTAAAGCACATGAGATCAAATATTCTACTAGATTGACAGTTAGGAAACAAAACCCAAGACCTTATTTTATTGGTTTCACTCTAATCGCTAGCACAAAGTCAGTTTCTATGACAACAGCATGCCTAACATCCATGCTTCCCAACCCCTTGTATTATTTGAATTAGACTGAAGATTAGAATCCCTCCTTTGCTTCAGCCAAGTGCTGTCTGCTTTCCTGTTATGTCTATGATATTTCTCTAAAACCTTTCAACTTCTGTCAATCACAATCAAAATAGCCAACTTTAACATCCCTAATGCTGAGATTGACATTCTTGGCAAACTCAATGTTTAGTAAAACTTTGTTCCTCTGCTGTTCAGGTTGTAGTTGGCGAAGAGTTCTTTATTATCATAAATAATAATCAATAGCCGATCCATAGTTTTAATTAGGCTTACAATTTACATGATTTTCTATACATTTGCTGTACAACCACTTCTAATAATTTTACTGGACCTGCTTCTGCAACCTTCAAATGTTCTGACTCCTGTTTCATATCAATGGCTTACAGAATACCCCGCAATGAATGATATTCTGTAAACAAGGCCTGCAAATGTTGGCAGTGTGTTATCAATCAACTAACAGAAATGATCATTGAGAAATGCTTTACTGATTTTCCCTAGTGCAGCTACATTTATTCCTTTGATGCTTTTATGTATACAAGGGAAATGACTAAAGTTATTCTAACTGGATTGGAATGTATCATAGCACAATATTACTCCTAGATCAGACATTACATCTTGGTTTAAGTGTACCTGGCGTCTCTTTGAAATTATGCATACTACATCTTGGTCAGCATTACTCATCCTAAACTAATTTTATCTCTGCTCATGATTTTTGCTGACTTTTTATCTCAACTGCTAAACAGAATATTACTAAAGCTGGGTGATAACTATTAAAAACCAAAAGAACTGCGGATGCTGTCAATCAGGAGCAAAAACAAAGTTGCTGGAAAAGCTCAGCAGGTCTAGCAGCATCTGTGAAGGAGAAAACAGAGTTAATGTTTCGGGTCCGGTGACGCTACCTCAGAACATGGGTGATAACTGTGTGGGTGATAACTATTGTGTGCCTAACCCTCAATGATCATTAATTCAGACACCTTGGGAGAATTTGACTGCATATTTCCAAAATTAAATAAAATCAACTAATGAGCACTTATGGAATTATTTTCTTCACAGTTCCTTCACATTTGTGTGTTTAGCATACTGAAAACAGTTGAATGATGTCTATCCATAACCTGTTGTAATGGCCCATAAACATAATTCCATCCTCAATAATGCCGTCTTGATAAATATTAATACTTAAAATCTTACAACTTGAAGGCCATTATAAGCAATATGTCAGTCAAATTTATGACACATATTCAGGATACAGAATCTAAAACAGCACAAAGGTACTGAAATACTCCATTAGTCTCACATTTAAACACATTCTGAGCAATGTTAACTATTACATGCTTTCAATGGGACACTGGCACCTAAAGACTGTAACCTACAAGTAAAGATAAGGCAGAAATCTTCTCAACGATGTTTTGGGATACAAGTAATATAGTAAAATATTCTTAAACAAACTGACTTTCCTTTGGCTAACTTTGTAATGTTGAAAATTAAGAATGTTGACATAGCAGACATTAGGGAAGCAGTTGCATATAGTAATATCATTGAACGTGTAACTTAGAAGCCTAGGCTAATGCTCTAGGGACATAAATTCAAATCCCACTATGGTGAAATTTATATTCAAGAAAATCTGGAATGAAAAGCTAGTTTAATGGTAACCATTGTCATAAGATCCCATCTGGTTTACTAATCCTCTTTAGGGAAGGTAATTGGCTGTCGTTACCTGCCTATAAAAGGCCCCAATTGCTCCAACCCACAGCAATGTGGTTAACTCTTAACTGCCCTCAGAAATGACAGAGAGCCAAAGGGCAACAATGCTAGCCCTCCCAGCAACACCTACATTCCATGCCAGAATGAAGCAGAAGAAAATGACCTGCTGCGTCCTCATCATGAAAATCTTGCATTAAGTGCAGAATTCAAAATGCAGCCTGACAATCAGCATCAGGTTAGTTTTACTACCAAAAGGATTTCTGTACTTTGTTTCTTTCTTCAAAATAAATGTAAAATTTATTATAAACCTAAAGAACTGTGGATGCTGTAAATCAGGAACAAAAACAAAATTTGTTGAAAAGCTCAGCAGGTCTGGCAGCATCGGTGGAGAAAAAAATCAGAGTTGATGTTTCCGGTCCAGTGACCCTTCCTGTGCTATAAGTTAATGCTCTGCTATTTATTAGATAGAACTGGAATGAACAAGTGTTTGGTGCCCATAGTACACACAGGTAGCTCTATTAATATGTGATATTAAGCTAAGACTTAACTGCTCTGTTGTAGCCAATTAAAATGTAAATCTGATAATCCTCAGTGAGTGCCAATCTTTGGAAATGCAGATTGCTTCACTCTGACATCTTCCTCAGACTGTTGAATGGAATTCATTAAAAGGCAGTTAAGCACGTGCCATGTTCTTACATCATCTGTCTTCAATGGGGAGCATCTTTGTGGGAATGAATTACTTACTTGACCTAAATTTTATGAATTGTATTTGTTAAAAACAAAGAGATGCTGATTGCACCAGTGTAGATGGTCTGCGACCTGTTGAGGTGACAAGAGAAATTCATATAATTAATATATACATATATATAATCTGGCTAATTCAAGCCAGCTAATACAACAATCATTGATATTTTTTAAGATGTTTACTGAGTAGATATTTTCTCTGGTGCACTTTCTGCAAATTTTTACTTCTGTCTGGTTTTTGCAACAAAGATGTAAAATTGTGGAAAATTTCTCCATGATGCCAGCCATCCCAGGAAATCAATGAATGAAAGATGGACATCTGAAGATAAAATTACCACGTAAAGAATACATATGATAATCTTCTGTGCAGTCATAATTAAATCCAATAGGATATGTGTTCTTAAAGTTAGAGTTAATAGATCATTGCCATACTTATCTTTTGCATTGCTTTGGAGAATAACAAAATAGCTTGTTTGAGGTATGAGAATTGTCAAAACAGTTCCTGGAAGAGATCCTGGGAAAATAAAAAGCACAAGCATTTAATAAATTAAAAGAAATGGGAACGGAGTAAATGCAGGAACACCATTCCAATAAAAAAAAATAACATTTCCCAGAAGAACTGAGTCATTCAGCAAATCAGAGGTAGTTAATTTACAACAAACCTAACAAGAAACTCCAAATCTCCTCAGTGGGTACTTCTCAGCACGGAACACTCAGTGGTTAGGTAGCCAGCTCATTTTAATCATTTCCAGATTTGTGTGGGAGGTCAGGGCCCTGGGGTGTCGCTCCATGTCAACTTTATAAACAGTGCAGTTATTCCAGATGGCCGCTGGCTCCAGTCTGGCTAGCAGGTTGATTGGGCCAGACCAGAATAACAACAGGTGGAGAACAGGCCATGGGTTGCTCAGCACTCTATAGCCTACCCTTCCCCCACACATACAAAACAGTTAAAACTTTTGATTGGAGGCAGTTAAGCACATGGAGAAGTAAACACACCATTTCAGATGTGTTTATTTGGAATGATTTAAAGTCAAACCTTCACTATTCTACAAAGAGATCTCTCCTTGAGTCTGTCAACAAATTGGTGTTCTATCAATTTAAAGAAGTTGCAAAATAGATTTCAAATCTTCAGTTATTCCTGAAATATCAATACAGATATCAACCAATATACATTTCCTGTGCAAAAGGATTATGAGAGTGGAACATTACTAATCTGAACTAGTCACGACTGATCACAGGCAGACCAGTGATTTGTTCAATCAGGTATATTGATTTGGTCACCATGGAGCAGTTGGAGAAACCCCTCAATAAAAGGAAAGAGAGGCTTTTCATTTGAATGCAGCAACACAAGCTAAGATGTAAGAGTAACTTCCCTTGAAGACAGCTTTTGACCAAGTGTGGCATCAAAGAGATCAATTAAAATTAAACTCGATCAAGATTGGGAGGAAGCTTTTCATGAGCTTTTTGAGCTTTCTGGTTTTTGGGGCTAAATATTTCAGCTGAGGACATTGCTTCAAATTCTTCAGGGCAGTATCCTATGTCTAACCATCTTCAAATGATTCATCAATGAGCTTCTTCCCAATCCGGTGTGGGGAAATTCATGGATGATTGCAGATTGTTCAGTTTGTTCATTTGCAATCCCTCAGATACTGAAACTGTATTGGAGTAAAAACTAGCTCAACGTTCAAGCTCGGGCTGATAAATGGCAAGTAATATTCACTTCATTCAGGCAATGGGCATGTGCGAGCAGAAAAGTTTGTTACCACCCCTTCACATTTCATGGTATGGCATTGCTGAGTCCCATGCCATCAATTTCTGGAGATATCATTGACCAAAGACTTAATTTGACCATCCAATTAACTACAGTGGTTACAAAAATAGTTACACGCTGGCTGTAAATTATTCAACTTCTTGACCTCAAAACTTTTTCACCACGTATATGGCATGTCAGGAGTGTGATGGAATATTCTCCATATGTCTTGTTGCAGCACAGTTCCAACACGGGTTGGCACGGTGTCTAAGTGGTTAGCACTGCTGTCTCTCAGCGCCAGTAACCCAGGTTCAATCCCACCCTCGGGCGACTGTCTGTGTGGAGTTTGCACATTCTCCCTGTGACTGTGGGTTTCCTCTGGGTGCTCTGGTTTCCTCCCACAGTCCAAAGATGTGCAGGTTAGGTGGATAGGCCATGCTAAATTGCCCGTAGTGTTCAGGGATGTCTAGATTAGGTAGGTTACAGGGGGATGGGTCAGGGTGGAATGCTCTGAGGTTTGATGTGGACTAGTGGGGCCGAAGGGCCTGTTTCCATACTGTAGGGATTCTATGATCTATGAACATTCATGAAGATTGCTATCATTCAGGACAAAACAGCCAGCTTAATTGAGATGTTTAAGGGGACCCTGGGGTGCTTGCATTTACACAGCCCAGGAATGCTGAGGGTTTCCTTGCTAGAGCCAAGTCAACCTCCCTTGGCTACAGCTTCCAAAGATTGGAGGGGGACAGACAGAGTGGAGGTGCATGACCTGGCCACCTCTGGAGTGCCCAGAGTGGTGCTTTCAGAGGAGACTGTGCGTGGTTCCTCTTATTGGCACTGCCCTGTTTCCTGGTGTTTGCAGCAGGCATTCTGTCCACTGACACTGTGACTTTGGTCCTGAGGACCTGTGGCCGGGGTGCCAGAGCGTGTGTGTGTGTGCACCTCTCCAACACACACTCTGAGGATGCTGGACCTGCCTCTCCATGGCAGCCACCAGCATGTCCATGGAAGCAGCCAAATGAACATACTGCAACTTCTGGGCAATGAGAGCCAATATGGCCCACATAACTGTCTGTCATTCCTGATTCTCCTTAGGCATTCTGAGAAGTCTCCAGTTGCCAACACCCCAATCGCAGTAGAGACATTGAGGAATAGATTGGGAGACAGATTTTGGAAAGGTGCAGAAGTAATAGAGTTGTAGTCATGGGTGACTTCAACTTCCCTAATATAGACTGGAACCTCCTAAGTGCAAATAGTTTGGATGGAGCAGATTTTGTTAGGTGTGTCCAGGAAGGATTTCTGACTTAATTTGTAGATAGTCCGACTAGAGGGGAGACCATATTGGACTTGGTGCTTGGCAATAAACCAGGCCAGGTGTCAGATCTCTCGGTGGGAGAGCATTTCAGTGATGGTGATCACAACTCCCTGACCTTTACTATAGCCATGGAGAGGGATAGGAACAGACAGTATGGGAAAGTACTTAATTGGGGGAGGGGGAGTTACAATAATATTAGGCAGAAACTGTAAGCGTAAATTGGGAACAGATATTTTCAGGGAAATGCACAACAGAATTATGGAGGTTGTTTAGGGAGCAGTTGCTACAGGTACTGGATAGGTTTGTCCCACTGAGGTAAGGAAAGGATGGTAAGGTGAAGGAACCTTGGATGACAAAGACATCTGGAACATCTAGTCAAGAGGAAGAAGGAATCTTATTTAAGTTTGAGGAAGCAAGGATTGGACAGGGCTGTCGAGGTAGCCAGGAAGGAACTGAAGAATGGACTTGTGGGGGCTAGAAGGGGGCATGAAAAAGCCTTAGCGGGTAGGATTAAGGAAAACCCCAAGGCGTTCTATACTTATGTGAGGAACAAGAGGATGGCCAGAGTGAAGGTAGGGCCGATCAGGGACAGTGGAGGGAACTTGTGCCTGGAGTCGGAGGAGATAAGGGAGGTCCTTAATGAATACGTTGCTTCAGTATTCACCAGTGAGAGGGACATTGTAGTTTGTGAGGACAGCGTGAAACAGGCTGACATGCTCAAACAGGTTGATGTTAGGAAGGAGGATGTGCTAGAAATTTTGAAAAACATGAGGATAGATAAGTCCCCTGGGCCAGACGGGATATACCCAAGGTTACTACAGGAAGCGAGTGAAGAGATTGCTGTGCCTTTGGCGATGGTCTTTGCGTCCTCACTGTCCACCGGAGTAGTACCAGGTGACTGGAGGGTGGAAAATATTATTCCCTTGTTCAAGACAGGGAATAGGGATAATCCTGGGAATTACAGACCAGTCAGTCTGTCTTCTGTGGTGGGCAAATTATTGGAGAGGATTCTGAGACATAGTATTTATGATTACTTGAAAAAGCATAGTTTGATTAGAAATAGTCAGCGTAGCTTTGTGAGGGGCAGGTCATGCCTCACAAGCCTTACTGAATTCTTTGAGAATATGACAACACACATTGATGAAGGTAGAGCAGTGGATGCCGTGTATATGAAATTTTGCAAGGCATTTGATAAGGTTCCCCATGATAGGCTCATTCAGAAAGTAAGGAAGCATGGGATTCAGGGAAATTTGTCTGTCTGGATACAGAATTGGCTGTCCAGTAGAAGACAGAGGGTGGTAGTAGATGAAAAGTATTCAGCCTAGAGCTCAGTGACCAGTGGTGTTGTGCAGGGATCTGTTCTGGGACCTATGCTCTTTGTGATCGTTATAAATGACTTGGATGAAAAAGTGGAAGGGTGGGTTAGTAAGTTTGCTGATGACATGAAACTTGGTGGAGTTGTGGATATGTGGAGGGCTGTTGTAGGTTGCACAGGGACATTGACAGGATGCAGATCTGGGCAAAGAAGTAGCAGATGGAATTCAACCCGGAAAAGTGTGAAGTGATTCATTTTGGAAGGTCGAATTTGAATTCAGAATATAGGGTTAATGGTAAGATTCTTGGCATTGAGGAGGAACAGAAGGATCTTGGGGTCCACGTCGATAGATCCCACAAAGTTGCCACCCAAGTTGATAGGGTTGTTAAGAAGGTATATGGTGTGTTGGCTTTCATTGGCAGGGAGATTGAGGTTAAGAGCCATGAAGTTTTGCTGCAGCTCTATAAAACACTGCTTAGACCACACTTGGAATATTGTGTTCAGTTCTGGTCGCCTCATTATAGGAAGGATGTGGAAGCTTTAGAGAGGGTGCAGAGGAGATTTACCAGGATGCTGCCTGGACTGGAGGGCAGGTCTTATGAGGAAAGGTGGAGGGAGCTAGGGCATTTCTCATTAGAGCGAAGAAGGATGAGAGGTGACTTGATAGAGGTGTACAAGATGATGAGAGGCATAGATAGAATGGATAGCCAGAAACTTTTTCCCAGAGCAGAAATGAGCAGAAATCACGAGTAGGCATAATTTTAAGGTAATTGGAGGAAGGTATAGGGAAGACGTCAGAGGAAGGTTCTTTACACAGAGAGTGGTGGGTGAGTGTAATGCATTACCAGCAGTGGTAGTAGAGTCAGATACATTAGGGATATTTAAGCAACTCCTGGATAGGCACATGGATGATAGTAAAATGAAGGGTATGCAGGTTAGTTTGATCTTAGAGTAGGATAATATGTCAACACAACATCGTAGGCCAAAAGGTCTGTACTGTGCTGTACTGCTCTATGATCTATGTTCTATGTAATTTCAAAAGGCCATGCAATGCATTTACCTGCACCATCCCCAAGCTCCTGTAGGTTCCTCTGCCACAATAAGTTGAATGTAAAATTATTAACCTCATTTTCAAATTCATCCAAGCTCTCATCCCATTGTTTGTGTCTGTCTTTAGATATCTGCCAATACAATTGACTGAAGACTGGCACTTCTGATGATGGGAACTTCCAGAGGAGCTTAAACACTTCAGACGGAAGATGAGTGTGAACAATTCAGCCTTGTTCTTTTGTGCTCCTGTCCCTGACAGGAGAGTGGATTCGAGGCTAGAATCAGGTCAAGCTTGATCTTTTTGAATGGCAATGCAGGTTTGAGAGGCTGAATGGCCTACTTCTGCTCCTAATTCATATATTTGTGTGTCCCTCCCATTTGTCATGTAATTATCTAACACTATTCATTGCAAAACAATTTCAGATGCTTTTGCAAACTGTTGACAAATGAATATCCAGCAAGATGTAGGAATTGATGAGACTTTTGAATATAGGTTGACTGCTGTTCTGACTAACTGCAGAATAACTTATTTATCCAAACCTGGAACTCCCTGAAGTTTTGTTTCAAGATATTACATTTCATACAATTTTGCCCACTGTTTCTCCACATCCAGTTCCATAACAGCAGCCCTGTATTATCTTGTTCACAGTCTATTCAACTGTGTGATCCAGCATAAGTCTAAGCTATTTTCCCTGGAGCATTGGAGGCTGAGGGGTGACCTTTATAGAGGTTTATAAAACCTTGAGGGGCATGGATAGGATGAATAATGAAGGTTTTTTCCCAGGGTAGGGAAGTCCAAAGCCAGAGGGTGTAGGTTCAAGGTGAGAGGGGAAAGATATAAAAGGGACTTAAAGGGCAATGTTTTCATGCAGTGGGTACTGGATATGTGGAATGAGCTACCAGAGGAGGTGGTAGAGGCTGGTCAAATTATAACTTTTAAAAAGAATCTGAATGGGTATATGAATAGGGAGGGTTTAGAGAGATATGGGCCAAATGCTAGCAAATGGGACTAGATTAATGTATGATACCTGGTCAACATGGATGAGTTGGACCAAAGGGTCTGTTTCCATGCTGTACATTTCTATGACTCTATGACTCTAAGTCACTCAAAAACACTCAGAGCCGTAAACTCTCCTGTTATTCCACTTGCAGTAGATTTGCAATAGATGGTCAAGGTGGCCTGATGTAATATGTTTTACCCTCTCATTCCATTGCACCATACCTCTACACTCATCACTTAATCATTACTTTCTGACTTAATTCATTTTCTATTCTTTCAATAGGAGTGATATCTTTCATTGAATCCCTGTTCATCCACTTCAGCTTCAGAACTGTAGCAAATGACTAAATTAATCTATTAGAAACCAGCAGTGGATTGGAAACAAAAGAGAATTTGCAGCTGTAATGGAACTGAAGATTTTACAAAACTCGTCAATCAGAGACAAGCATCCAGTGAATACAGATCACCTAATACCACTTATAGAAAAGAAAATCTCCTGTGAATCTATGTACCAAAATGGAGTTCCATCACTGATCATGCACGTAGAACAGCACAACACATATTTAGATGTATAATTGGTCACAATACATGTGTAAAATGGGAACATTGACATGTCCCAACTTTTTATGATTTCATAATGAATATTGTTGATGGATTCTTCACCAGTGAAGGATACTGTTATAAAAGTGGAATATTGCATCACAGTAGCTGGAGTCATTCCCACCTAGTTTTCACATCCTATTTTTCCAAAGTCACAGCGAGAAAACATGTGACATAGTGTTAGATCATGATGTCATAGCTCTAGATCAATTCCTCAATTGAAATTGCAATGCAAATAAATCAATGATTAAATACACTTTGGGAATTTCTAGCTGGATGGGCTGGATATTCCTGTCCCAACACAGGATTGAAGTGCACTTTTAAAAAGGCCTTTAAAAATGGAGAGTGGGATCCAGATATAGAATTTCCATTCCCACTTCTAGCACCAGTAATTTTCATCAATGCAGGAAATATAACTGGAGGATCAAAATCTTGAGGTGTTCCTGGGAGTAGGCAGCTTGAAAGAGGAAAAGATAGATTTTAATTGCAGGGAACTTAAAATCAGCCCCCCAATGTCAGGGTGAAGCTGCGGTGTTAAGTTCTCAGAAGGTAGGTAGAGCTTCTTGACAGCAATTTTGTATGCATCTGCACGGGAAGCACTCTCATCAAAGGGCAATCTCATCAGAATTGAGTGCAGCTTTCAAATTATGGTCAACATGAGCAAAAAGTATGTGCCTTCCGATTCATGACTGCATATAAGTGATATTCAACAGGCGAAGCCATCAGCTTGGTGGAGTTGGAGAGAATAGATGCTGGTTTTTCCTCTTTGGGGAGAGTTGAATGCAGTTTTAGTTTCTAGGTGAATGAAAGAACTGATGTATGATGAAAGGCAGAATCAGTTTATGACTATTCACTGTAGTTTCGAAGAATGAGGGGGAATCTAAAAGAAACTTATAAAATTCCAACAGGACAAGACAAGGTAAACACACAAAGGACGTATCCAATGACTAGGGTGACCAGAACCAAGGGTCATAGTTGAAGGAGACAAAAAAACCGCAGATGCCGGAATCCAAGGTTCAAAAATAGGCTTGCTGTGTTCGTCCAGCCTCCTGTTTGGCACAGTTTAAGGATACTGGCCATTTAGGAATGAGCTGAGGAGAAATTTCTTCACCCAGAGAGCAGTGAGCCTGTGAAATTTTCTGTCACAGGCAGCAGTTGAGACCAAAACATTAAATGTTTTCACGAAGAATTTAGGCATAATTCTTAGGGCCAAAGAAATCAAAAGGATAAGGGGAGAAAGCTTGAAGAGGGTATTGATTTGGATGATCAGCCTGATCATGTTGAACGGTGGAGAGGGCATGCAGGGATGAATGGCCTACTCCTGCTCCTATTTTCTATGTTTCTATATGATGTGGGTTTACTTAAAGTCCTGACACTCAGAGGTAAGCATGAGAACTTCAAAAATGATAGCGGTGGTGCTGAGGATGATGGATGGCAGGCTGAGGGTTACAGGACAGAAATGAGTGTGTGGGAATATGTGCCATGGTGTGCAGGGTATCCCTTATCCTTCTGATTTCTTTAGCCCTAAGAACTGTACTAACTTTTTCTTGAAAACAATAAATGTTTTGGCCTCAACCACTTTCTGTGACAGAAAATTCCACAGGCTCACCAGTCTCTGGGTGAATAAATTTCTCCTCGTCTCATTTCTAAATGGCCTATCCAGTATCCTTAAACTGTGACCCCTGGTTCTGGACACCCTGGTCACTGGGAACAGTGAGAAACTCAACAATGATTGAGGGAGTATGCTTAATCATGGCTTCCATTTGCAGGCAGAACTGTTTCAGTGTCTTAGCACGTGGCAGTATCAACAAAAGAAGTGATCTTGGCAGTGATAACACAGTGTGGAGCCGGAGGAACACAGCAGGCCAGGCAGCATCAGAGGAGCAGGAATGCTGACGTTTCGGGTTGGGGGCCTTCTGAAGACCCTCCTGATGAAGGGTCTGGACCCAAAACATCAGCTTTACTGCTCCTCTGATGCTGCCTGGCCTGCTGTGTTCTTCCAGCTCCACACTGTGTTATCTCAAACTCCAGCATCGGCAGTTCTTATTATCTCTGAGTGATCTTGGCAGTGAATCTCCAGGATGGGGTTGAGCAAGATGAATTAGGTGGAGGCTAGGATGTACTGAAGCTAAGTATTGGGCTTCCCATTGGACAAAAATTCTCAAAGGAATGGCTTTAACAAATGTAGTGACAAGATGTTCCCTGCCAATTGATCACAGATCATCTCAAACAGACATGATGACAGGGTCAAGTCAACCCAGTGCTTCTGCTGGCTCTGTTGCTGCTCTGGAGGAACTGGTGAAAGGTGGCCAGTGCCAAAAGAGTGGCAGCAAAGGGTCAAGCAGTGCAGCATTGTGGTAACCAGGGCCCAGTGTTGCATCAAGGATTGGCACACAATCGAACATACTGCAGACTGGGCATCTATCTGCAAATAGCAGACAAGTAATGTCAAAGATGGCTGAGTAGGTTACAGGCTTAATTTTATGTTAAGTCAATACTGCAATAGAACACACCAAGATTCAAGACGGCAATATCTCTGGGTTGTGGGTGCCTACATATACACTGTTTCTGAGGCTATTTATTCCTTATCACTAAGTATGGCTCTTTAAGTCTTTATGTATTTTAACACTCCTTTATTTACACCTGTACATTGTAGGTTGTCAAATAAAATATTCTAGTGTATTGTCTGAAACCTGTCTCTTCACCTGCTCATTCTAGACTGGTTTCTGCTGTGTTACTGATGTCAGAATGATGTGATTAGTTATCGTAATACCACACAGGAGCTGGTGTCACTCACATATACCAACTCTTCCAGGAAGACCTGTGTCCACAATCATTAAGAGACAATCCAGTGCTGGTGCTGTGGAGAGGCATTGCACCTTTTCAGCAGTCGCTGTTTCCATGGCTCCATTGGGTATATATGGGGAATATCGCAGTCAGCCACACACAGACATATCACGGAGCTCACAGATGTTCTGTTTAGAAGAACTGGATTTATTTAGACTTATGTAATATGTTGTCACTTGTACCTAGTTACACTGAAAAGTGGATAATGTCACCTCATTCCAGTGCTGTCTTGGAACTAATGAATTTGTAAGCTTCTGACTCAGGGAGCCAGGTCCCAGAGCTGTTCAATTTGCTACATCACATTTTTCCAAAGGTACAAGGGAGAATCCAATGCACATGTATGACACTGAGAGATCCCTGGGATCAGCCAGCAGCATGCACAAACAGAAAGTCAGTTCAGTCTCTGAGTGTGAACTGAGTTGTGATCACAGCAACCAAATTCCTCAGGAGTATGTGCACTACCCAGGGAGCTCTCACAATGCCTACATCCTCTCTAACACACAGATTCCACATGTTTTTCTGTCCCTCATCAATTGCATGCTGGCTCTTTGTTGACAGGCGATAGCGCGGAAGGCATGGCTAATGGCATTGGTGTGGAACTCACAAAATGTGGCTGAGGGGATGTCCAATGATGCAAGGCTTCAACAACGGCAACAATAGAGCAGACTATTAGACAGCTACAGATAAAGCTTTACTGCTTGATCTGCTCAGGTGGAGTGCAACAGTCTCACCAGAATGAGTGTCTAGGGTTATGGTTCACCCTGGATTGCAGAGGGGGAGATAGACGAGCTAGATCTCTCCTCTGACAAAGAGGAAAGGGAAGATGATGCTGTTGATGAGGGAGTGATGATATGGATGCAGTGAAAGAAGCCAGGGGAAGAGAGCAGCACAGCAGACAGGCCCATGCCACCCTCCAGATCACAGATTGCAGGTGAAGTGAAGCACCACAACCACTAAAGGTTATCAAGGTTTGATGACTGGGAGCCTGGGGTTCTCTCACAGACACATACATGTTATTGCATTGCATTCTGCTGGTATTTTGCTGGCTGCATTAAAGTCAACATTATCTTCTTAGTACCATTGGTGTAGTGATTCTGCAGAGATGCCAATCTAAAATAAAGCACATCTCACAAGTGACAGATGTGTTGTTCAAAATGGTTGTGTCTGTGCCAGCGGCACTGGGACACTGTATGTTCCTGCAGCCTCTGGCACCTGGAAGGAAAAATGCTGCAGGCTCTCTGCCCCAGCTCGGCCATATACATACTGCACCGAAAGCTTCACATACTTGTATTTTCTAGAGATGCACAAAAGTCTCACTGACACGTTTGCCAAATGAAGGGGAAATGCCTTATAAAGAACTCTGTCATGTGGGCATCCGATAGACTTGTGTTAACTGTAAAGACAGCTGCCTTTAATTCCCTGATGAAAATTGGATGAACATTGATGCCCAAGGATTAATTGTATGCATATTATAGAATCATAGAATCCCTACAGTGTGGAAGCAGGCCATTTGTCCCTTTGAATCCATACTAACCCACTGAAGACCATTCCACCAAGACCCACCCCTCCCCCACCATATCCCTGTAACTCTGCATTTCCCATGTCCAATTCATCTAACCTCCACATAAAATCCCTACAGGGTGGAAACAGGCCCTACGGCCCAACAAATCCACACCGACCCTCCGAGCATCTCCCTATAATCCACCTAATCTACACATCCCTGAACACTACGGGCAATTTAGCATGGCCAATCCACCTAGCCTACACATCTTTGGACTCTGGGAGGAAACCAGAGCACCCGGAGGAAACCCTCGCAGACACTGGAGAACGTGCAAACTCCACACAGACAGTCACCCGAGGGTGGAATCAAACGTGGGTCCCTGGCACTGTGAGGCAGCAGTGCTAACCACAGAGCCAGGATACTCAGATGCCACAATGTGACACAATAAATAGTACACAATAGTGCAATAGGGAATTAAACATTTTCCGTGTTCATCGGTGATCCAGGGTTATGATACGTAAGTCAGGCAAAGACTGGAAGAAATTACAGCTGCCAAGTGAGATACTTCACTATGTGTAATATTGGAAAAGCTAAAAGCAGATTATTTAATATCTGGTGTAGACGTATAGCTGTACAGCAACTTGGATAGAAAGTTCCATTTAGCTCTTATCATGAATGGTCTGAGATCCACAAAAGCAAAATCTGTAATTAAGGTGTTGGTATCTGATGAAACCCTATAGAAACCCCAGTGCACAATTGTGCACCATAATGTTCCATAAAGTCTCAAATTCAATAAGCTGATTCGCACTGACCAGTTCACTCAGTGAATGTCTCTGATGCTGAGCTCCAGGTTGGAAAATTTGGTCAGATTCACAATGCCTACCTCCACATTTACCCTAGAAATCATACCCAGTTTTGGTCCCATATAACTCTGTGATTAGCCAGCATCATTGATCAGAGCTATACAACCTATCAACCAAACCACACACCTCCCCAACCCAACCTAACCAAGCCTCTAACCTGACAACAGCAGCCTCCAACTCAATTTTATTAACCCCTGACCCGACTACCCTGTATCCACACCTGCCCTGCTCACCAACTACTTGACTTCTCATTTCACTCACTCACTCACTCAATAGCCCACTCAACATACAGTGAATAATGAAGTAAGAAGGAGGAGTGACGACAGGTCTTCTTGCTGTCTTTTTTGTGCTTTTCAGTCTTCCACAGGGATGTTTGTGCTGACTTATCCCTGCCACAGCTGAGAACAGAAATGATGGCTGAAACAACACAATATGATCAAGAGCAAAAATCATGGCAGCAACAGCACCGACACTGACTGAAAGATCTGGGCACTGGTCTTTAACACTTCTGGTCAGGTTAAATATATTTACATAGTACTCTAAGCAGAAGATCTTCCGGCTGGCACCCGTACGTATTTAGATTAAAAGCAGTAAACTTCTCCGTTTCATCAAAACAAAATTAGGGGCAATCTTTGAAGGACACTTCAAACATATACAATTCAATAAAACATGTACAATTACTGAAAGCAGAAAGATCACAAAGTATACAAGAATTCTAAAAGGCACAGCAGGGAGTTTGCAATGAGCATTACAGCCTGTTGAAAAGAAAGGTTCAAACACAGTTTTATCAGTTTTCAACACTACTCAGCTTCCAAAGCAAAACGTCATTAATCTGAGATCAATTTTCACTTTGAATTAACAGCATGATCTGTGATCCAGTGTGTCTCAAAAGAGTGAGCTCGAAAATACCAGACAGAACTTGAGAAATTCATGTAAAATAATAGCAAGTTTACTACTATTCACTGACATTTTATATTACCAGTTGCCCACAAGGCTAATCACTCACTAACCAAACGTTACCTTATCAAAGTTTACCCATAACAATAACTTTATTTTATTGCATACTGTATGTTGAACTTCAAAAATGATTTCATAACAATTCATTTACTGTAGCATGAGATTCCAAAATATCAACAGCATTGTGTAAAATGCAAAATGCTTTGAATAGTTTGGTTGGCATTACTGCAGTTCTTTTGTGGTATCGAGAGTTTGTGGATAGCACATTTATAGATAATGTGCACTTTGCAGCTTAAAATTATGCAAGGAGCGATGGAATGGTTAATCAGCAGGCAGTCAAGAAGTCAAGTAGGGAGTACAGGATTGGAAGTAGTGTACTGGCATGAATAGAGAACTGGTTGGCAGACAGGAAACAAAGATTAGGAATAAACATATCATTTTCTGAGTGGCAGCCAGTGACTAGTGGGTTACTGCAGAGATCAGAGTTTGGAACTCAGCTATTTACAATACAGATTAATGATTTAGTGGTTGAAACTAAATGTAATATCTCTACATTTGCAGATGACACAAAGCTGGGTGGGAGAATAAACTGTGAGGAGGATGCAGAGATGCATCAGTGTCAATTTGGACAAGTTGAGTGAGCTGGCAAATGAAATATAATGTGGATAAACGTGAGGTTATCCACTTTGGTAGCAAAAACAAGAAGGCAGATTATTACCTAAATAGCAATAGGTTGGAAAAGGGGTAGATATAACAAGACCTGGGTGTCCTTGTACACCAGTCATTAGAAGTAAGGTGTAGCAGGTGATGAAGTTTTGGAAGCTTTATGTGAGGAAGGATTTTCTGGCTATGGAGGGTGTGCAAATTTACCAGACTGAGGCTTGGGATGTCAGGACTGATGAAGAGATAGTGAATTGTTTAGTACTATGTTCATTAGAGTTTAGAAGAATGAAGAGAGATCTCATTTGAACCTATAAAATTCTAACAGGTGTAGACAGGGTAAACACAGGAAGGATGTTGCTAGGGTTAGAGCCTAAAGACACAGGGTAAGCCATTTTCTTCACGCAGAGAGAGGTAAACCTGAGAATTCTTTGCCAGAGAAAGTGGCTGAAGCAAAAGCATTAACTTTTTTCAAGAAGGAGTTAGATATAGTTTTTAGGGATAAAGGGATGAAAGGGTATGGGGAGAAAGCAGGAACAAGTTACTGAGTTGAATGAGTAGCCATGATTATGTTGAAAGGTGTAGATGGCTCTAAGAGCTGAATGGCCTAGGCCTGTGCCTATTTTCCATTGTTCTATGAGTCTCTGGGCAGCATCTTACTCTGAAACTAATGTTCAGTTCTGAAATACCAATGGAAGTGATGGTTCATCTGGGGAGTGCACTCAGAGCCAGGTCCATTGTTCCATGGGTGGCTGAGCTGAAGAGGTCACAAGGGAGACTGCAAGAGCTCCATAGTTAGGATAGCAAACAGGTCCTTCTATAGCCACAGACATGAATCCAGGATAGTGTGTTGCCTCTCTGGTGCCAGGGTCAGGGATGTCACTGAACAGCTTCAGAACACCCTGAGGGGAGATGATAAACAACCAACAGTATTGGGACACCTTGATACCAAAGACACAGGTAAAAAGAAGGAGAGATAGTAGGAACTGCAGATGCTGGAGAATCCGAGACAACAAGGTGCAGGGCTGGATGAACACAGCAGGCCAAGCAGCATCATAGGAGCAGAAAGGCTGACGTTTCGGGCCTAGACCCTTCATCAGAAAGAAGGATATGGCTAAGTTTCAACAGCTAAGTAGGCAATTACAAAGCAGACCTCAAAAATTAAAATTTCCAGATTACTCTAGTTTCATGCAAAAGTGGGTATCGGAATAAGATGAAGCAAATGAATATATGCTGAGAACATTTGTGCAGTTAGGATGACTTTACACTTTTAAGACTTTGGGATCAGCCATGGGGGAGATGGAACCTATACAGGCTGGATGGGTTGCATCTAAACTGAGCTGGGATCAATTTCCTTGCAGATGATTTGCTAGGGTATTGAGGAGGGTTTAAATTAACTATCAGGAGTGTGAGAACTAGGAGGTGATACTAGAGAGGAATAATAAAGTGCAAAGAACATTGGAAAAGACAGGTAGTATTAGAATAGGAAACAGTAAGGTAAATTAGGGTTACAGCGTATCTATGCAAATGCACAGAGTGTGTTAAATGAAATTGGTAAGTTGCTGGTGCAGATAGCTACATGGAATCAGAATGTTGTGGCCATCACAGAGAACTAGCTCATAGAAAGTCAAGAATGGATATTAAATATTACTCAATACAGGGAGCTCAGGAAAGACAGGAAAGGAAGGAACAGAGAAGCAATGGCAGTATGATGAAGGAGAATGAAGAAGTGCAGTGCTGAAAAGAGAGGATGTATGAGAAGTCAAGGACAAAATCTATTTGACAAGAGCTAAGGGAATTAAAAATAGAATTACATTGCTCAATGTAAGATACCAGCTCATGGAAAAGGAATAAATTTGCAAGGTACAGATAATGTTGCCATTGTCCTAACAGATAGAGTTGCTCTCATTAGAGAGAGACTAGCGGTTTTTCTGAAGAAGGGTCTAGGCCCAAAACTTCAGCTTTCCTGTTCCTCTGATGCTGCTTGGCCTGCTGTGTTCATCCAGCTCTACACCTTGTTATCTCAGAGACTAGTGGTGGTGGTTTAACCTGAGGATCATCATGCTTCAGGTGAGGAGTGAGGTTGAGAAGGTGGGACATTCATGGTAACCTCAGTCCTCAGGTACAGAAATTGAACCCACACTGTTGGCATCACTCACCTGCCATCCAGCCAAATGAGTTAATCAACAGAATTATTGAATACTTACAATAGAGAAAACTAATTATCCAAATATAAGGTGGGACAGTAGTAGTAGAAGACAGAGAGGAGCATGAGTCCCTACAGTATGGTCAGGAGGTTTTCTGCAGCAGTATGTTTCTGGTCGAACAAGAAAGAATGCACTCCTGGACCTGGTTCTTGCGAATGAAGTGGTTCCAGTAGATCAAGTTTCATTAGGAGAACATTCAAGTGACAGTGATTATTGTATCATAATGCTTAAGTTGTTTATGGAAAAGGAAAAGGAACAATCCAGAGTAAGAATATTTAATGGGCAAAGAACAGATTCAATGGAGTACCTCTTTGACCAGATAAAATTGGAACTAATTTATCTAAATAATCATTTGTCTTGCAATAGGGGATGGTTCAAGTGTAATCAAGGTGATTTTCATGAAGGGAATCTGTGTTGGAGGTGAGATAATCTGAGAGAAGAGAGAGAAATAGACAGATATGCTCACTGACCAAGGGTAAGAGAGCAACAGAAGGATATTTGGATCTCCATCAGCTCAGTACCATACTGTTTGCAGTGCTAACCATCTGGCACTGTCTCATTCATCTTTGGCTGGACTCACGGCTCTTGTGGCGGGTTCTGCCGCATTCACACAGCTTCATCATTGGCTTCCCAGCTTGGTAAAGTTTTTTTTTAAGTTTTGATTGCCCTAGGGCCTCCTCCTGCAGGAGGCCGGGGTTCTGTGTATCTCCATCCCTGCTCCATTTTGTTTGGCGACATTTGAAGACAAACCAGGATACCATCGGTTGACTCAGGGCCAGGACCTGTCAGTCAATGTCCAGTGTCAGAGGAGGTGCGGGACCAGCACAGTGTGACCATCTCCAGCTCGGAGGTGGCAGACACAGAAGCAATGGCGCCATCTGTGGCAGAAATGCAGCCCATTGCCAGGACTCTGGGAATGATGCCGGACAGCGATGGCTGGAGGAGCAGAGAGGGTGATCTCTACGGAGAGGAAAAGATGAACTTCTAAGCTATTTCGGTTTTATTAATGTCAATTTAATATTAATTTAGTTGGTATTTTACCATTTATACAATTTATTTGGTCATTTATTCTGTAACTGAAGATGGCACTGGAACTTGGACTTTATCCACTTTTCACATGTGACAATATTGAATAAATCTGATTCTAATGCAAACTAATGCAGAGCCCACCAGACAATGAAAGAGATAGAGAATAAGATGAAGAAGAAAAGATGACAGGTGGACACTGGCATTGAGATCTAGGCTAAACATAGAGGTTCAGAGAGGATAAAGTAAGTGACACAGAGCAAGTATGAAAAGGGATTGGCAGTTCAGATAATAGGAAATCCAAATTCATCTTTAGGCATTTAAATAGTGAAAAGGCTAGTGAGAGGAGGAGAGAGACCGATCAAAGTACAAAAATTGCCTTTATGATTGGAACTATACTGCAGAAGTGAAGTGAAAGTACTGGTCCTGTTAGCAAGACTGCATTTGACCAAGAACAGCATCAAGGAGCCCTGGCAAAACTAGAGTCAATGCAAATCAGGAGGAAAATTGTCATAGTTGTATGAGGTCAGTCATCTCCACTCCAGGACATCACTGCAAGAATTCCTCGGAGAAGTGTACTAGGCCCAATCATCTACAGCTGTTTCATCAATGCTGTTCTCTCTTTATTTCAGACACTATCAGAGTCACATTGAATGTGGTACAACAGCATATAGTTATATAGTGTCTCTAATGTAATAAAAATCCCAAGGTACATCAGAGGAGCATTTCAGAACAAAATTTGACATTGAGCCACATATGGTTATATTAGAGCAGATGAGCAAAAGCTGGGTCAAAGTGTTAGATAGAAGGAGATCTTAAAGGAGGAAAGAGAGATAGAGACATATAGGTGGAATTTCCAAAGCTTGGGGCCTAGGCAGATGAAGACATGGCCACCAATGGTGGAGCAATTATAATCCGAGATGTTGAAGATGCCAGAATTTGATGAGCACAGATATCAGAGAGAGTTGCGGAGCTACAGAGGTTACAGAGATAGAGAAGGGCTAGTTCAAGGAGAGTTTTGAAAACAAAAATGAAAGGTGTAAATGTAGGCATTGCTTAACTAGGAGCCAGAGTTATTCTGTGAGCAGAGAGGTGATAGGCCGCTGGGAATTGTGTGAGTAAGGCCACAGGCAGGAAAGTTTTGGATGACCTCAAGTTTACAGAGGGGGAAATGTGAGACCCAGCCAGGAAAGCTTTTGAATTATCGGTGCTTGGGGGTAACAAAGGCATAACTGAAGATTTCAGCAGCAGATGAGCTGAGATTGAGAGGAGTTTGGGCAGTGTTGAAAAAGTGGAAATGGTCAGTCTCAGTGATGGTGTAGATATATAATCCAAGGCTCATTTCTGGATCAAATGTGGTGCCAACATTGTAAACAGTCTGACTCAGGCACACACAGCAGCACCAACCTCATAATACATAAGTAATAAATAATTATCTCAATCATTGAGTAACTTGTCATTTCTTGCTGCAACTGATATGTTTCTTCCCACTTTATGGCTCACATAAGTTTCCCAAGATGAGTTAATAAGTTGTATTTTACAAATGAGTGTGCTGTTTCTATTACAAGAATTGTATGTGAGAGAGATTACACAATTTTCTGCTGGGTTCTTGTAACATGGTTGCCCTTGTTCCACAAGAAGGGCTTTGTGCAGCATACTGATTGAAAATACATGTTTGTATTCAGAATTAAAATTACATCAATTAAGGAAATCATACCCAATGGGTCCACTCAACAAGTCTATAGACTTGATGTTTAGAATAAAGTATTTCCTATCCAATTCTAATCACTATGGAGCTACACACAGGATGCAAACACCTGTGTGTGAACACAATAAACTTCATTTATTCTTTCAAAAGTTAATTTTCTCTGGTCAATGTTCAAGGGACTTCATTTTTGTTAAACTTTCATACAGTTTCTACTCTGTTGTTTTCTGTGACTGATGCTAAGTATTAGCAGCACATAAATATTCACAAGGTGAAACAAAAGGTTCTTAGAGTACTGCGGAAGAAGAGAAATTAAATACAATCTGTGTAATTTATTCTGAATGAAATGATACGTATGGCTTTGGCAGTTAAGGGGTTAAGACCCATTATTTGGGAAGCTCTTTAATTATCCAGAGCCCCTGAATTCAACGTTGCACAGTAATTCAACTCTAAGGAAATGCAAAACAAAAATGTAAGTTAAATAATGCTTTACTTGTAACCACAGAGTATTCTATTCTCAGATAACCAGTGACCCACAACTTAACAAAAACATGCAGGTTAGGTGAGAATTTATGCCCCACTGTTCTGTAATTCTAATAAATTGCTTACATTGTTAAAATTTTGCATTTAAAAGTTCATTTTATGTTTTGTTGATTTATGGTGATCAGACAACCTTTTCTCTTGCGACCAATAAAAGGCACATAAAGCTATGCACAGGTCCTTAT
Source organism: Rhincodon typus (assembly GCF_021869965.1). Lineage (NCBI taxonomy): Eukaryota > Metazoa > Chordata > Chondrichthyes > Orectolobiformes > Rhincodontidae > Rhincodon > Rhincodon typus. Next base: position 36,835,382 of record NC_063350.1, read on the forward strand.
AAGGAGGCTGAAACAGTATGGTGGTGTGTTGAACTGCACACAGTACCACAAGCACTTCCTTCAAGTTTTTGCCAGCTGTACTCTGGAGACAGCCAATTTAGTCGGTGGTTTGTGTGAAAAAATTATTTCCTGGACAGTTATCACAAATGTATAATTATAGCTCTGCTGAAAACCAAAGTAGAGAAGAGAGACAGAGATAAATGAAAGCGAAAAAGAAATAAAACAATTCAATATTTTCTTTTAAAATCGACCTATAATAACATTAAAAGTATACAATGTCACGGTTGTGGCGTAACACTTTTTTTAATTATCATGAATCTATAATGAGTATAATTGTTCTTTTTAAAGAACAGTTTTCTGTTGTGCGTTAAAAAAAAAAGTTTTTCTTAGTTTCAGGAATGCTGGAACAATAATGGTGGTATTGTTTCGAGCTGCTCAAACCGTTTCATATAACCCAGTTAGGAAAGGGTGACCATAGATGCCTTTTGGCCACATGTGTTTACATAAGGAAATGCATGTGGGTTTGGGATGGCGCCTCTTGTCAGCGGCCGCTCTCTGTACTGATGACCCTTACAGAGCTGCTTTTTGCTTCTGGGTACGTTTACTGCACTCCAGATGTGTGCTGGCTCCAGAGTGGCTGCAAAGCGCAGGGAACTGGCATCCCAGGGCTCATCAATCCGTGGGGTAGAACGCCACAGTGGTGCTCTTGGCGCAGGATACAGGAAGGAGCACAGATATTCAGTCTCAGAGCTTCCAGAGATGCTGGTAAGCACTGTGAAATTCTCATAGAATAAATGTCACTTTTATTGCTTGGCTTAAACTGAAACGTCTGTAAATCACACAGCACTCTGCTTGTTCACATACTTGAGTACATTGCGCATGATTAGTGTTATGCATAACAGCATGTGACATTGAAACAGAAAAATATTGCTGTCGTCTAAAGGAGTCAGTGAATATGTTTGTGGTTGGAGACAAAAGTTTTTTTTCAAATCTCCAAATCTTTTCTGGCAAAGCCTTTAAATTGTATTTAATTTCTTTCTCCTTGTGAAATTTCAATGCGATTTCCTGATTAAAATTCTTGATTAACCTCTTGAGTACTGGATGTAACTCATATACATTTTTATTGTAAAATATTTGCAAAATAGTTTCTGTTCATTTTATTATGGACTAATTGTAGCCAAACTGAGAAGAAACACACGATCCCCTAATACAGTGAATAATGTCTCTGGGATTTCAATAGTTGTCAATTAACCCTTGTATAACTGTGCATGGATTTAGCAGTTGTTGCACCATACCTTCATCTCTCATCCCTGTTCACACACAGCATACTTATGCACAATTAATTTTTAATAAATTTGAAAGATTAACAATAACAGGAAGGATTGCATTGTGTGCACCTGTTTTGCTAGGGTAAAAGATTCCAATTAACAGGAGAACAGGCAGCAGTCAATCTGTACAGATGTTGGTCCCATGCTAAATTTCCAGGTGCATTATTTAACTTAAGGATCTAGACTGCTTTGAAGGGAATGATTGAGAAATTAAACGGCTACAAGCAAAAAAGGCATTGTGGTTGCCCCATAAATAGTTCTACAATAGACCCTGCAGCTGCCATCAAAATGTGGATTACAATAGTTTTTCATATCTTTTGAAATTTTCTCTGACTCTGGAAGAGCTGCAATCTACTCATTCTTGTAGCACCTTCAAGCTGTTTGTTTGGATCTAGTCAGCAGCTTCAGTTGGCAAGACAGAGAGCATGACCTTGATCTCTGCTGGAGGAATGCACTGCTGACCTAGCCCACTTAATACAAATACTTTGATTCACTCGCCAAAATGCTTTCCTTTATTACTATTATCCAGAATAGAAGAAAGTTTCACTAAATTTCTTTAATAAACTCACTCACTTATTATAAGTTAAACATATTCTCTAAATAAGTGGCAAAACTAATTAACATCGAATCTATATTCTGGAATTAAATTATATGCCCTTATACACAGTCACACAACAAACAAGATAATATAGATAGCAGAATTTTTTTAGTATAAAAGGTAAAAGGGAAGAAAACATCCGTGAAGGCCAAAAGTCTGAACTCAAAGCACAAAATGGAACGACATCTCATGGTCCCCATGTTTCTGGTCGATGAGATTGAAATTTTGACTGTCATAGAGTGATGGAAAATCTTCAGACCAGACTTCAGTTCAGATGGAAAGTCAATTAGACTTAGGTCTTTGAATAGAAGTAACAGTTCAGCTTTCAGATTTTATGAGGAAGTCAGAAATACTGATTATTGGGAACTTTCTCAGGTTGCCAAAAATACTTCATTGACTGTACAACTTTTCCTACTGTAAGGTTTCTTCTTACTTTTTCAGGAGAGGAAGAGAGTCTTGCTTTCTGCAAGCTTTATAAATCTTTTCCTTCTACTTACGCAGGTGCCTTGAATAAACAGAAATTAACTTCAGAAGAATGTTGCTAGGCAACAGTCAGCACACTGCCCCATCTCTTCCAATTAGGTTTGTGCAGCAGTTAAAGGAAGAAACTCATTTCTTATGTTTCTTAAAAGCTTTGTATATCTACTTTCCAAAGTTATTTGACTTATCAGTAACTAGCAGGTGAGCCTCAACTCTCCTATTACTAATGAACAATACCAAGAAATCACGTGTCTTCAGAACATTGATAAACCCTTTTTTTGTTCCAGAATTTACAAAGAATTCCATATTCCAGTCCTTAAATGTAAATATGTGTTTCTAACACACTTAGATCAGTTGGGCTGTCTATGAGGAAGTGACTAGTGCCTGTAATTGATGCCAACAATATGGTGAGGCCTGGTTTTCAATGTTCATTGATTTTGGAGTCCTTGGTTTGAGTATGCAGTGATCAAGCAGCACCAAGTGAAGGCCAAATAATGAGCTCAGATCAAAAACCTACCACCTGGACTATATATTATTCAGAATAACAATAAAGATGGCACTGTGTCTCAAGCGATAGTTCACAAAATGCTTGAGTTTGTGATATGGCGAGAACCATTCATGCATCATAATAGCTTATCCACCATTTATAGCATTATATACACGTATTATAAAATGCTGCAGAGAATGCAACAGTATGGTGACTACCAAATGATACTGTATGTAATGTTTCAGCTCTTACATAGAATATATAATCACAGAGATATTGCAGCGCAGAGAAGACCATTCAGCCCATTGTGTCTGTGTCAGCTTTCTGAATGAGCATTTTATTTAGTTGTCTTTTTCTGTCTTTTCCCCATAACCATACATGTTATTCAATGCTTCAAATTAATCTGCCCCGCCACACTCTCAGGCAACACATTTTAGGCCCTAACCATTCGCTGCATGAAAAGACCGTTTGCAAATTTTGTACAATTACTATAAATCTGTGCCATCTCATTCTCAATCCTTTCATGAGTGGGAACTGTTTCTCCTTATCTAATGTCTCCAGATCCCTTATGGTTTTGAATGCTCCTATCGTATCTCCTAGCTTTTCCAAACTATCTTCATAAGTGAAGTCTCTTATCACCAGAACCATTCTTGTAGGCTTCTTCTGCACTCTTTACAATGATTTCATATCCATTCTGAATTGTGAGATCCAGGACTGGGCACATGCCCCCACCTGAGGCCAGTGACTTATATAAGTTCAGCACAACCACCTTGCTCTGTACTCTACACACTCATTAATCAAGCAAGGATGCTGAATGCCATATTAATCCCTCTCTCACTTTGTTCTGTAAACTGTGTAACTTACACACATGAATGGATGAATTCCTCTGTGCCTGTTCCCAGCCTTAAAGCTGTACACTATACTTTAGATTGTTTCTTCTTATTATTTCTAACAGAATAATTCATCTCACATTTCTTCGTATTGAACTTCATCTGCCACCTGTCTGTTAATTCAACTAACTTTTCCACATCCTTTGAAATTCTACACCATCTTCTGTACAATTTCAAGTACAACACTTTCAAGTTGTGTATTGTCTGCAAATTTTGAAACTGTGGCCGAGGTCTGTGTCATTAATGTATGTCATAAATACAGAATATATCAGGAAGAACATGGATCCCAAAACTGAACCTTGGGGAACTCTCGTGAAAATCTTCCTCCAGCCTGAAAAACATCCATTAACTACTGCGCATCATTGTTAAATTACTTTTTCTCTTGCATAATTTTCCATGAACAGCTTCCTGCAAAGCCACAACCTTTACCAACCAGAACGATAAAGGCAGCCCCTGCATGGGAACACCAGCAACTGAAAGTAATCCTCCAAGCCATACACCATTTTGACTGTTCCTTCATTGTCACTCATTGAAAATCCTGGAGCTCCCTTCCTAACTGCACTATGGATATACCTACACATTATGGACAGCAACAGTTCAAGAAGATAGCTCTCCACAATCTTCTAAAGGGCAAGTAGGGATTGGCATTAAATACCTAGCCAGCAATGACAAGATCTCATGAATGAATACAAAGAAAATTCTCAAAATTGGAAATTGGCAACAAGAATTGAAATGTTTTCTGCACAAAATATAAATAATAATCTATATAAACAAAGAAACCCAATCCTACGTTTATTCATAGGATTGCCAAACTAAAATCAAAGAAGAAATTCTAGTGTGCCAGTACTGTCACTTAAATTCAAATTTTCATCTTTTAAGATGACATTTCATGTTTTTTTGCTCTTTGTAAAGGTGTCTTCCCATCAACTACTATTCAGGCATGCAGTGGCTTGCTCACACACCAGTCTCTGTTTCTTTATTGATTTGGCTGCTTGAAGTATGAGACAGCAACCCAGGGGACTCAAAGTCCACTCCTCCCTCTCTGTGGGGATGTGACTGTCCTTTGATCACCATTTTGTAGGACAGCCCTAACCCCTCCTACCTCCTCCCTGACCGCGCAGTGAGTTAGAAAATTGACATTTTGCAAAAGCACGATAGAAACCTGCACCTTAACAAATGACCGTAGAGTATGAATGCACCTCTGTGCTATGATCTGAAGGTTTCCAAATTAATTTTACATGTTTACAAAATGAATATCAGAGAAAATAACTGGCAGTAATGTCATTGCAATTAATTAATGTTTCAAATTTTACTCACATGCATAAATGATTTTCTCACTTTTTGTCCCTGTGCTCCTTAGTTATTTTAATGTGATTTCAGTGAGCTAGTTATCTATTGCCCTTACTTTACTCATACAATTACTCAAAAATCTAAAAGCATTACTTAGTAATTTTATAATTTGGTACATAGATCTGAGAGAATAAATATACACGTACTTAACAAAAGAGGCAACTACCTGAGTAACAATGGCAAACCAAAGTAGGAAAACAAAACAAGCAGAGGGATACAATTCAATGAGGTTCTCTTCACACGGACATGATCAGGAGCTTCTGGAAAACAACTGAGTTTAACTTCTTCAAAATGCTGGTCAGGCAGCTTCATTTTCTATTTCAAACAAAAACAGGAATTGCTGGAGAAGTTCAACATGTCTGGCAGGATCTGTGCAGAGAAAGCAGACCTGAAACATTAACTCTGCTTTCTCTCCATAGATGCTGCCAGACTTGCAGCGTTTCTCCAGCAATTTCTGTTTCTGTTTCAGATTTGCAGCATCTCAAGTTCTTTGTTTTTGTTCTTATTTTCGATTTGTTAATTCTGATGTTAAACAGCATTTGCTGCATAATATGGCGCAACTACAGTTTAGGTTAGTTAAAGCTGCTCTCAAAGCAGTTCAACTGTGCAGGGCTGTTTGCGGTAAATATCCTCCAATTTACCATTTAGCAGGTTCCTGATTTCCACGGAGTCACTTGCAGAATTTGACAGAAGCAAAATGCTACCCAACATGCAAAGGAAGGGGAAGATGGTGGGTGAATCAATGCGGCCACTTCCAACTACAAAAACAGCCTGGTTACAAAACATTAATTGCTTGAAAGCTGTTTACCTGACAGAGCGCTCTGCTTGGTAGAACAGGGCAGAATGATTTGGACCTGGAGATTTTAGAAAGGTGGCCAGAGAAATTAACTGAATGGAAGGCAAAAATATCAGTTGCCCTAGAGCAGGTTTACATTTTAATACAGTACTAGGTTCTTAGAAGCTTTCAGGTGGGCCGAATGGCTCTCTTTTGCATTAATTAACATGCCATGAATACTTATTAACAACCCAACCTCTGGAATTACATTTGTGAGCACAATTGTGTGGGTCGACAATGGAAAGCATTTTGTGTTCACAAACCTGACTATGTATATGAGGCATGTGCCTGGCCAAGTAGAGTTTTTACTCCAAGCTCTGGTGAGTATAAACTTCTTTATTAATGTGACTCCTTCGTAACCAAGTTGTTTCTTTGTGCACTACTTACACTCCAAAGAATTAAGCCTGACTGTATCAATCAGCTCATAAGAAGTCTCAGTCATATGCAGAGAAAGTAAGAACCGCCGATGCTGGAGTCAGAGATAACACAGTGTGGAGTTGGAGGAACACAGCATGCCAGGCAGCATCAGAGGAGCAGGAAAGTTGACATTTCAGATGGTGACCCTTTTTTCCAGCTCCATACTGTGTTATCTCAGTCATATGCAATCCTGCTTGTTATTAACAAATACAGTGCTGAGAATAAAGGCTGACTGGGTCAACAACACTGCCAAGATGAGACAGCCTCACTTGCTGACGGAAACTATCCTGACTCAGGCAGGCAAGTGAACCTTAAATCTAGAGGGGGCTTCACTCAAAATATTGAGAAAAAGCTCAGTTAAGTGGAAAAGAGTGCTAGGGAATGGAACATAAAGAGAACATTTGTTGGATGCTCTCAAGAAACGGGAATACAGAAGGAAGAATCACAGTAATAACTGAGGGAATTGAAAGAGAAACTGAAGAATATTATTGTATGAGCTCTCAGTCAAGGCCTTAGCACTGAAGTGAAACATGCACTGTAAAATGAGAGCCAATAGGCTCAAACAGCTCCTAACACCAATATCCAACCATATCCTGTGAGTCATTTAACTCTGAGAAGAAGGGCAACTAAGGCTTTGTGACAGTAGAAATGGTATTGGTGTAAGGCGGATATTCCACGTACAACCCGTGCAGGGTCATTTACGGTCCCATGTATCTAAACGTGAAGGACAAGGGGATGAAACTGTTATGCAGACTCTAGGTTTCAATGTCGTATGATTATATCACAAGGGTATCAAGAATTAACTGGCACATGCATGCAAAGCAATGTAAAAATCAAGATGTGCAAAGATCTTGCACATTACAGAATGAGGAAAAGGAAACCAACCATGGATTGTGGAGAATGGACGTCACAGTGTGGAGGTGACTGCAGAGTAGGCCTTTACACAACACGAGAGCAACTGAGGAGAGCCCCATGGATAACGTGACTAAATCAACGTTTCAAATGGAAAACAAATATTTCAGTACTGATATTTCTTCACAGATCAGTACTTCTATTTCAGGTGTTTCACCAACTTGCCCCTGCAGCTCTACTAGCATTGTTAAGAATAAAAAGGAGAAGAAGGAATGTCCAGCACCAACAGAACTAGAGACACGAGGCTCTGGATGAACACACAGTTCCTTAAGAAGGGTACCTGGGTCTTCAGTGCCATTGAGTGGTATACTGAGAAAGGGTCTGTCAAGGGCATTGCCCATACCTGCAGATGGGTGAAAGGTACCGCCTGTGTTGCCTTCACATGACTAAGGATACAGTCATCTACATTCTCCACTTCCTGAAGGCAGGTCTGCAGCCAGGCAACTTGAGAGGCAGCTCTCTGCCTGTGACACTGAGTAGCACAGTGGCATTGAACTTCCTAACTATTAGCTATTTTACAAACCAGCCAGATGTAGAATCACACACACACACACGCCCCTCAGCAGTTTATATTCAGGACACTTGCCGAGGTGGCTGGGCCCTCCATCTCTACCCTGCCCACCCACTTCGACCCTTGGAAGTTCAAGCCAAGAGGGCCAACTTGCCTCAGTAGAGAAGTGCCTTTGCATGTCTGGCCGTTCTAGACAAGCACCCTAAGGTCGACCCATCAAACCTTCAGTGCCAATGATCTCTACGTCAGAGCAGGCTCCCTCCACCCCAGCTGGAACCAGGGAGTTTACTGAAATGTAAAAGAAGAAAATGCATTGAGGCCACTTTGGTGGAGTGGGTGAAGAAGGCTATTTTAGCTTTTTGAACTTTGTACACAAATGTCTTTGAATGTAACTTTAACACACCTGCTTTTGAGTTCTCTGTCTGGTGTACAATGTATTTTTATACCTTCAGGCAGAAATTTATGGGAACACAATAGACTTCATGGAGTGGGGTTTGTGCTGAGACACTATCTCATAAACTAAAAGCGGGGGAACAATGTGTACACATGGTATTGTGTTCTGCTCAGACCTTTGACATATCAGATAAGGGTCCCCAATGTTTGAATCCTCTGTGTGCAACTGTGTAGCTGCCAAATAGTTGCCCACAAGTGGCTTTGTCAGGGAGGTACCACTTACAGAGAGGGTCGATGCTATAGAATGGCCGGTGAATAGACAACTGACAGACCTTTGTGATAGATATTTCAGGGGCTGTTGACCTATATTGTTGCCCTTTAATTAAAAGCCCAATGCATTAAGGGTGCTGCATCTCCCTTCCTCATTTACTCTGGCTGCTCCAAATGTGCGTACAGCCATTTTCTTTGCCGGAGCTGATTTTTGATTTCTGGCTCCTCTTCTTCCAGTGGCTCCCAGCCTCAGCCTGCCTGTGCCCCCTTCCTTGTAGCCTATCCTGTCAACCCCACTGGATTCACACTTCCACAGGTCTTCTTCCAAAATGTGCCTAGACCTGCCAATCTGCCCAGCCAGACTGTGGCATATGAAGTGCCTATACCTAGTGTAATCATTCACCCCAACCACCTTGAAACCAGCGTGCTACTGACCATGGATGATACCCCCTCGCAGTCATGTTGTACAGTATCACCCCATTCGAAATTTTGCTGCCACCCTTCACCAGTGAACTCTGGCCATACCCAGACCCTGCAGCCCCCAATCCCAAAGACAAAACCATTGACGCTCAGAGCAGAGGCTACAGCAGCAATTTCACCCTTTGATGTCCCTGGTTATCAAGCAGTCACTGTACTTCTTATCAGTTGAGAAATAAAAAGGATTCATCTATGAGACAATAGTTGTCACGGTCACCACTGGTAGGTGCTCTGAATGAGATAATAATTTTGAATCGTTTAACTCTGAAACCACATTTATTCAGAAGGGCTGGGGATAAGGTAAGGTAACATTTTGACCTTTGCTCACAATTACTGTCTATTTCATCATTGAGACTTTGTCATAGAAAGTATGCCACTAAAATAACACCATTTATTTAAAATAAGTGGAAAAACCTCTTTAACAGGAATGATGTTATGTAAAGTAAAATATTAAGTTTGCAGCCAAATGCAAAAATTTACTTCAGTGCAACTTGGTGCTCCCACTGAGAGAGATTAGAGATTCACAGCCAACATGTTTGAACAAAGTGAAATCAGAATTAAACAACGATTCCTGTCCCCTCCCAGGAAGGATCACTTCCATTGTCCAAATTGCCAACTAGCTCCAAATGTAACCCTCGCTGCAGGCTGAGGGAAATGCATTCCATCAAGCAACAAAATAGATTCCGTCCAGGTATTCAGCAGTTGAATAGGTTAGCAAATTTCAAATCTGTTTCTAAAGTTCTTTTGGGAAAGGGCAATTTTCCCTCAGAATTTGTGTTGCATAAATTTCCATCGACAGTGCAATCAATCCAATGGCCAAAATTCTACCTAATAACAAGTTGTTTTATGCAGGGGATTAAACACGGGTCAAAGCCATGCTGATGGATGACAGGATCCTCGGTGAGATATTAACAGCAGAAACAGCAAATTAAGCGGCTGCCACCAGGGCTGCCAGCCAATGAAATAGCTTGTCAGCCTTGGCAGTCCCACTAGTAGAAATGGCCACAGCTGAAGCTTAAGGAAGGAGAGCCTAGGTACTATAGAAGGCTAGGTAAATCTTTTTATTAAAAGTGTTTAGTTCAAGCAGACAGACACCAGAGAAGGCAGTAATGAGCCATCCAGTGATAGTATCAGAGTTGTGAGGGTTTGGGAGTCATTCCTGTGGGAAGTACCTTCTGTGGGTCTTGGATCAGCCATTAAGGAAGGCCGTCACCACAAAAGAGTTAAACTGCTGGGAAGCTACATCAATTCACTTTGAGGCCTTGCCCCACAGTGGGCATCAGCATTGTTGGAACAAAGTAAAATTTGAATTCAACCACAATTTATTACCCCTCCCGCGAAGGTTTTGTTCCATTTTCCAAAGGCCAGTCGGGTATGAAGTGACAGTTATGTGGGAATTAATTGCTTTCGTGACTGTTCATCTCTGGTTGCCAAACAGCTAGACTGTGGCTGCTCCCGTCAAGAATATGCCACGATTGCTGGAGGATATCGAGCTCCCCGCCTGACATCTTCTGTTGCCTTTTTATGGGACTTCCCAATTACTTAGCCCGTTTCCAGAGAAATGGGCAAGTTTAGACCCGGCGCCTCCTGTCTAGCAGTGCAAGTCTACACCTGCACAAATGCTCCATCTAACCTGCACTGCTGCACATGCTCACAGCCACTCCAATGTTCCGCGCACAGTGATCAGTGTTGGAAAGTTGATCATGCCAGTTCTGCCAGTTCTGGAGGTCACACGTCCGCACGGACCTTAGATAGCCAGAAAGAAAATCAGAGGATACGCTGATCTGAGCACGCATTCCCTTACTTTCACACCAGGTTGAAATTACTCAAAATCAATTTTTCAAAGTGTTTACTCATTTTCCAGTTTTTAATCACTTTCCCTGTTTAGGGTAGAACTAGTAACCTGAATTCACATTTATAGAAATAAAGCTTGGTGAATATCCTTCAGAAGATGCACAAAGGTGGTAGATTATTGACCTACCCTTTGACAGAGAAGCATCTCACTTCCATATAAATCTATTCCACTCCTATGTTGTGTAGCTTAGGTGAAAGCCTCACCAAGTGGAGAACTTCAAATAAAAATCTGCACATGACAATTTTGTAGCTTTACACTTTAATCCTCAGCCATGCCATAGGTGAAAAGTTCTCCCATTGTGAAGCTCCGTTCTGCCAACCTATACCCACCACTGAGTTTAATAAACCACCCTTATTAGATTGAGAACAGGGTTTATTCACAGTCCTTCTTCTCTTCTTGCAGCCATCCCTTTCCTGTATGACACAGCACCATTAATAAAAAATGTCAAAACAGAAATATTATCCCTAGGAAATTCTGCATTCACCAAGGGAAGCCTGAATAGGATCATCTGCCAAGCCTGGGATTTGAGATCAGATCTCCAGCTGGGGATCCAATGTTCCAGCTGGATTCCAAACTTATTAAATGTTATTGGCAGGAGAAATGCTATTGCACTATGTGCTATAAATATAGTCCATAATCAATTTTTTATAAACTCTCTTTTTTTGAAAAACTTTTTACATGTGTGTATGTTTTTCAAGAAAGGCATTTGCATATTTAGTTTTATGAAAAATAATGCTGTGTAAATGTGGCATGTTTTAAAGCCACCTTTCAGCACAGCCCCTGTAACTAGGAGGGCCTTAGGGTACAGTAAGTGAATTCACATGTAAACTAATCTGTGTTCTCAAGGCTATTTGAACTCCAAAAAAAATGGGTTCATGCATGGCTTCTCTATGATTATTTCTCCAGCCAGCAAAAAGAAAAGAAAAAAAAAATAGAAGTAGAAGAAATAAAATAAAAATCAGGAAAGAAATAAGTCCAGGTCAAGCTCCCACGCTACCTATTTTAGTTTCTAGCGAAGCAAAATATTTTCCATCTCATAACTCTGAGAGTCACCCTGTGGGAACCATATGATTTTTATATTGTTTCTGGGTGTTGGATGAGTAGTCACGTTTCCTAACTATAGGGTTCCAAAAAATTCCCTTGCTTTCCAGAGTCCAATGTAAAATCCCATCAGGTCACTGAGTTTATATATACCTCTGGGAAGACTTTAAGCTAAAGTCCTAATGCCCTTAAGTAGTGCATTCACAGTTTCCCAGCTGTATTAAAATACTTTGTTCCTTTAACTCAAATAGTGTTGGCATGGTTGTACATTAAGTAGTGCACTTCAAGTATGAGGTGTTGATACAAATTTATTACATTATTCCAGTGGAATATTGGGATTTGTGAGAAAGACAAAACAGGACGAAAACAAAAGCTATTCCCACCATCATCAAGTTGCTGCTTTCAGAGAAGTTTTCTAATGGGAGCTTGGAGTGGAGGTCAGGTGTATTCCTATAGGAAGAGAAGATAAATCACCCTTGCCTCTCTTGCAAATCTCATAGTAACTGAGTGAAGAATGAGAATTTGAAAAGCCAATTGCAGTCTCAATCCCTCTTGGGCACTGAATTTTACACGCTGCAGGATGATCAAAAACAGAAAGCATATAGTAAGAGTGGTGCATTGTCAAAGACATGATTGAATTTATTAGAAACAAATCGCCTTTTTTTGAGACTTGACTGAATTCTGTTAGCCAAGGACCTTTAAAATGATCATAGTTGAAATAAACAGTTTGCAAACACATGAAGTATTAAATGTTTGAAAGAAGACACATGTCGTGGGGATAGACTATAACCCTTAAGCTGATGTGTATCAGCTTCTCATAAAAGCACCCAGACACCTGACATTTACAGCCAGTGTTTAATAAAGTATCCCTGATGCTCTCTGTGCACTTGAATCTTGTGTACAAACTGCATATAAGACTCAAAAGAATTTCACAATATAGTAAAATGATCAGGAAGTTTGAATCTTATGGTATTTATATCAAAATTAATGTAGAGCTGATGATGGAAATCTGAATTACAATTGGAAAAAGATGGGAATACTCAGCAAGTTGGGTTAAGTCTATGGAGACAGAAAAAGAGAGTTAACTTTTCAGGTAAATGAATCCTTCAGTAGAGCCCATCAATATCAAAAAAGCACTGATAAAGAGGCCTATTCTTTCAAATGAGCTCAAGTGGTTGTACTTCACAGATTATGCTGCATCTCTGATAAACAGTTTTCTTCCTTATGGGTTTTTCTGGACAAGGTAATTGTTGCCACTCTGTCAAACATCTTTGCTCAGTGCTTAAAGCTGTACTGGAACTTTGCTCTCTGATCATTAATGCTGCTACAACTCTTAGTTTATCCTGTAAAATGTAACCAAGGATATTCCCATGAGCAGCCCTCTACTTTCAGGTTCTGAAGAGGAGGAGATGAGGTGACATGACAAATGTGTAGATACTTTCAACAGTCTATTTTAATGATTCCATATACTGTAATTTGTGTATGTAGCAACAGAATATTTTATCATGGCCTGTCCATAGAAACCTGTCTGCATTGACTACCTTGCCTGAAGGAAACCAACACTAGATTCTTCACGCTGTTGCAGCCTGATGTAAATCCAATCTCTGGCACAGATAGGGCCCAGCCAGTTACAGGGAAGATTGCTTTGAACTTTTATGTGGGAACACTCTTATTACATTACCCAATCTTCAGACCACATAAGACTAAGCTGGCAGCATAAGCATTGCTCACCAGGACGCAAGATTTTAAGTACATCTGGTAAAGCAGGAAAACTCACCCTGAAACAACATGCTGGAAGAACCTGTTAATGAGATGGTCTTACATGATGAAAAAGATCAACTTGGTTAGGTGCATGCTCAGTGTTTTGCAGCTAAGATCTTATTATTCATCCACTAAAGTATTATTTTGAAAGCCAGATGAAATACTATGATTTCTTAATTAAAAGAAAAAGTAAGACATTATTCTGGGAAACACTAGCACGTACTTATCAAGAAGTGAGCATTCAATTTATTTTATTCAGTGAAGAACCACATACGTTGTGAACAAAACAGTTTGCCATGGGAATTGATTCTAGAACAGCGACTTTTGTCACTTTGACGTGCTGTATTTCTCTTTATTGTAAATAGGCAACATCTTCTTGAAATATGGCCCAATCTTCTAATGTTCTATTATAGATGACAGAATCTGCTGAAGTTCGAAACATGAATACGTTCTTTAAAGAATTGAGCTTGGAGTTTCTATTCACTCAATAGGGTTGCAAACTGCACTCAAAATTGCACCTGTTTCAAGAAGCAACTTTTTTCTCAAGTTCCATTCAAACCTACTTATGTATCACTGAATGTAAAATTTGTCAAGGACCAGTGCAATAAGACAACATTGTGGGACATAATTTATTTATACATGCCTATATGTATATATTTCTTCCATATATATATATCACACACACAAATGTATATTGCTTTAAAAATGTTTGAGCATTTAAAAGTGGTACCTGAGACAATTTGAAATGGGTTTATTGCAAAAGAAACAATGTTTCTGAAAATGGCTAAAAAATACAGTTTTTTTTTCATTTGTGGGATATGGTTATTGCTGGAAATTCCAGCATTTATTTTCCATTATTAATTGCTCTTGAGTTAACCTTGAGCTAGATCACTTCAGAGGGCACTTAACAATCAAGTCCTTTCCTCTGTACGTGCAGTCGTAATTAGGCCAAATCAGTTAAGAGTGGCTGAATTCTTCCCCCTCAACCAAGAGGCATATGTGAAAGAGAGATTTCTACATCTCGGCATTTCATGTTTAGTTAACTTTATTTTAACTCAGATTTACTTAATTAACTGTATTTAAATTCTTCAGTATGGCATTTTCAAGATGAACACCATTGGCACTTTGTGGTATTTGCCACGCCTATCAGTAATTGGTACCGGGCAAGGGTTGTTTGAAGTGTCTTGCTGTCATTACTCTTCCTTTGTCTTTCATTTGTTTTGGAGCAATTTAATGGTTGGTGATAGAGGATACATCACCATAAGTAACAAAATGCCTGCAAGGTACGGCATGGCTCCTACCCATCGATAGTTGAATATTTAAGTGGGCTGGGAGATGGGAAAACAATGTGGTATCCACCCTGTACCTCTAATACAATTATATGGACCCCTCTACACCCATCCCACCTCTAGGTAGGGTATTACGTTTCTCCTATTTTCTTAAAGCCTTTAGATTTACTGTCTAAAATGTCAGACATAATGTTACTGCACCCATTAGCGTACGGCAGTCAGTTTCTTAGTAATTTAAAGAGAACATGTTAAAAAACTTTTAAAATCTGTCCTTGCACATATAAAAAATGTTAAATGTTAAGAGTCCCCTCAGAAGTGCAATTAGCTGGGTAATGATCCATATTCTGGCTGTAACCATATTCTAGCAGAATTTTTTTCTTAATTACTTATGGGATGTGGGCATCCCTGGCTGGGCCTACATTTATTGCCCGTCCTTATTTGCCCTTGAGAAGATGGCATTCAGCTGCCTTCTTGAACGGCTGCAGTCCACGTACCATAGGTTGACCCACAATGCCCTTAGGGGAGGGAATTCAAGGATTTTGACCCAGCAAAAGTGAAGGAAAAGTGAAATATTTCCAAGTCAGGATGGTGAGTAGCTTGGAGGGGAACTTGCAGGTGGTGGTGTTCCCATGCATCTGTTGCCCTTGTGTTTCTAGACGGAAGTGGTTTTTAGTTTAGAAGATGCAATCTAAGGAATCTTGGCGAATTTCTGTAATGCATCTTATATATAGTACACATTGCAGCTTTGAGCATCAGTGGTCGAGCAAGTGGATGTTTGTGGATGTGGTGCCAATTAAATGGCCGCTTTGATGGTGTCAAGCTTCTTGAGTGTTGCTAGAGGTGCACCCATCCAGGCAAGTGGGAAGTATTCATCGTTTCTTGATTAAACACGTGCAAACATGGAAACATAATCTCTACTTGATATTATCTCAGATTCTTGAAATTCTTCAAGCATTGCAATTGTATGGTCAATTTCAGGTAAAATACACTGAAGAAAACTGTAATCAATCAAAAACATATTTATAAGTCGTTTGGTAGTCATTTTCCAAAATCTTCTATGCTCTGTGTTATCAAGGATTTTGAAATTTTAAAGAATTATATACGGGGATCATGTGCAACACCCATCTGATGGCTTCCAACTTGGTTTGAAACAATTTTTTTTCTGTTCATTTGTGGGATGTGGACATCGCTGGCTGGCCAGCATTTCTTGCCCATCACTAGTTGCCCTTGAGAAGGTGGTGGTGAGATGTCTTCTTGAACCGTTGCATTCCTCCTGCTGTGGGTTGACCCACAATGCTATTAGGGAGGGAATTCCAGGATTTTGACCCAGTGACTGTGAAGGAACGGCGATATATTTCCAAGTCAGGATGGTGAGGGACTTGGAGGGGAACTTGGAGGTGGTGGTGTTCCCACATATCCGCTGCTCTTGTCCTTCTAGATGAAATATTCTTTCACAACAAACAATTAGGGTTCACCTTGGGCAAGGACAACTGCTTAGAAAAGACTGAACAATGGAGTAATGCAGGGATCAGTGCCAGCCCCAGTTCTGTTCAATAAATGTATAAATAACCTGCCAACAATCACATCTTGTAAGTTTATCTGTGCTGATGACAAAATTGGCCTTCTGCATGCTGGACCAGATCCTTATCAAAGAAATTATAAAGTTGTTGAATTGCTGCTGCAGCACCTGGTGTCTCTCATTGAATCTCTCTAAAATCACATCCAGCATATTCCACCTTCACAATATTAGTGCCAATGATGAAATGGATATCTATATGGATGGTCAGAGACATAGCCTCAAACCAATATATTTGCATGTGATTCCAGATAGAAATTTGCCCATCCAGAAGAAAACAACAGCAAAGGTCAAATTAACTAATCTTACTGGGTCTAAGTGGGGCACACTTGCCACAATGCCCTGGGTCTCAGTTTTTGCCCTAACATTCTGTGCAGTAGAATTAAGAGCACCTGTCTGAAATAGGTCATCACACACACATCTTTTTGAAACGCAATAGGATGCAACTCTGTACATCATAACTGGAACCCTCCACTCAACACCACTCACCCATACATGTGCCAAGAAAACCATGATGAAATTGTAAAGAGAACCCCCAGGCTGGTTGAAACCATCCATGATGCACCTTGCTTACCACTCCACAATATTATTGTCCATCTCGGTGCTCCATATGGAGCAACTTCACTGAGCAAGATCTCCCAACAGACATCCTTTGGATCAAGAAATGGAAAACATGGGACGTCACTAACAAGTTCCTTGTGACAAACCTCATTTATCAAATGGCAAGCTTTGAACTCACAAGAAGCAGTCCTTGGTACACAGGCTAAGGTTCAGCACAGCCAGCCACCACTACTGAGGCCTCGGTACAAATCCCTCATTGTAGAGAGACACACCAATGCTACATGTTAACAAGTAGTTTTCCCTCTACAGACTAAGTGAGAGACTGATCAACATAAACTTAGCAAATGAGAAGATGATTGTCGGGCTCTGGGATATTCCATTTGCTAAGTAAAATCATAAATAAATATGCAACACTATACTCCAGTGAGCAAAACAAAGGAAGGAAGAAAAATGAATTTTTCATTCCAACCTTTTCCATTTGTTGCCCAGTAAAATGTAGTCATATCAAATCATTTCTACAAATCTAAAGCAAACATCTTACGACTTTGATAGGCATTTCTTCTGTCTTCAAACTGCTTGACAGAATAGGTAATTGTGGCTTTTGGAACTGTGTTATGTGATATTTTTAGGGTTATTGTATAAAATCATTGCACAGAAGTTTCCTAATTGCATTTCTGAACTAACCTTTCATTTCACTTGTTTAAAACTTACTAAATTTCTAACTTTTCCCAGTTCTGCTGAAAGGTCATCAACCTGAAACGTTTGGTTTGATAATTAGTCAGTAGTGTGGGCAGAAGTGGGCAACTGCTAACATCAAGGGTGCCAGCCTGTATGCCAGTTTCTGGACTCCACATGACCCCTGGCTACATTCCAAGAGATAGAATGGCAGGGAGTGGGCAGAAAGTCAAGCCGATTAAGGGTAATTCAATGGAGGGCAATCAATTAAAAGTTAAAAATACCCATAGTCATTCAGCATGCTGATCCATTGGACACCAGCAAGTATCAGACAGTCATCCTGACGTGCTGTCCACTTCCCCCAATTACCTGGGCATCCTCATTCCAAACTTCCCAGAAAAACTTAGCCCAAATTTTTTTGGTATTTTTATCATGCAAGGGTGTTGTTATTGGCTAAATGATGATCTCAAGGTGAACACACTCAGTGTACAATGAATGACCAGTACATTTTAAAGGAGAGGTTCAAATAGAAAAAGGTATCTGATTCTCATTATGCGTATTCCTTTGGCGATGTATGTTCCAAGGGTCAAAAAGATTTCAAAAAGAACCATTACATTTAATGCATAGGAATTCAAGGCTCAGCAGAAGTCCCATTAAGTAGAAAACCGTACTGTTGCACAGGATGAGTTTAAAACATGTTCTTTGCCAAAACCATTTCTTGCAACTTTTAAATTTTCCGTTCCACTGTCTTCTCCTTCCTGGATGTTTCAGGTGGACGTGTCCCAGGCCCTGAATGATGAGGACAATGGTGGAAAATTTGGAAGAATCGTGTGAGAAGCCAACAAGGGCTTTCTCAATGTCAAAATCGACAACTCACATTTTCCAACCAAGTACGGGTTCCAACATAAATTCATGATCGTGAACAGCGAGTGGCTTGTTAATGGGAAATATTGCTCATTATCACCTTCATTCATTCTACCTTATTCATATGCAACCTTCCATTCTTACATCTGCTGGATAGAACCTAGATGCAAAGATTCCTGACTTGAAAGCCAGAGCATGCACCTGGCAACTCCAGCTCATAGCTTACTCCTTCTTCCATGATAAGCTGCACAGACGTGGCAATGATATGCTCACTAGTCACTGCTCCCGAATCTGATCTGGATAAGATACCCACCAAGGTGTGAGTATCTGAGCTAGGGACTGCAGGAGACAGCCGTGCTGCAGCTTCCTGTGTTCTCTTGCTCAGAGGTAGAGGAGGGATTGCCTTACAGACAGCTCTTTTGATGGCAGACACCATGGAAATCCATTGGTGCTTGGCAGAATGAAAAAGGTCCATGACCTTCTCTCTACATCGCCAGGCATTTCACCAGACTGTGGGCACTGCATTGGCCCAGGTAGCACCTCAGGGAGTTTGACAGGGTGTAGTGTTGTGGTCCTGGGGGAAGAGGACATCCCTCTTCTGTACTACCTAGCCTGTGGTCCTCAAAGTGGGGCATTAATTTCCCCTTGCCTGCCATATTCAGGACAAATGTTTGAAAATGTGCAGGGCAGCGCCAGAATACTTGTGCTTGTCTGAGTGCACAACAATGCTTTAAAAATGGTGATGGTGCCAGTGGTCCTGGACTTTCTCAGGATCTGGAGAATACTTCCAGCTCCAGCAAGTTGGAGAATTGGGCTGGCATCAGACAAGAGGGTACCGTAAGGTTGTGAAAGATCATTAATGAGACAAGTTTGAGATGATAGTGTGAGAAAACTCGCATGATGTCATGGAGCGAAATTCTCCGTGATACTCAACAAAAATGATACTTTACCAAAATATTGGAGGATCCGGCCCTTGGTTGCTCTGTTAAAGATAAACTGTCATTTCAGTCTTCCCTTTCTCTTCCAGTAAGATTACTAAAGACCATCCCTCCATTGCTGCAAACTATTTGATCATCAATAACAAGTTTTATCCATTCCATTTTATCCATTCCACCTTTGCCAATTTACAGGAATCTGAACTTTTCAGCAGCTGATATGAATTCTACTCCACATGGTAATCTTGTAACCCATCTAAATTCTCTCCTATTTCATGCCATCATTCTATCTCTAACTTAGTCCACCTTACACAGCCTGTCTCCTCCTTACACAAATATTAGAAATGTTTAACTTGATATCTATCTCTTTATCCATGGGGTCTTACTTTGTGACAAATGATATCTGGATTTACTATGTTGATTCATCCTCATTTAAAACTGAGAGTTTATCCAGACTGCAATGTATTTCTATCAATAGGGTTTGTTCTGGATTGATTATGTTCACCTTACATGAATCTGAAATGTTATTAAGTTCCAAAAGAATAACTATTTTTAAAGCTTTTTAAAAATATTAGTCTATAATGCTGAATGCTATAAAATAAATCAATCATCTTATATTGCTAATTGTTAATACTGCTTCTGCCCAGATTCTATGGTGTTAAAAGTTGAGGCATGGGGTGAATTATTCGCTCGTGTTTTCTGCTGATACTGTCCTGATACTGTACCTAATTTTGACAGAAGGGAAATGAAGCTTTAATTTATATAATCTCTTTTGTTGATATTAATCTTTGAAGATATCCACATGTAAATCATCAGTTTTCTTTTCAAATAGTTATTCTCTTAATACTTCAACTATGTTTTCCTCTAGAAAGAACTGTCATTTTGTAATTAAACATGCATTTGCAGTGCATTAGAGAAGGAGCCAGGAATGGCAAAATATCAAATACATCCATATGAACACGTGAACAAACACAGGAACCAAAAAAAAAATTTGAAATTGCTATTCCTTTGTAGCCTCTGTGTCCAAACACAAACGTGTCACTAATTAGTTCAGCAGTGTCTGGTTATGTGACTGCATTAATTGGCACAGCAGGACAAGGCAGGGATGTTGTAAGCATGCAGGTAAGCAGTAAGTTAGAGAGCGCTAAAAGAGCAATCGAGCTGCGCTGAGATGTAGCCTGCTCCAATCTGTGAGCTAGTGCTGTCCCTGCTGCAAGGGTCCCTCTTGCAGCCTTTAATAGTTGCTGGTGCACCCTGCAGCGCAAGTTTGTGCTTGTAGAGCTCACTGTCAATGTATTAGAGAAACGTGTCATGATGGTCTTGAGGGGTTGGCAGGTGCCCAATGCCAATGACTGTGGATATGGGGTGTGTGTGGTTAGTGCCCATGGGTTGTGCCCTGAGATGCAGTTTGTTTGTGCACAACACGGAGGTCATTTGGAGCAAGTGAAAAGCCGAGTCCACCCAGGTACCTATGCTAGTTTCTGTCACATTTTCACCGTGTCTGGCTATTTGACAGGTTTGTTAGGATTCAAAGCTGAATATAAATAAGGCGAGTTGGCCATCAACAAGACATTTGACAAGAAATAATCCTCCTTAATTGGTAACTTGCTGCTGCCTGCTGCCTTGCCACTTGTCAAAAGCATAAAAGATGCAGGGAGATGTTCCTGATGTCAAGGTGGGCCCCATTCAAACTTCTCACCCGATTCTGCCACAAATCTCACCATTGTCCATGGCACTCTGTAAGATTCTGCCCATTAATTCTATTTCCCTCTCCACAGATGCTGCCTGACTTGCTAAGGATTTCCAGCATTTTCTGATTTAATACCAGATTACCAGCATCCACGGTATTTACTGTTGTTAATTTAGTTTCTAATGACATTAGTTGAGAGATAAGTATTAGCGAGGACACAGATAACTCCCCTGCTCCGATTTACAATCGTGCCTTGTGGACTTTCACAGCCTTGTGGCAGGCCTGAGAAATTGAAGAAAGAAGGAGCAGTAGAACCCAAAGGAACCAAAATCAGAATAAATGGTAAGTATTGAGGTAAGGATCTAAGATTTTAGAGAAGAAATGAGAATAATTAAGCAGGGTCTTAAATCTTGAATTTACTTTCTGAGACAACTTTTATTTTTCATAAATTTAGTGAATAGTCCAAGAAGTAAGCAGAGCAGCTTTGCTCTGCCTCATTCACATCCTGCTTCATGTGGGAACTTGCATGGGTCCTGGACAACCCGAATGAGCAGACCTTAGCCAGAGGAGCTCAAGTTCTGAGATTTGGAGCTTGAACAGCAGCTGATGTCAATGCAGTGCATCCAAGAGGCTGAGAACTTTGTACATAGGATATCCTGGATTTTATCACCCTGCACCTTAAGGATGTGCAGGTAGAGAAAGAAGGGGTAACTACCACAAAGTCTAGTACAAGCAGGCAGGTTGTGCAGGGACCTCCTAAGTGCATTTCACTCTCTGAACACTATTGAGGGTAATGTTTATTCTGGGAGATTGCAGCTAGAGACGTATCCAAGGTTCACCAGTATCTAGTTCACAAGTGCAATGGGTAGCAATATAGATTGGAAAGCCATAGTGATAGGAGATTCCACAGATTAGTGAGTCGATAGGTGTAGCTGCAGTTACAGTCATGATTCCAAGATGATAGCTTGCTTCTTTCGTGCCAGAACTAAGGTGCTGCAAAGTACCCTGAAGGGAGGGGTCGTGGTCTAGATCAGGGCCATGTCTGCAGGCATTTGTAGGCCATAATAGTATTAACGACAAAGGTAAGAAGGACTGAAGATCTGAAAGTAGGTTTCTGAAAGGTAACAAGAAACGAGTAAACAGGGCTTCAAAGGTAAAATTCCCTCACTCACTCCGGTATCATGTGCTGGCAAATACAGTCATGAAGGCAGAGGAAGTGAATGTTTGGCAGACTGAATGAATGGTGCAGGAGGGTGTGTTTTAGATCCCTTGGACATTGGGGTCAGTTTTGAAGGAGATAGGACGGGTCACACCTACATAAGGCTGTATCGATTCCTTCTGGGTGACTTGCAAGTTCTATTGTGGAGGATTTAAGCTAATTTGGCAGAGGAACCTGAAGAAGGAAGGAGAAACAAGGCGCACAAATAAATGCAAGAAGCAGATTAACACTGCATTAAAAATAGCAAAAATCACCATTATTTCACCAGACTATAGTCCCGCTGTCTCATTACAGACAGACAACCTGTGATGGTTAAACCTGAGCGTCACTATGCCTCAGGCAAAGGGAATGGTTGAGAGGAGAGACCTTCATGGTAACCCTCAACAGTGCAGAAATTGAATGCACCCTGTTGGAACCACCCTGCATTGCAAATTGTCCAGCCAACTGAGTTAACCAACAATAGTGTGATGGAGCCAAATAAAGTCATCTAGACTTGAAACGTTAGCTTGTTCTCTCTCCATAGATGCTGCCTGACCCATTGTAATTTTCAGCATTTTTTATTTTCAAATAAAGAGATATTGCATTAAGGCCAAAATTAGGCTTACAATCCAGAGGTGTATATGCAAAAGACATTAAATCAGGTCATAAACAGCTTCAGGTGCATGTAGGCACAGGGGAAGATAATGGAGATCTGGTTCATAAAAGGGCAGCAGGTTCCAGGATACAACGCATTCAAGATAGATGGGGAAAGAAAGAAATGATTGAGGAGAATGTTACAGTACTGGAGAGAGAGGAAGTCCTGAAGCAGTCGAGGACAGAACCTGCTTAAGTTCAACTAAAATCAAAAGAGGTATCATTACGCTACTGGGAACATTATATAGGCCACCAAGTAGTGGGATGACTTAGGAGGAGCAAATTTATGGAAGCTACACATGTGGAAAAGCTATGGCTCTCATGCTAACAGGAGTTCTGCGCTGAAAGATTAACTCTGTTACTGTCTCCACAGATGTTGCCTAATACGGTCAGTATTTCCAGCATTTGCTGTTTCTATTTCAGATTTCCAAAATCTACAGTATCTTGCTCTTATACTAAATTGGAATGAAGATTGGCTGACAGACCTGTAATAGGTTATCTTAAAAGAAAAGATAGATTTGCTGCTTCCAGGGTAAATTTTGAGGAAGGATAAAGCTGGGCAAAGCTCCCTGGATGAAGAAGGAGACTCGAGTCACATGAATCAGAAAAAGGGAGCATATGACAGATTGAGAGATTGCCAAAGAAACAGGGCACAGACTGAGCCGGTTTGCAGAGATCTGATAGGAGCCAGTGATTGATGAATATTGAGCAAAGTAACAGTGATTGGTGGAGATTGACAAGGTCAGAATGATGTATGGGTGGAAGAAGTTGTGGTCTGCAGAGTTTTGAAAGAGTTTTAATTTGGCAAAGTGGTGCTCAGGAGGATTGCGAGAATACTTTTGGATTTCTCTGCCTTTCTCTTCCCACCACTTGTCTTTCTGTTCAGGATTTGTCTTTGGACATCACCATTGAATGCAGCCTGTTGTTTTGCGACCTTGGGTTGTTCTGCCAGGCATTGAAGGCTGCTTCCATTTTGTTCTCGGAAGCCATATGTTCAGTATTGTTTTGTTGAAGCTGTCCTGGCAAAGTCGTTGCTTAGACCCAATGGTCCGGACACGAGTGCCTAATACAGCTGGTTTTATTTGATCCCACTATTCTGAAATTGAGATGAAAACTTTCCAGCTTGATTGTGAGCTGCTTTCAAAACTCTTGTTTTAGGTCAAGCTGCTTTGGACTGATACATTGAATTTCTTTCTCTTGGACTCGGCACATGTTCATCATCAATTGAGCAAGTCATTGATCTTGTTGCGAAGTTGAGTAGAGTAGATTTGGAGGCAGGAAGTTAGAATTTGGTGTTTGTGAAATGCTAGGGGGGAAAGCATTGTGTGGTCCCTTTAAAAGACCATGTGCTTTTTCTATGCTTAGAGATTTAAAATGGATGTCTGTGAGCAGGATTGTGAAAGTTTGCTAGTACACAGAGAGTGCCCGAATTACAATGTTCGTACTAAGAGGCCGCACTGTTAACAGGCCAAGCAGCAGTTTCTTTTTAACCAAGACAACAGGCTTTTGAATTTAGCCAATCAATTTGAACCAAGTAATTAGATACTAAAAACCTATTAAATTTCAATCTGATGGTTTTGACAACATAGGAACAATCCTATTGTAAGAAATATTGATATGTTATCGAGGGTATAAAAAAAGGGGCAGTTGTTCAAAGACCCCAGAGCTAGCTGCCATCTGCCAGAGCTAACAGCCCTCAGCTCTCAAGAGAGAATCGCTGCCTCTCATTGTCTCCTCTATTTCTTACAGAAAGCACCATCTAAACAACAATGGTACCAATGGCACAACTCTTTAATATTCCTGATAGAAGAATCAACAGAGAAGGGACAGAACATTCCAGAAGCCATAACCTGGCTGTAATTTTGAGAGACTAATTTTTTTTTATATATATAAGTGGGACATATATTCATTGGAATGGCGTACCATTAGAATATTGCTTTATTCAGGAATATTTAGTAGTTAGAAGGGATTTATTTGGTTTGTTAATTGTTTAGTTAATTTGTTCACTTTTAGAGTTTGATAAATAAATTGTTATTTGTTGATTTTAAAGTGAGTGTTAGGGATTTATTTTATTTAACCACTAGAAGTTGCTGAAAAGCAGCTTGCATCACTTTTCACACTCCTTTTACAGATTATGGGGTGAGGTTCTCCTCTTTGGATGTTTCAGTTTTAGTTCTCAGAGTAGGGGTGGTCAACCTCCTCTTTATAACAATCTGCCCAGCAGGCAACAGTATCTTGCACAGATCGAGTGATAGACATCACTCTGACCTTTGATTCAAGCGGTTACATAATCCAGGAGGTGCCCGTACTTTCCAGATCCCATTGCCTCCTGGGATGTCCTGCCTGATTTGCTCAAAGAACCGTGATTGAGTGTTAGCCTATTCAGTGACATGAAGACCCACGGCAGCAACTCACAACCCTGAGGAGACATCATCCTCGGATTGAAGGACAGCCACAATGGCTCAGGAAACTGATGAAGGAAGGTGTATTGGAAGATTTGATTCATAATTCAAGAGTGGAGAGAAGTGAACACATGGGTTATATTGTGGAAGTGGAAGTAATTAAGATAATATTTCAATTATATGTATTGAAGTTATATGAATACACTGATCAGATATATAGTGTACTACTTTTAAATAAATAAAGACTTCCTTTTATTTTAAATCTTGTATATGCCCTCGGGACATCTCTCATTGTCAATGAACTGTTTATGATGTATAGTCACTGTATAGTATAGGTACTGGGTGTTTAGCATGCAAGAGATTTATCTATTGGTGATAAAACACAACCATTATTACATAATTAATTAATGAGTCAATGTTAGCCCCACAGTTCTGATTTTATCATATATTGCAGTAGCATTGATTTATTTTATTCAGACAAGATTTTTAATTTAATACAACTTTTTTTTCAAAATCCTATCTTTTTTTTATTTCAGCATTGCCAGAAATTCAATTCTGCTAAGCTACCAATTGCATAAATGCTGAAACCACAAAAACAGGTTCAGATTTTCCAGAGTTTATAGTGAAAGTCAATCCTTAAAAAAAATTTTGCTGCTTCCAAATTCCTAATAGACATATTTATGGCGATCTGCCTTGAATTTTAAACATTGTCCTCGAAATATCAGCTCCTCTCCGTGTAGAATGAGCACATCCCAGATAGATGCTCATTTCACAAAACCATTAGAATTTAGCAAAAAAAAAGCTGTCACATTCTCTTCTCCAATGTTCTTTGATTCCTGATACCAGAAAAGAAACGTTTACAGAGGTATCACAGTGTCTTCTGACCTTTTAGAAAGCCTTATCTCAGAGGAGGTCAAGCAGATACATCACGCTCTAAGCACTGACCTCTGATTGCCATCTCATCACAGGACTTCATTCACCAGCTGTGCATTACCAACATCTTGTTTCGACTTGTCACACAGCCTGACAAACGAGGCACGATACCTCTACTAGCATAGCCGTTTCCAATTAAAATAAAGAGTTTTTATCCTGATACTGAGAATGAAGGTGGCCGCAAGTGGGATAGCTACATTTCAAACATGCATACATATATGTTACAATTTGATTATGAGTACCATATCATATATTGCTGAAGACTCTTTGAGAGTTTGGAACCAGTAAAGTAGCAATTACTGTACGAGGAGCACCTTTTTACTGATGTAAGACAGGCAGAAACATATCTATTTAACAGAAAGATGTTGGAAAGTTCTCACTTCTAAATTTATGGAGACCTTTAATACAGACATCTTGGATTCCTGTTGGATATGTTCATGAGAAGTACAATTGCTTTTGAAGAAACCTGTAAAAATTAATTATCATTGACCATGGGCAGGCCTTAGAATCCCTACAGTTTGGAAAGGAGCTATTTGGACCATCGAGTCCACACTGACACTCTGAAGAGCATCCCACCCAGCCAGCAACCCACCACTCTATCTCTGTTACCCCACATGGCAAACACACTTAGTCTGCACATTCTGGACACTATGGGCCAATTTAGCATGGCCAATCCACCAAACCTACACATCTGTAGACTATGGGAGGAAACTGGAGCACCCGGAGGAAACCACATAGACACGGGGATATCATGTAAAATCCACATAGCCTTGCCAAATCAAAGTTGTTCAGTTGTTCCCAAATAAAGCTAAGTGAATGTTTCTTTTTAAACTTGGATTTTTGGTGCAGTAGAAGGAGCAGAGTGTTCCCTGACTCTGCAATCCAAAATATCCAATACAATCCGAAAGTTATTCAAGAGCTACTGAATGCTCCCAGTGACCAATAATTAGTTTTTGCTATCAGTCAAGTTGCCTTGGAGGGGCAACAGGTTCCAGCTGCTCATCCCTGAAACAAAGAGTTGGCCTAAGGCCTGATTTTGAGGTTTCAAGATTTTTTTGTTTAGGTCCAGACTAATTTCTATCCCAATGAGGTTTATCTTCATCTAGTCATACCTTGGTCTGATTGGACACTCACTCGAATGCAGATTATAGTTCAGAATTTTACATTTATTTTTCAAAACTATCCTTCTAATTCTCCTCTTCCTCAGTGGCTTAGCATCTACTTCAGCTCAGGTAACAGGTAAAAATGCAAGAGATAAAACTAATACTGGTGAATGCATAAGAGAATTGTTTTTAAGAGTTAGCAGGGGAAGCAAAAAGGAAAGAGTATCACCTTGGGGAGGGAGAGGCAGAGAGCCTATTTTTGCAAGAGAAAAGAAGGCAGAGAATTTATTTGATAGAAGTTGAAGGCCAAGAATCAGGGAGAAATAGAAAGAGAAACACATTATGTCAGATACTTAGAAGAGAGTTATGAAATGTATATGAACAAAGACACCCTGTTAAGAGTGGAAAGGAAGAGAAACATATACACCATGTTGAGGATGAGAAGAAGAAAGCAGAATTGTGCTGACACAGTGGCTTTTTGGCCTCTCCAAATAATGGTAAGAGGATTGTTCTCAGGGCTTGTGCAACATTTATTGAAAAACAGCTCATCAATTGACCTGCTTTTAGAAATGGTTAATATCCATCAGACATATCATTAGGCAATATCTTCCCCATAAGCTAAACCAACTCAGGCAAGATATTGTCTAATGGTATCTCTGATGGATATTAACTATTTAGTTTACATTGTCAATCATGCCTCGAAAGAAGTAGCCCATTTCTTTTTCTCATGTAGGGCCTGGTTTTGAAAGATTGAAATCTCCATGGGGAAACCGTAAACCAAAATAATCAAATTTACAGAATGACCCCCAGAGAAGAATTTACCAACAAGATTATAACTTTTTTAACTTTTATTTTAAGACAAATCAGAATCAATGAAAACTAAACATGAATTAATAGGCACATGATAGCTGAAATAAAAAGTAGATTCCACTTTAAATAGCTAATTCAACAAATACATATTTTACAAGGCCTGTAGCATTCTTAGCAATCCCCACTCAGATATAACACCTTATATCTACAGGGATGCATAATATGCTGCTCTTTATTCACACAAGGTAGGTCAGGAGCCCTAACCAACAAAAGATTTATCTTTGAATTTCACAGGTATGATTATTAGCAACTTCCATAAAAACTCTCCTAACATTCTTGATAGAGTAACTTTCCCAAGTTCCTTTTCAACTGACCAACTAATAACATTCAGTAAGTACAAGATTTGTCCACTTCTGGGAAAACACCCAACTTTTCACACAAATTTCCAGCCTTTAGATCTTTTTATAATCAGTTCATCCAATGCCTCCAAGAATTCTTATCTTATTCTTTGCTGAACAGTAGAATTGACATCCTCCTGAGAATGATTTTTTTCCTCTCACAAGAATTAAGTTTGTTCCTCTTCCAGTCTAATTCTATTTCATTGTTAAGCCTCTCTCTATGTGCTGACCACTTTCTTCCTACATTCTGCTGCTTTTACCTCTTCTTTTATGTTTCTGCAGCTCTCCTTTGCATCTGCCAGCCAGACAACTTCTGGTCTTAATTTCCTGCCTTCTGTCATAGCTTCCAGGTCAAGGATCACCAGGTCATGTGAACCAGTATTTCATATTATGCAAGAAAAATACAATTGACCCTTTTACAATTCTTGGAAACTCTTAAAAATCCTTTTCAAACATCAATAGCACAGATATTTTAAACAAATCAAAAATTTTCCCTAATGTACTGCATCCAAGTCTAAAGTCACCAAATGAATCAAAAACTTAGGTGAACATTTCCTTACTCTGGCAACTGCAAGAATTCTAAGTTAATCTTGTTTAAGCAAGTTCAAGTTTGTTTCTAGAAGAGCTGCAGAATGAATAATCTAGTTCCAAATTTGCAACTCCAATCAGAATGGAAAATGGAACTAATGGCAAGGAATCACTAATTTATAGCAGTCAAAAGAGAATGGGAGAAAGGATTAAAGATTTTCTTTTAATAAATGGGATTGATGGACCATGAAAAGTTTGTGAAAAGGAGTTGCTGAGGAAGAAACCTATGGCAACAATAAGTTGCATGCAGCACACAAACATCAATCCTTTATGAATACATCATAGCATTGTTTGAATTTGTTCATCAGAATTCTTTTCCAGTTGAGCCAACTTTAACATTGTAATACTGAAATCTCATCATTGAGGAAAACAGTCTGCTTGCAATATACACCTGAGAAAGAAATCAGCAATGCACCAGAAAACTGAAAGATGTGAGGTAGTTTGGTGGATCAGTCAACTGCTGCCTCAGCGTGCAGACCATTCATTGCAGAATGCTGATACGGTCTTCAATTTCACATGTCACATGCTGCAACATCCTTAAAATGTCAAGTGTGCCACAATTAAATGTCATGGGGCTTTTTCCTTCAGTGAGGCATTGCTCCTTGATTCAATTTGTGTTACTCACTTGCAACTCCCCACAACAGGATCAAGAACAACAGAGACGAAATGGAGATAAACATTCTGATGTAGTATCTTTATTAGTTAGAGGTGAGTGGTTTACAAGGACCCAGATTAGTCAAACATAGCCACGTGTTTAATTTTACCCCTGCCTTGTAAAATATTCTTTAGGAAGCAATAGGTATAAAGTTACTGAATGAAAATACATTGTAGCTATATGTGAAGATCAATATTTTTTCCTACTGACCTTAATTTGAGGCAATGCCATGTAAAACGCAAGATACACTAATATCAGTACATTACTGCAAGCATAACATAGCAGCAGACATCACACACTACCAAAACTAATCCTAGACTATATTTGTACTTCTGAATAAAACAAGATACAGTATTTACTTTGGATTAGGCCCAATGAACTATTATTGGAATTTTAGAAGTCTGCAAAATGTAATCAAAGTTCAATGTGCATAGACAGTTTGTCTGCAACAGCATGTGCAACTCGAATAGACTGGAGGAGTTCTAAAGTCATTCTCAACAGCACGAAAATATTATTCAGTTACTCCTCTGAAAAGGAGTCTGTTCAAAGGGCTGCCACCAGTTTGGGGGTCTGGATAAAAAGCGTTTTGTCCTTTAATTTGTTGTGAGGTCAATGACCTCAACACCAGCTCAGTAGGAACCCAGGAGACAAGCTGCTGTCCTGGTGATCAGACCTAGTGGCTTGTACAATCAGTAACACAGTTTGAAGCTAATCCTTTCACTATTATGTGCTGGTTGCATACTAAAGCAAAGCTGCATCCTTAACACTTCTATTAACATCAGCACTTGTTACAAACAATGAGAAATGGACGTCAAGACTTTCATCTCAGTAGAAAGACACTGTAATCATTTTTCTTCCAAAATAATGCCTGCCCCACATAATACAGCAGCTGCTCTAATTTGTGTGTAGACCTACATTAGCAACAAACAACAAACTGTTGTATTGTACGAGGATTCCAAAACGTTCCAGTGTAAAAGTCTCACCAAATAAAAGCTGTGAATGAATTGGCTCAACAATGCTGCTCAAGATCTAACAGATTCCTTTCAAGTATTCAGATGAAAACATTTGCTTCAGGATGAAAAGGATTAATGGAAATACAGTACTTAGCAATCTTAAAAACTCACTAACATACCTAAGCAAAGTATTAAATACATCCACTTGCATAACTAATTCATCAACGCTTTAATACCATGCACAAACAGGAAATGAATTAATTAATTAATTGGGTTAGACAAAAGCCTATATCCAAGGTGTGCAAATAAATTAAATGATCAATCGGTCTGAGATTTCACATAGAAATATGCAATTTACGATAGTTTTGCTAAGGTATAATATAACATCTGGGCCAGCATTTATTAGAGCCAACAAAAGTTCTATTGCCAAGATGAAAAGTTGGGAGTAAGCCTACCTCAGCAGCAATGGGACCTGGCCAGCCTTTTACTATGCCAACAAGATGAGGGCACAACAGTGGCTCTGCACCCGCGAAACCATGTGTGTGGAATGCGGAGTCACGCAAGCTCCGGTGAGGGAATAGGAAGAGTGGACATTTGCCACCTACAAGTGGGGCCATTGCTGCAAGAGCAGCCATTTTGTGGAGTGTGTGGGAAGGAGGCCTCTCACTCCAGATCCTGCTGGGAGGCGACTAGAATTTACTTGGCTGTCTGTGCGCACGGTGACAGGTTCCACATACCCATCACCCCCACCACTGATGGTAAAATGGATTCCTGATGGGCAGATAATCTGCCTGCTTTCTCACCTCTCACAAAATTACCTGGCAGTGAGAAGATATACGTTATCGCACCCCTGCCTTGATGTTTTGTCAGTCTTCCCGTCTCACAGCCTTAATTTTAACAGCTTCTGCCAAATACTGAATGTGTCACCATTTTGTTGCTGCTTACTCCATTTCAGTGTTACAAAATAAGTAACTTTGCTTTATCCCAGCCTTTAAACAACTTAAGTATATCCTTTGCCTTTTGCACTGAGCCCCTGCGTCCCTCAAAAATATAAAATGAAACACTGTCCAACCCCTTTCACATCAAACTCAAAGCATTAACCCTGTTTCTCTCTCTATCAATGCTGACAGACCTGCTGAGTTTCTCCAGTATTCTCTGTGCTTGTTTGAGATTGTCAGCTTCTGCATATTTTGCCTTTCATTCTTTGCATCAATGTCCCAACTTTGTTTACCACACTTCCTCTCAGGCCTCAGGGAGTACGAAAAGGAAAGTCAGGGGAACGGAACACTGAAGTGTGCTTTGAAAGTAGAATCGATCCTGCCATCAATGACAATTCTGCTTCCCCAACTCACTTCAATCAGTTACTGATAGTGTCTTTCTGCACTTATGATTTTCTCTTCACTGTTGTAGTATTCCTTTTCCTAATGTACTTGTCAACTGTACATCACAAATAAGAAGGCTGAAATTTGCAAGTGATTGGCAAGCTTCATCATTGGTAGTCCCTCAAAGATGAGGTTGACTGTTTTCCACTCTCAGGGTGAGTCCATTTGTGGGTGTACAGACCAGTATAACTACTGTAGGCTCTGTAACACTTGGGGCAGAAGGTGGTCACAGAAAGGGGTGGGTAGGGCATTCGTGTGGCAGCACGTTCCTTTTGCTGTTTCCCCTGGCTTCCATATTTTCCTAAAAGAAACCCCGAAAGAACTGTTCTGAGGAAGGGTCACCAGACCTGAAACATTAACTCTGATTTTGTCTTTACAGATGCTGCCATACCTGCTAAGCTTTTCCATCAACTTCTGTTTTTGTTCATATTTTCCTGATGGCAAGTCTTGAGGTGCTCAACACCTTCCCAGATGCTCCTCCTCCACTTAGGATGGTTTATAGCCAGTGATTCCCACGTGTCTGTGGGAATGCCGCATTTTGCCAGTGAGGGTATCACTGAACCGCTTCCTCTGTCTACCTGGGGTTCGCCTGCTGTTTTGAAGCTGGGAGTAAAGCACCTGCTTGGGGAGTCTTGGGACACGCCAGGAGTGGAATGCGAAAGGGTGTCAGGATAAGGGATGGGAAGGATTGTCAAAGTGGGTGAGAAGGAACTTTGGAAGGAATATGAAAGGGTAATGGAGGGGGTGGAAAGGCAGGTTGAGTGTGATGCAAAGACACAACTGGAATGGTATGGGGTCAGGAAAGTATGTCACAGTGGATCAAAAACATCCAAGTACCTCCTGGATACAACAGGAAAAATCTAAGTTACAATTTTTGAAAAGTAAACGTATTTGCTCCATAGCTTTCTTCATCTCCAGTCTATATATTAGGGAGAACTGTTGATACAAATAATGAATAAACTGCAGATAATTTCCATTACAGCACTTATTCCATTCCCAGTGACATCTAGCCTGGTTAAAGTGAAATGGCTGGGAAACGAGAGAGTAGCATGCCCATCTGAAATTGGCAGAGAGCCATGTACAAGTGGGGAGGCTGCATACATGCCAGCCTCACTTACACATCTTCTATTTGCCTCCCCAGTCTCTTTAGAGCCCTACTGCCAGTTCAGCTCTGTGATGAAGTTGTTAGCTTTCTAACACTCTAAAATCGGTGAGTTGCTATCAGTGCTTAGCAGTTCATAAGTTCATATGTTCATAACAAATAGAGGCAGAATTAGGCCATTCGGCCCATCGAAGTCTGCTCCACCATTCAATCATGACTGATATGCTCCTCACCCCCATTTTCCTGCCTTCTCCCCATAACACTTCAACCCATTACCAATTAAAAATCTGTCTAACTCCTCCTTAAATTTACTCACTGTCCCAGCATCCACTGCACTTTGGGATAGTGAATTCCATGGATTCACAACCCTTTGGGAGAAATAGTATCTCCTCAACTCTGTATTAAATTTCCTACCCCTTATCCTAAGACTATGACCTCTTGTCCTAGAATGCACCACAAGAAGAAGCATCTGCTTCACATCTATTTTAACTATACCTTTTAGCATCTTGAATACTTCAATTTGATCACCCCTCATTCTTCTAAATTCCTGAGTGTATGGGCGGAAACTGTTCAATCTCTCTTCATATGACCAATCCCTCATCTCTGAGATCAATCTAGTGAAATTCCTCTGAACTGTCTCCAATGCCACTACATGTTTCTTCAAATAAGGGAACCAAAACTATGCACAATACTCCATGTGTGGTCTTACCAATGCCTTACACAGTTGTTACAATACTGCCTTACCTTTATATTCTATTCCGTTAGCCATAAAAGCCAACATTCCATTCGCTTTCTTTATTATCTGTTGCACCTGCATGCTAGTTTTCTGTGGCTCATGAACGAGGACACCCAGATCCCTCTGCACCAGAGTACCCTGAAGTGTCTCCCCGTTTAGATAATAGGTCACCTTCCCATTGTCCGACCAGAATGCATGACCTCACACTTATCCACGTTAGACTCCATCGGCCACCTTTTGGCCCACTCTCCAAGTTTATCTATATCCATTTGTAAGGTGGCATCTGATCAAATGTATTTAAATGATATGTAACCATGAAAACTGCTCATTCCATTGGTCTCCTGCTTGATGAAATTAAATGCATAAAAAATTACTCCATTACCTCAAGAAAGCTCTACAAATTGAGATTGTTAGGAACTCTAAAGATCGGTACCCTCTTTCTGCTCTGGTCTTTTGAGTCTTAGATTGAGATTAAATTGCATAAAGCTTTCCTGAGGCTAATTGAATAAGTCTACCAAATTGTTTTAAGTCACACTTTCCCACTTGTTCAGAAGATGTTTCTTTCTCTCATAAGGAAATGTTCGATTCCTATATAATAGATAGCAGAACTGAAGCAATCATGTATTGTCATGGTTATTATAATTTAGAATAGATTGTGTGAAAGAACATTCATTCCACACATTAGAGAAAAAAATCTACGTTCTTTATTATGTGCTGTGAAGATAAACCTGACGGCAAAATCACTATTTAAAGAGTTAAAAATTCAATATTGTAACAAGTCATATGACAATCAACTGGATTAAGAAATTCCAAAGCATAAAGGGCTCAAGTCCTGTTTCCTTTTTACCTCACCACAGGCAGGATCCTAGGGCAGCGCAGAGGCTAATCAGCTCAGCAGGGTACAGGACAGTGCTGTGACAGCTCAAGAACAAGCTGGAAAAAGTTCCTTCTCAGGATTTGTCTACACATGATGTATGTATTAGTGTTGCCTGCTAGTACACAAATACAATAAAAAGTTTGAATCTTTAAGAAATATTGTCATTTCTCAAGGAATCCTTCAGATGGCTATCCGTTCTTCTCTAGGTTGAAAATCTTTTTGTTTGCTCAGTCAACCATGAGCCTTCCACTCACCAATATTTCAAGAAGATTTATATTTCAGGAGAGGAAAAAAAATAGAAAATCAGGGCGAGTCATACCTGTGATCAAAGGTTCCTAAAACACTTGGCATAACTTTCAGGGAACTGCAGTGCAGTCATTAACTCAGACAGCAACAATTTCCCCGCCCCTCGAAGGACATAGCCACTCTGTTCATACTCTTGTTATCCTCACTAAATTCTCAGTGTCCTTCCAGAATATAATTATTTTTTGTTCTTACTAAAATGCTTGGGAAGATAAATTGGATAACAAGCAAAAACCAGCAATTGAAGTTCATGACACGCTATTAGCCTACTTCAATTCATGCAAACTTTGCTATTTTGCTGACCAGAATTGTAAGTTCTAATTAAGGCTAATATGCATTTCTTAAAAGGGAGGTGTGTCTTAACAGGACCAGGTGGAGCAAATCCTTGTACAAATTGGTAGAGACATGCAAAATGACTGAGAAATTATACAATGTAGCAGTGACCAGGCTCCAAGGATCTCAGAAGCTGCGCTGGAGGCTTGGGCAGAGAAGGAAAGAAGTGCTGTATCCACAGGGGATCAAAATGCCCTCGAAACAACACTTAGAGCCAAATTTCCTGAAAAACTCCTGGACTCTGCCATCAGCATCATTGCTCATCAGCTAAAGGCAATGCAAATACATGTTATTCCAGAGGTGGCCTTCCAATTGCACACTTCTGAGCTTGCCATCCAAATAGGGAAAATCTTGACCAATCAGAGGGCCAGCAGCTCTGGATCCCTCAAAGTGCCCTTGAGAAAAGTGGTCACAGCTGAGGAAGATAGAAGATCAAGAACGTACTTCACAATAGAGGTGGCCTTGGAACTGATAGTTAAATATTTAGGACACCTCTCCAATTGGAACAGAAACGCCTCCAGTAGCAACGTTGAGATTTCAGGGATAAGATTTCCTCTTTGGAGGATGGAGTCTCTGCCTTAAAGGACCATCTGATGACTGCTGGAAGGATGTCTCTCTTTTCAGCTGGCAGGCTCTACATGCAAGTGTTAAGGGTGCATTCCATCATCAGCACAGTCCCGGTGATCGTGAACAATTGTCCCTCATTGGGGTCTTAATGCTTCAATTGGCTCTACCTCTGTTGATTGGATGCTCATCTGCCAGCCACTAGAAAGTGATGGGAATACCTCAGAGATATCCCAAGGCAAGCTCCTGCTATTTGCGACTCGCTGCCACACTCAACAAGCCCACATCTTGGGCTGGGAAAATTCAGCCCTTAGTTGTTGTGCTGGTCAGGAATGAAGCACTTGGTTTCTAGTGTCACTAGAAACTTCAGTGAGTTCACATGAATGGGTAAGATTGATGAATCCATCTTGAAATGGCAAATCCTATCAACTGCCCGACTGGTCTCACACTCACATCAATGGATCACACCCCATCAACCACTGACTGACAATCTCAACCATAATGAGTCTTAATGATCGTTCATAACTGCATCTCAAACTCACACACTTAGAGCAGCAGCAGGCTTTACATCTCACATACGCTGTCAGCTGGTCAACCATGACAGCCATATCACCTAAACACATTCACTCTCTTGCAAAGCAAGCTGACATAGGCTTGGAGACAGCAGGAGCTAACAAAAGGGAAGCTAGTACAGCCAAATGCCTTAATTTCAAAGGACGGAATTGGAGAGGCCATTGTTGTGACTGTGGCCAATAGTGGAGTGAATATCTTAGAAGATTATGGTCTTGTTACATCTCATCATCTTTCACACATCCCACTTGTCCCTCATCTCACACTCTCTTATGATTTCATTCAGCAGAAGTTGTGACTTTTCATCTCTTACTTGTTCTACCACCCACTCCTCTCTGCATTCTTATTCCTGTACCTTTCTCCTTTGAAAAGTCCAAGCATTTCAACCTAGTCAGGCAATGAGGAAGAACAAGAAGTCATAACAATGCACTATAATTTAAATTCACACTTGCAGCCATCAGCTCAGATAATGACATTGTGAGTAATTTGGTAGATAGCCGAGATGCAGGAACTGCACATAATGAGACAATGGACACTAGTGGCCTGGAGCCAGAAGAGGGGTCAAGGATAGCACTAGTGCCATCTCTTTAGAGGAGAATTGGAGAATTGGAGTTGCATTTCCTGATATCACACTCAGACGAGTGGTTCATAGTCAGCCCAGCCTACATATAGCTCCAAAACTACTCCGTTTATTTCTATTATGTTTCCCAAGATGGGTGACTTCTTCTGATGCTTCTCTCAATGTTTCATTCTGGAGTCAGAATCAATGATAGGTTTCAGTACCACAGATACTGATGACTCTTTCGAGAGTCAATTTTTCCTGTGTGAATTGGAATGTTGAGTGGCATTTTAACCACCAAGATTGTTCCAACTCAATCCAATCCTGTCTCGTACCATTCTGTAGGAATCACTAAGGAGAGGCTGCAGCAGTAAATTTGGATTGGTGAAGCTATGTCTGATCTGAACTGGTCTGGTTTACATAAGATATCCCATGCAAGTTAGTGACTAACTCTTGAATTTTTATCCTTTGTGTGTTAAAATCCACACCATGATGTATTAATATGATGAGCTATCAGGCTAGAGGGGCTTTTAAAATCAAAAATGCCAATTGTACAGGAGGGCAAACACAAAGGTGAA
Source organism: Rhincodon typus (assembly GCF_021869965.1). NCBI lineage: Eukaryota > Metazoa > Chordata > Chondrichthyes > Orectolobiformes > Rhincodontidae > Rhincodon > Rhincodon typus. The sequence goes on from NC_063350.1 coordinate 36,873,275, forward strand.
CTACAGTTTAAAACTTTACCTGAAAAAAAAGCACTAAGAATAAATATATTCAGTACCTTACACTATACATCAAGGAATCCCTCAACAGTGCTCTGGCAGAGTGAAACCTGAAGCATCACAATAATTCTTCAATATCCATGGAATTTCAAGCATTGGTTTGAAAGATAATCACTTTGACACACTAATAGGAAATAGATTAAGCAGTGGAGATTTGGGATGGATGCTCAGTTTTAAATGTACTGTCACTTGTTTTCTTTGAAATTGACAGCATTCACACGAGAAAGGAATATGCTTTATCTTTAATTCTCAGAGTTCTGATGCACCCTTAACATGTGACACAATTAAATAATAGAGGAGTGATCTGTTTATCTATTTTGTAATTATCTCTAAGATTTGATAATCTGTGGCAAATAAGTGCCTTTGCAATAAGGAAATATTGTTTGTTTACTTAGTGAACTATTAAGTCAACTTGATCTTTGTCCTTTAAATGCAACATTTTTATTTGGCAGTACATCTTTCTATTTGTTTGTGGTACAGCATGTGACAATTAAACATTTTGTAAGTTAATCACATAGCGTCATTACCAACTTGTATTAATCTGACCATTAAAGAACATCGTTTATTACACCAAAATACAAAGCTCTTTTAAAATGAAGATTAGAAATTTTTAAAGCATGAAACTACAGAACCACACAAAATACAAAGCTAAACATTAAAATAGCTTGAATTTTCTGTCACCATTATCAGAAAGCTGGAAAATTGACTACTTATTGTGAAAAAGATGCAATTTTTTAGAAATGCATGGTATCAGTAAAACTGTATTCTAGCTGAGTTGAAGGGACAAGCAGCATGATAGTGACCTAAGGCATTAAAGTATGCTTGACTAGGAACGAAGAATGCTTCATTGTCACTTTGTAGTCACTGGGGTGTCCTTTACACACTGTGATTTTATTGCAGTTACTGAGCCAGAATGGCTTCAGACCAAAAGTCAAAATGCAGGCATGGAGCCACTTACAAGATGTAGTGTGAAAATCAAGTCTTACACCTGCACAGCCAAATGAAGGTGGATTGGAAAAGAGCCAGAGACAGCCTTATCTAACTACAAACTGTCCAAAATATGTATATTAAAGCCAGTCACTCTAGATTGATGTAATTTTAAGAAGTTGTCATATTATTTCAAAGTGTATTAACTCACAATTATTTTCTGTAGCATTTAAGTAAACAAAATGATCACTCAACATGATGAGGAATAATTAATTATTTTATTTACTCCTGTTTATCTTCCCTTGCTTCATGATATTAATGAATAAAATTTGAAGAGGAAACAGAGAACTTATATGGTTAATGAAAAGTCCAAAATTGGGTGAAATCATATACAAGCCGACGTGGGCTATGGCGAGATTTGTGGCAAAATCAGACGAGAGATCTGGCAAGACCCAACTCAATGTTGGGAGCATTTCACTCCATCTTTTATGCTTCATTGAGCACTGAGATGAGTTTCTCACTAAGCAGAGGCATGTAGCTAAGTAAGGGGGATTCCGGTTCTGAGGAAGGGTCACTGGAATCGAAACGTTAATGTTGTTTTCTTCCCATAGATTCTTCCCAACTTGCTGAGTTTCACCAGCAATTTCTGTTTTTGATCTCCAGCATACATAGTTCTTTGTTTTATTTTAATTAAGGGGGATTACGGTTTGGTAAATGTCTTACTAACAAATCAACTCACCTTATTAATATGGTATAGAGCTGGATGAACACAGCAGGCCAAGCATCATCAGAGGAGCAGGAAGGCTGACGTTTTGGGCCTAGACCCTTCTAGGCCCGAAACATCAGCCTTCCTGCTCCTCTGATGCTGCTTGGCCTGCTGTGTTCATCCAGCTCTTCACCTTGTTATCTCAGATTCTCCATCATCTGCAGTTCCTACTATCACCTTATTAATATTCAGCTTTAATCTTAACAAACTAGTTGAGTGAACTAGACGTCAAGAAATCTCGCCATGGAAGTCAGAGCAGGTACCTGGAAACTTTAGTTCACTGATGACTATGAACAGCCTCCTGTTGCTCAGCACCAAATAGCAGCTCAGGGCACAAGCCACAGACGTGGGTGTATGTACCCTTTGCTGACTCTGCACAGTCATATTGGAACCTCTACGATACACTAGAACTTAGGAAGCACAGAAGTAAAGAAGCTGTTTGTTATGCTTGCCTTTATTGGTCAGTGCATTGAGTATAGGAGTTGGGATCCCATGTTGCAGCTGTACAGGACATTGAATAGGCCACTTTTGGAATACTGCATTCAGTTCTGGTCTTCCTGCTATAGGAAGGATGTTGTGAAACTTGAAATGGTTCAGAAAAGATTTACAAGAATGTTGCCAGGGTTGGAGGGCTTGAGCTAAAGGGAGAGGCTGAATAGGCTGGAGCTATTTTCTCTGGAGCATCAGAGGCTGAGGGGTGACCTTATAGAGGTTTATAAAATCATGAGGGGCGTGGATAGGGTGAATAGCCAAGGTCATTTCCCCAGGGCAGGGGAGTCCAAAACTAGCAGGCACAGATTTAAGGTGAGAGGGGAAAGATTTAAAAGGGACCTAAGGGGCAACTTTTTCACACAGAGGGTGGTGCATGTATGGAATGAGCTGCCAGAGGAAGTTGTGGAAGTTGGTACAATTACAACATTTAAAAGGCATCAGGATGGGTATATGAATAGGAAGTGTTTAGAGGGATATGGGCCAAATGCTGGCAAATAGGACTAGATTAATTTAGGATATCTGGTCAGCAAGTCGGAATGAAGAGTCTGTTTCCGTGCTGTGCAGCTCCATGACTCTATGATCCGCATTGCAGAGCACACCAGCAGCTAGTATTGAAAGGCTGCAGCATAGATCCTTTGTAGTCAGAGACAGACACCCAGCTCATGGTTTGGACCAGGCTGCATCTCAGGGCTGCTCGCTTGGTCTTTTAGCACTTGCTCACTTAGCAGCTACCTGCATGCTCACAGCAACCAGGGCTTGTCCCCAGTTCTGAGTTCCATGTCGAGAATTCTCGACATTCAGCTTGTTCAGTTGTTAGACAGAAAGCGGAATATTTAATGAGCAATAATTTCCCCTTAATTAATCCATGCTTTGCCTTACCATGCCATGCCTTTTAGTTGGTGCCTATCTGTACTGTCATATTTTCATGTTTTTTTGTGCAGACAGATTGCAAGTCATGCTCGATAGTCGGGATCTGTTCAGAGGAATGTCTTGACGCACTGCACAATGATACCGTTAGTTTCACACTTACAGAATATGTCAGCTGTCGGCACATCAAAAACAATACACGTGTATTCAACTAAATGGCCATGTCAGAAAGTGGATGGGTGGGGCTAGTCTTCAGTCCAGTCAAGAGGAGACCACTATTGGTCATGGGATCACAGTGCCAACAGTCAGGGAGTCAGCTCACATACAGGCCATGGTCAGCTGATTGCTTGTGATACTTACTGTCAGGGATCTGTCTTACTGCAGTCCATGGAGTGGGCAACGATTTTCCTGTAATGCTAGTAACAGCAATCAGCAGAATCAGGTATCACCAGTTTCAGGCCTGTAAACATTGTGGTCAGGGGTCTGGCTAATCAGTCATGTTCACGTGCTGTTCATCACAGTCAGTCTAAATAATGGGGTAAATTCAGTCCAGGGGGTCTGTCCATCAATCATTAAGGACGGTTCAGTGGGGGCCTCTAGGTGCAGTGGGGAGATCACTGCCAAAAGGGGTTGGAGAGACAAGCTTGAGAGGTAAAACAGAAGCATTTATGGAGGTGGGGACAGGGATAGTAATGGGTATACTCAAGGTTTATGGCGGGTGTGTATGAACAGCATTAAAGGTCATGATAGGCTACAAGGGAGAGCATAGAAGAACAGAAGGGGCATCATTGAGGTGTAATGAGGATAGTTGGAAGTGACATTCTCCACATTGGGGTGATGGGTAGAAATGGGTTATTGACTGATTGATTTATTGTTGTCTCGTGTACCCAGATACAGTGAAAAGTGTTGTTTTTCATGTTATACAGGTAGATCATACCATACAAAGTGCATCAGAGTAGCAGAACAGATTGCAAAACAGAGTGTTACAGCTGCAGAGAGACAGCTCAGAATTAACATTTGAAAGGGGCATTCAAAAGCCTGATAACAGCAGGGAAGAAGTTGTTCTTGAATCTATTCATACATATATTCAAACTTTTATATCTTCTGCTCCACGGAAGAAGGTGGAAGAGAGTATAACTGGGGTGCAAGTGGTCTTTGATTATGGTGTCAGGGAAGTGTGAGGTATAAAGGGATAAAGAAGCTTGGGGGGCTTGTTGGTTTGATGGGCAAAAATGCCAGATCTATGTCCACTGGATTTTCGAACACGGAAGGGCAAATACATAAAGCATGTACTTGCAAATTTCAGCTACATTACATTTGCAAACATTTCTTCACACATATGCATGGCATATGGAGTGAACGCATTTAGGCATCAAATGTTGGTCCTAGGGAGGATTGGACCATGCCATTAGTGCTAGTTAAAGTAATATTGCCATCTCAGTGATTCAGAAGTTAGTGGCAATAATTTAATTGGGGGTCAATACTGGGCAAATGTGCCCCATCACTTGTGGAACTGTCAGGTGTGCTGTGGTCCAAGGAAGATGTCTCTGCATTATATGTCAAGTATGATGGCCTCGAAGGAATGCAATGGAAAGTGGAATGGATGATGTGGGTCTGGATTGGGAAGGGACTCAGGGCACACCAGGCACTCCCTTTTGGATGGAATGTGTAGGTCACTCAGATGGTATGGCATCTTCACCAAGCTGATGAATATGCTGCGAACAGAATCAAGGTGGATCAGTTTGGGGCTGTTGAAGACAAAATTCTGCTGGTTAGTGCTGTCTCGGGGTCCTCCACTACAATCCAGACAGAGTGCGTCACGTCATCCTGGCGTGCTGTGCTCTGCACAATTGGAGTAAGCAACGAGAGAATGCTGAGGGGCACAATGAATTGAAAGAGGGAAAAGCCCGAGAAAAGCCAGAGGAATGCTCTTGAGCATCCCTGGATTTAATTCTCCACTATTGGTTGCCATGCTTTCGGATGCTTCAGCCTTAAGCTTTGGAATACCTTAATCCTGAAACTCTCCATCTGTCTATTTTGCTCTCATCATTTAAGATACTCCTTTAAACCTAACACTTTGACCAAGTTTTTTGCCATTAAACCTAATAGCATTTTTAGTGGCTCAGTGTCATACCATGCTTTATAATACTCCTGTGAAGTACTTTGGGGTATTATATTTATATAGTACATTTAATATAATAAAAGTTGTTCTTGGTTTAGGAACAGACATCCATCAGAACCATGGGACTGTAAAGCAGCAGAAAAAGTCAATAGCATCAGGAGAAACAAGGAAGAGAAATTGGAAACAATAAAAGAAAGAGCAAGGACATTCTGTGGGTTAATGGAGAATAATTTCAACAAGGTTGAGTAACTAAGGATAGTTCTAAAGACCAATCAAATAAAGCATGGACCGACCTATAAAAATAAATACATTCGATGAGTCTGCCTTGCTCTCATAACTTACTTTTCTTCCATGCTAAATATTTTTTCAATTTAACTTTTTGCTGCTTACTGTGAGCTCGTAATGGTTTTAAATATAGGTCCATCGTATAAAGTTACTGAATCAATATTAAGAGAAGGCTGTAATTTTCTCCCCTTAGAATTATGTATATTGGCTTCCACTCTAAAACACTCTCAGGTCATTACCTGGCAGTAATTCTTTCCACAAAGCAACGTAGAATCTACATCAACTTAATTTCAACACAATCAGAACTAAACAAGGAAGTGTAAACTTGACGCAAAATTGTCAGAAGTCTATTGAAATGATTGAATTAATCTGGTATCCCCTTAAAGACTACATAAACACCACAGTCTCTCATAGCAACAGACAAAAATAATCTCCTCACACAAAATGTGAGCACAATTTGGAAAGAAATGGAGAAGAGGGAGCCATAAAAGTAGCTTTTGTTGAAGAGTGTTACGAGGTACAGGCAGCTTTGGCACATGTGTCTGCTGGGCTAAATTATCTGCTAACACAAATAATCACATTGCAGGGACCACACTGCTCTGGCGCCAGAGAAATGAGGGGGAGGACCAGTCATACTCTGCAATAGCAGGTGGCAACCCAACACTGGCCCACGCAGGATATGGAAGTGTGCTACAGAAAACATCAATGATCCCCTGTTTTACAAAGAAAAATAACTGAGTTGCCAATGATTGTAGTACGTTTTGAAGGGATTTGTGAAGATTAGAATTCAAGATTTAATGCTACCAATGATGTGCATACACTCATTTTTTTAGAAAAATCTTTAAGTAAACCCTATCACTTCGTGTGTTGAACCTGAAAAAGCATCCAAAGAACATCTGGCAAACAACCTGAAAAAACATAATAAATTTCACTTAATCTGGTGCCCAGGAGTTTTTTTCTTGAACAGCCATCATTGTTAGTTAAGTTCTTCATTAAGCCTTTTTAAGGGCTATAAAACCTGAAGAGGATTACATGGATTACTCTGTCTGTCTATCTGTCAAACCAATAGCTCAGTGGCTATTCATATCTATTGTCATAAAACTGTCTTTATTGAAAAAGTAAGTAAAATGGAAATATATAATTGAAAAGCTTGCTCATCATTTATTAGGATATGCCAATTTAGAACAATAAAATTCTATGTTTTACAGTAAGTTCAAGGATCAGTCTAAAATGTAAAGTTGGTAAGTATGTAAGTAGCAAGCCCTTAGTCAGCCTGTAAGAAACTGTTATGTACAATTAGTTACAGGGTTTCAACAGCCTGAAACAGTCCTGAAGCAGCTATAAGAAAGGTTATGCACTTCAATCAGAAGCACTCAGGAGAGAACATTTCATTTATTTTAAAATACTCTAAAATATGGAAATGTCTAAACACATGTCAGGTAACTCTCCTAGAGATACAATCACTAGTCACATAATGCTTAGTTTGCCCCTTGCAATGTGAATACAGGCAAGACAGCTTTCCTTTTAAGAAATTGTGATAACTCTATGCATAGGCATTGTATACATAATCAATTTCTACCTACCTTTCACCATTTATCATCTAGGAAAGATCAGAATTAACAACGGCATAGCACTGAGTGATGGAACAGAAAGTGCCTGGTCAGGAAGTGCCTATTATTGTACGTGGTGCACATATGCCACTAATTGACAGACATAAATAAAGTTAACTTGCTTCAACATAAGCTTAAATTACAGAGTAACTTGTTTTAACGTTTTTTTTGTTGGTTTTGTTCCTGTTTGCTGAAAACATATACTTATACAATCTGTGAACCTGAAAATTTTATATGTACTAGTAATTTGTCTGTGGTATTGGCCATAGTCAGTTGATGAATAGAAGGCTTTTATTATACAAGACAACAATGGGTTTGAAGAGGAATTTCAGAAACTCATTTCACAGAACCACCTACTGGAGAAAGCCTATAACCACATTGCTCCAAATATCTTTACTTCCAGATTTCCATTCATGAAGATGATATAGGTAGTTTCAAGAATAGGTATTAATATTACTAGTAGTGACAACATGAAATGCACTTATTCAAGCGATTTTTAATAACACCTGTGAAAAGGAGACAAGTGATGGATAGAGGCAGGAAACAAAACAGCAAGAATTACTTCAAATATTTAAATGTAACATCATCATTGAAATCACAAGCACAAACTTTTGAGTTGTTTTAGTTTGAATTTTTATTTAGGCTGTGGTTCATGCTTTCCTGGTACTGCACAATA